>NC_077229.1:72359491-72672816 GCF_027887165.1 Monodelphis domestica | reverse complement strand
CAGCACCTCCTTTCCCAGGTAATGGTAAGGATCAGACGAGATAGTATTTGTAAAGCATTTATAGCACAATTCCTGGCACATAGTAACACTTAGTAACTGCTTGCTTCCTTCCTTTTTTTCCTCCCCTCTCCCTTCCTTTCTGCTTCTCTCTTTCCTTCTTTCCTTTTTCTTTCTTTCTTTCCTTTTTCTTTCTTTCTTTCCTTTTTCTTTCTTTCTCTCTTTCTCTCTTTCTTTCTTTCTCTCTTTCTTTCTTTCTTTCTTTCTTTCTTTCTTTCTTTCTTTCTTTCTTTCTTTCTTTCTTTCTTTCTTTCTTTCTTTCTTTCTTTCTTTCTTTCTTTCTTTCTTTCTTTCTTTCTTTCTTTCTTTCTTTCTTTCCTTCCTTCCTTCCTTCCTTCCTTCCTTCCTTCCTTCCTTTCTTTCTTTCTTTCTTTCTTTCTTTCTTTCTTTCTTTCTTTCTTTCTTTCTTTCTTTCTTTCTTTCTTTCTTTCTTTCTTTCTTTCTTTCTTTCTTTCTTTCTTTCTTTCTTTCTTTCTTTCTTTCTTTCTTTCTTTCTTTCTTTCTTTCTTTCTTTCTCTTTCTTCCCTTCCCTACATGGTAAACTCTATGGACGCAGGACCTGTAATAATAGAATGAGCATTTCAGTAACAATACCAACAATTACAACTCCTTCAACTTTTTTTTTTAACCCTTGCCTTTCATCTTAGAATCAATACTGTGTGTTAGTTCAAAGTCGGGGTTAGCCAATTCAGGGTTAAGAGACTTGTCCAAGGTATCATAGCTCATGTCTGGGGCTGGATTTGAATCCAGGTCTTCCTGATTTGAAGTTTACTGCTCTAGCCTTTGGGTCACTCGCTACCTCTGACTCTAACCAGCTCTATGTCTATATATGGCCTTTAATCCTATGATTCCCTCCTGATCCTCTAAAAGTCCCCAGCTTCCTTCCAAGTGCGGCTCAGGTTTCACCCTGAATACAAGGTCTTTCCTGCTCCCTGCTCCAGACACCACTTGGGCTCTCTTTCTCTTGAAATGCCCTGGTGTTCTTTCCTTGGACAAGAAGGACTTTGTGTATCTCTGAAGGCTGGTGCATAGTCAGCGCTTAATAAAATCCTCGTGAATTCCATGAAATCATTGCAGATGTTTTGGAGGGGGCTCCTGCGGGGTGGGGGCTAAGACTCATTAATAATCTCCAAGGGGGCTTTGAGCTTGGAGAGTACCAGGTCCCAAAGTCCCAAGAGTCTTTGCTCTTGGGATTCTGGGCATCTCTTGCATAGTCTGTCAGGCATGACTGATGCATCGTTCCATTTGGTTGGATCACCTTAAAAACACCCTCGTCATAAGAACTGCCTTACTTGGTGGTAGCTGGGAATGAACACTGGGTGAAACAAAAGGCACACGTTTAAAAGCAGCATTTTTCAAAGAAACAAATATATTTTAAACATTTTTCCTTTTCCCGCTCATTTTATTTGGACAATTTAATTTAATTAATTAATTAGAATATTTTTCCCTGGTTACATGATTCATGTTCTTTCCCTCCCCTCTTCCCACCCCCTTCCATAGCCAATGAGCAATTCCACTTGGTTTTACTTGTGTCATTGATCAAGACCTATTTCCATATTATTGATATTTGCACTAGGGTGATCATTTAGAGTCTCCATCCCCAATCATATCCCATTCAAGCAGCCGTTTTTCTTCTGTGTTTCCGCTCCCACAGTTCTTCCTCTGGATGTAGATAGCATCTTTCCCATAAGTCCCTCAGAATTGTCCTGGATCATTGCATTGCTGCTACTAGAGAAGTCCATTATATTCGATTGTGCCACAGTGTATTTGTCTCTGTGTATAATGTCAAAGAGAAGAAACTAATCTTATTGACCCTTTTAAAGTTGCTGAGTCTTTATTGCATCTTCTGGAAGTCTAATTCTAAGGTCCTAAGATTCTTTGATTCCAAGGCAGCTAGGTCATGCTTGGCCTGGAATCAAGAAGACTTGAATTCAAATTGGGCCTTGGAAATGTATTGGCTGTGTGACCTTAGGCAAGTCATTTTACCTCTGCCTTAGTTTCTTCATGTTTGAAATTGGAATAATAATAACACCCATCTCCCAGGGCTATTGTGAGGATCAAATGAGACATCTATAAAGCTCTCAGTACAGTCCTTAACATTTTGAAGGAGCTTAATAAAAGCTTTTCTTTCCATTCTTCCTTTGTTCTTCCCTCCTTTCTCTCTTCCCTCTCTTCTTTCCTTCCTTTTTCCCTTCTGTTCTTCCTTCCATCTGCCCTTACTTTTTCCCTTACTTTCTTATTTCTACCCTTCCTTCCATCTTTCCTATTTTCCTCCCTCCCTCTCTCTCTCCAATTCTCCGTCCCTCCCTTCCTCTTTCCTTCCATCTTTCGTTACTTTTCCCCTTTCTTCCTTTCTTCTTTCTGTCCTTCTCTTTATCCTTTTTTTTCCTCCAACCCTCCTTCCTCCCTTCTTTCCATCTAAGGTTCTAAGACTGTGAGTTTAAGAGTCTGTGATTCTCTAATTCTAAGGCATTATGATGTTCAGGGTAATGAGGTTCTCTGCATCTCTGAATCTCAAGCCTTCAGGCTCTTTGGTTTGAGGGTTCTGATTTTCTCCCCAAAGAGGGTCCATCCTCTGGACAGAGAGGAGGATTTCCCCTAGCCCCATCCTCCCTGCCTCCAGCTCTTTTGGCCCAAGCAGGCTTGTTTATAGTTCACACATGTTACTTCTCCCAAAACTCCAGGTTGTTTATGGGGGAACATGTCCCATTTGTGATGGCGCCAGGCACTGAGCTGGGGGCGGGAGATGAGTAATGGTGTGTATTCTGATCCCAGGCAAGCACAAGCTCTCAGATCCTGACCCTAGTCGGAAATGGGACAAACAACCACATGGGTCTAAGAATAGTTATTTTTCAGGCCAATTTTGGGGACTTTCCAAGCATTCCTTGAAAATTGATAAGAAAGTAACCAAGCAGCTGTCTGGGGAGGCTGGGGCTTGGGGGAAGGCGGAGGGGGGAAGTGTCTGCTTCCGAATGCTGGGGGAATATGCATGTGGATATGTTTATAAAAGTAGGGCCTGTATATGTGTTTACTTTGGCACATACATGTCCATGCATGACTCTTTGGGGTATCCTAATACATATACTCATACATGCATGACCATATACATGTACACGTTGTATGTTCATTCCAGCCCTAAGAAAGACAATTTCCTAACAATGAGAACTATCCTAGAGTGGATCACAAATTTAGAGTTGAAAGAGATAGCTAGTCTAGAGACAGGAGGTTCTGGGTTCGGGATCAGCCTCAGACACTTCCTAGCTGTGTGACCCTGGGTAAGTCACTTCACCTTCATTGCCTAGCCCTTACTACTCTTCTTCCTTGGAACCAATACACAGTATTGATTCCAAGATGGAAGATAAGGCTTTTTTTTTTTTTAAAGAAAAAAATATCAGAGACTCTCTTGTAAACGGTTTCCTCTGGTTTTATAGATGAGGAAACTGAGGTCCAGAGAGATTAAATTGCTTTCTCAAGGACACATAGATATCAAACATGACAGGCAGGATTTGAACTCAGGTCCTTTGAGTCTAGGGCCAGTAACTTTTCTGTAGTAGCACACTGAGATGGGCTACTTCAGAGGGGAGTGAATTTCCTGTCCCCAGAGGTCTTCAAATAGAGGTTGGATGACTACTTATTTTTTATATAAGAAGAAAAAACCAACTTTACCAAGTTAAGATGGGGGGAGGTACGCACAGACGGCAATTGGCTTGAAGAAGATCTGGGGATTTTATCAATGATGAGTCAGCAGTGTGATGAGGGAGCCAAAGAAGCTAAAGAAGGCTTGGGCTACACCAGAGGGGCCTCATTTCCTGCACCAAGGAGGTGATGGACCCTCTGCCTTCCACCTCATTAGGTTGTCTTTTGGGTTTCCTTAAACCTTTACCTTCAATCTTAGAATTGATAACTAAGCATTGGTTCTAAGGCAGAAGAGTGGTAATTAAGGACTAGTGTAATAAGGGATTATTTGAATTATTTTCTTATTTCCACACCATTACACTAGGTCTTGGGGATTAAGGGACTTACCCAGGGTCCCACCAGCTAGAAATTGCCAGAGGCCAAATTTGAACCCAGGACCTCCTGTCTGGAGCTCTCCCCACTGAGCTGTCCCTGAGCATTGGGTTCAGATCTAGACACCATGGTTTAAGAAGGACATCAACAAGTTCTCTGGAGGAAAGGAGGCAGAATGGTGAAGGACTTGAAGTCCTTGACATCCAAGGATCCTTTGAAGGATCTGGGCCTGTTTGGTTTGGCAGGAAGGGAAATCTCAGGTGGGGACTGGCAGCTTTCTTCGCGCATTTGAAGGGCTCTCCTTTGGGGGAGGGATTGGGTTTGTTCTGCTTGGCCCAACAGGGCAGAGCCAGGAGCTCTGGGGAGGAGCTACAGAAACTGCCTACAATAAGAGATGTCCCGCACAGAATGAAGGAGCTGCCTGGACAGGGGCAGGCTTCCCTCCTCCTTGGAGGTCCTTAGGCAGAGGCTGGACATCCATTTGACAGTCAATCCTAGTGGGGATTCCTCTTGGGCGTGGCTTGGACCAGTAGGCCAAAGTGGTCTTTTCAATGCATTTTTCTGGGATTTTATGGTACCTCGTTCAGGTAAAGGCCCCCTCCAACTCACATTCTGTGTGATTCGTGTGTGTGTGTGTGTGTGTGTGTGTGTGTGTGCATGCAGACATCTGTCCCCATCCAAGCCTCAAAGGCACCCCAAATCCAGAGCCATTCTTGGGGTGGGGGCCTTTAAAAGGGAAGTTTTGTGACAACTGGTCCAGGCCTGAGAGCCAGCCTCTCCTCACCAATCCATGACCTCCCCTTGGTTCAGTTGGTCTGTGGACCTTGGCCCCCGGCTCTTGTCCAGCTCTCCACGAACCATGTCCAGTGGCTCCAGGAGGGGAAGGCCTTTAGCCATGGCTGCCTGAGGTCTCATCAGATCAGAGTTCTACGCTTTAGAACTAGGAGGGACCTTGGAAATCATCTGGCCAGCCCCCCATTTTATGGCAGGGGGGAATTGTAGCTTGGAAATAGTTTCCCAAAACAAGCCACACCAATATTAAGGAGCTCAGATAGAATTTGAATCTGGGTATTCTGAGGCTAAATCAGGTATAAACAGTCACTTCCAGGCTCAACTCCCCTGAGTGGGACATTGTAGACCTTCCCTTAGCCTGATGACACCTCATTTCTAGGTCTCCCCCATCCCCACCACGCATTGCTTACTTGGTCTGAATTTCACCAGTCACGATTCCCATTCTCCCCACGAAGGCCCATCTGCCTCTGCCCCCTCGTTCCACAGCCCAGACCAGCTCTCCTCTGCCCTTGACCAAAGGCCCAGTCCAGGGCTCACTTCCTCCCTGACCCCTGTAACTCGCAGGAATCTCCTTGTCTGTGATCTCATGTCCAGAATGCGTTTCTTGTTCATCATTACTGTCCCTCCTAGATGCTGCGTAACCTTGGAGATCTCTCTTTCTCTCTGGGCATCTTGGTTTCTCCATCAGTGAAATGAAGGGCTTATTCTACATGACATCTAATATCTAACTGAGCTCTGACACCGTAGCCTAAGGCCTCCCCCAGCGCCAACATTCTGGGGTCTAAGGGCTTTTCTAGTTGCGACATTCTATGTTCTAAGCTTTAGAACTCCCATCTCTGACATTCTCTGTTCTAAGGATTCTCCCAGCTCTGACCTTCTTTGTTCTAAGCTCCCTCCCAGCTCTGACATCCTCTGTTCTAAGGTCTCTCCCAGCTCTAACATTCTGGGTTCTAAGGTCTCTCCCAGCTCTGACATTCTCTGTTGTAAGGGCTCTCCCAGCTCTGACATTCTCTGTTCTAAGCTCCCTCCCACCTCTGACATTCTCTGTTCTAAGCTCTCTCCCAGCTCTGACATTCTCTGTTCTAAGCTCCCTCCCAGCTCTGACATTCTCTGTTCTAAGCTCCCTCCCAGCTCTGACATTCTCTGTTCTAAGCTCCCTCCCACCTCTGACATTCTCTGTTCTAAGCTCCCTCCCAGCTCTGACATCCTCTGTTCTAAGGTCTCTCCCAGCTCTGACATTCTCTGTTCTAAGCTCCCTCCCAGCTCTGACATTCTCTGTTCTAAGCTCCCTCCCAGCTCTGACATTCTCTGTTCTAAGCTCCCTCCCACCTCTGACATTCTCTGTTCTAAGCTCCCTCCCAGCTCTGACATCCTCTGTTCTAAGGTCTCTCCCAGCTCTGACATTCTCTGTTCTAAGCTCCCTCCCAGCTCTGACATTCTCTGTTCTAAGCTCCCTCCCAGCCCTGACATTCTCTGTTCTAAGCTCCCTCCCAGCTCTAACATTCTGGGTTCTAAGGTCTCTCTCAGCTCTGACATTCTCTGTTCTAAGCTCCCTCCCAGCTCTGACATTCTCTGTTCTAAGCTCCCTCCCAGCTCTGACATTCTCTGTTCTAAGCTCTCTCCCAGCTCTGACATTCTCTGTTCTAAGGACCCTCCCAGCTCTGATATTCTCTGTTCTAAGCTCCCTCCCAGCTCTGACATCCTCTGTTCTAAGGTCTCTCCCAGCTCTGACATTCTCTGTTCTAAGCTCCCTCCCAGCTCTGACATTCTGGGTTCTAAGCTCCCTCCCAGCTCTGACATTCTCTGTTCTAAGCTCCCTCCCAGCTCTGACATTCTCTGTTCTAAGGGCTCTCCCAGCTCTGACATTCTCAGTTCTAAGCTCCCTCCCAGCTCTGACATTCTCTGTTCTAAGGTCTCTCCCAGCTCTGACATTCTCTGTTCTAAGCTCCCTCCCAGCTCTGACATTCTGGGTTCTAAGCTCCCTCCCAGCTCTGACATTCTCTGTTCTAAGCTCCCTCCCAGCTCTGACATTCTCTGTTCTAAGCTCTCTCCCAGCTCTGACATTCTCTGTTCTAAGGACCCTCCCAGCTCTGATATTCTCTGTTCTAAGCTCCCTCCCAGCTCTGACATCCTCTGTTCTAAGGTCTCTCCCAGCTCTGACATTCTCTGTTCTAAGCTCCCTCCCAGCTCTGACATTCTGGGTTCTAAGCTCCCTCCCAGCTCTGACATTCTCTGTTCTAAGCTCCCTCCCAGCTCTGACATTCTCTGTTCTAAGGTCTCTCCCAGCTCTGACATTCTCAGTTCTAAGCTCCCTCCCAGCTCTGACATTCTCTGTTCTAAGGTCTCTCCCAGCTCTGACATTCTCTGTTCTAAGCTCCCTCCCAGCTCTGACATTCTGGGTTCTAAGCTCCCTCCCAGCTCTGACATTCTCTGTTCTAAGCTCCCTCCCAGCTCTGACATTCTCTGTTCTAGGGGTCCTCCTATATTGAGTCTATGATTCTCTGATTCTTGCATTCTTTACCTTTTTTGTATACTCTTTTGGCTAATGTACTCTCAGGAGTTCTCAGAATCATGCTCGGTTTTTAAAAAATCAGAGAGGAAGAAAATGCTAAATTTTCCAGTGAAAGGTTAGTGAAAATAAAGATGTAATCAGGGACAGCTATATGGTTCTGTGGATAGACAGTCACATACATAGACTTGGACATAGAAAGTCCTGGGTTCCAGTCTGGCCTCAGACACTTCCCAGCTGTGTGACCCTGGACAAGTCACTTGACCCCCACTGCCTCGTCCTGACAGCTCTTCTGCCTTAGAACCAATACACAGCATTAATTCTAAGGCAGAAGGTGAGGACGTTTTGTTTTCTTAATGTGATTGTTTTTCTACTCAAGTTCCTGGATCTTAGGAAATCCCTTCCTGGGCCCCAGTTTGGGACCTTCTGTCTGTAACAATCCAGCGTTCAGGACACTCTAGGACACAGACCAGTCAGGGAGGGGCTCTCCATTCGCCAACTTCTGGGAATGCTGGGAAACTTGGAACTTCTGAGAATCCTGGAGAGCAGTTTGGTAGAATTTCAGTTTGGGACAGCCGACCACAGAAGCTCCAAATGGATTTTTGATTTAAATATAACAAGTTACATCACTTAAAACAACAAGAGCATCCAGTCTGGCCCAGCAGGAGGAGCCTTTCAAATAGAAGGTTGGGGGAAGAATGATCTTTTTAAATAATAAAAAACAAAACCGTCACCTTCCCACTAGAATCAAACTAGATATTGGCTCCAAGGCAGAAGAGCGCTAAGGGCTAGGCCATTAGGGTCAAGTGACTTGCCCAGGGTCACACAGCTGGGAAGTGTCTGAGGTCAGATTGGAACCCAGGACCTCCCCTCTCTAGGTCCAGCTCTCCATCCGCTGAGCCACCCAGCTGCCCCAAGGGGGAGAATTCTTAAAGCCTGGGGCTCGGTTCTTTTCACTTAGATCCTGTTTCCCAAAAGAAGGTTTGCTCCCATCCACACTTGCACAGGGCTCTCCGGAGTGTCCCCACTCCCAGGCCTCCAGGGTGGGCGCAGCCTTCAGCCTAACTCAGCCTTCTTGTGACATTGCTCCTCTGGGGGACCGAGAGGCCTCCTAAGGGGAAGGCCGCCCACCCCGCCCTTGTGGACTGACACGCCCCGGGCGAGGGTGGGCAGGGAAGGGGAAGGGAGGCTACGGAGCCACACACGCACATGTCAGTATCAACATGCAAACACACGGTACATAGAAGTACATGTAAACATAAATCTAGGAATCTACCTAACATAGAAACACGTACCACATAAATATAAACATATGACATACAAAGACACGCATAAACACACATAACCGAAACATACATGACACACATATATGCACGAATGTAACTTTATAAACATGCACAATGCACCAAGACATACAAGTATAAATGTATAAACATACAACACAGACATACACATGTAATTGTATGAACAAACACACATAACACACAGATACAGATAAACCAAAATCTATAAACACATATAACATGTAAATCATAAATACAAGCCCATGTAAACATATACATCAGCACACATAACATGCAAATGTACGTTTAACATGAATTATAAACATAAATGCGTAGGAACATCTATAATGGCTTCACTAGAAATATAACTGTGGGGCGGCTGTTGGGCTTCACCCGAATTCTCTTGTTTGACTCTTGCGATGATCCTGGTTGCTTTTTGGAGTCTCTTTTACACTTGAGGAAACTGAGGCAGGCAAAAGTTAAGACACTCATCCAGGGTCCCTCAGCTAGTCTTAGGCCACATTTGAATTCTGTTCTAACTGATCCCAGGCCTCCCACTGTATCCATTCTGTCACTGGGGGTGGGGAGGGTGGGGGGGTTGACAGAGGAGGGATGTAGGGAGGGAGGGAGGTGGGCAAAAGTGACATCCAGAGAAATTACTCTTCAAAAGCTTCTGGGGGTAGAAGACAGACACTTTTGGGCTGGGGAAATCAATAAAGGCTTCATAGAGGAAGAGGCACCTTAAAGAAAAAAGAAAAAACATTTTTTTAAACCCTTACCTTCTGTCTTAGAATCAGTACTATGTATTGGTTCCAAGGCAGAAGAGTGGTAAGGGCTAAGTAAAAGGGAAAATGACTTGCCCAGGGTCACCCAGCTGAGAAGTATCTGAGGCCAGATTTGAACCTAGGCTTCAATGAGTCACTCAGCTGCCTCCCAAAAGAGAGATACTTAAAGTCAGAGATGAAAAGACAGCAAAGGGGGAAAGGAGATGACCTGAGCAAACACCCAGGGATGGGAGAAAGTAGTACAATATCTGAGAATAGTCCCTAGACCTGTGATGGCGAACCTGTGGCACATGTGCCACAGAGGGACTGGGTTGAGCAGCTCCCTTT
Source organism: Monodelphis domestica (assembly GCF_027887165.1). Classification (NCBI taxonomy): domain Eukaryota; kingdom Metazoa; phylum Chordata; class Mammalia; order Didelphimorphia; family Didelphidae; genus Monodelphis; species Monodelphis domestica. The sequence goes on along the minus strand of NC_077229.1, from coordinate 72,663,055 downwards.
CCCTTCTTCGTCGTGTGTCACTGCCCCTCTGCCCAGCAGCTCAAATGAAGTGCTTACTTATTCCCCTAGCAGAGTACCTGGAGCACTGTCCTCCCTTTCTCCCCTGCCTATCTGGGGTAAGTCGGCAAGTTGGAGTGGGGTGGGGGAACAGCACTCAGTCTCTAAAAGGTTCGCCATCACTGCCCTAGTCTGTTTTGACTAGATTGAAGTGTATATGGATTCCTAGCTGTGTGACCTGGGCAAGTTCCTTAACCCCCATTGCCTCACCCGAAAAGCTCTTCTGTCTTGGAACCAATACATAGTACTGATTCTAAGATGGAAGGGAAGGGTAGGGTTAAAAAATTTTACATAAGGAGAAAAGTGGAAAAATACCTTCAGAAGGGTGGGTTGGTATCCAAGCAGAGGGTGGGGAGGGGGCGGCTCTCAAATGCCAGGCCAGTGACTAAGGTGGAGCAGGATCACAGAGCCTGAGAGCTGGACAGGAACCTCCAGCCATCTGGTCTGACCTGTCCTTGGACAAGGCTCTCCCTCCAACCTACGGACCAGTGGTCATCCCGTCTCTGCTGGAAGGCCTCCTACTGGGGAGGCGGCCCATTCCTCTCCTTGAGAGCGCTAACTATTTTGGAAATTATTCCTGATTTTTTATTTTTTGCATCTTCTCCCAATTCCTAGCTGTTCTTTTGCTGGAGCCAAACAGAATAAGGCTGATCCCTCTTCCCCATGACGATACGAGTGAAATAAAGTCTTGTTTCTTCTGAGTTTCTTGGCATAAACTCAAGGCCCTTCACCATCCTGATCGACTTCCCTTTGAGAGTCTCCAATGGATGTTGTTATACTTGTTTAACTAATATTTATATAGTACCCATGAAGTGCCAGGCACTGTGCTAAGCACTCTCCAATTATGTTCTCATTTAATCCTTACAACATCCTAGGAAATAGGTACTACTATTATTCTAGATAAAAAACAACTCTATAATCATTATTCTAGATAAACCCAACCCTATAATTATTTTAGATAAAAACAATCCCATTATTATTTTAGATTAAAACACTATTATTATTATTCTAGATAAAAACCCAACCCTATAATTATTATTCTAGATAAAAACTATTATCGTTCTAGATAAAAAACCTCTATTATTATTCTAGATAAAAACCCAACCCTATAATTATTATTTTAGATAAAACAATTCCATTATTATTTTAGATTAAAATCCTATTATTATTATTCTATATAAAATTATTATTATTTTAGATAAAACCCATATTCTTTTATATAAAAACTGTATTATTATTTTAGCTAAAAACATTATTATTATAGATTAAAACCTTATCATTATTCTAGATAAAACCCTATTATTTAGATTAAAATTATTATTATAGATTAAAATCCTATTATTATTATAATAGACAAAACCCATATTATTTTAGATGAAAAAACAACCCTGTTATTATTTTAGATAGAAAACAACAATCCTTACCTTCTGCCTTAGAGTTAATACTGAGTATTATTTCTTAGACAGAAGAGTGCTAAGGGCTAGGAACTGGCCATGAAGTGACTTGGCCAAGGTCACCTAGCTAGAAGAGTCTGAGGCCCCTTTGGAACCCAGGACCTCCAGACTCCAGGTTTGGCTCTCTGTCCAGGGAACCTCCTTTAGTGAATCTTTCCCAAGGCTTACAGACAATGACACCAATTAAGTCCTTCCCTTTCCTCTTAGCATCAATTTTTTTATTTTTTTAAACCCTCACCTTCTGTCTTGGAGTCAATACTGTGTATTGGTTTCAAGGCAGAAGAGTGATCAGGGCGAGGCAATGGGGGTCAAGTGACTTGCCCAGGGTCACACAGCTGGGAAGTGTCTGAGGCCAGATTTGAACCTAGCACCTTCGCTTTCCAGACCTGGCTCTCCATCCACTGAGCTACCCAGCTGCACCCCTTAGCATCAATCCTGCGACTTGGTTAAGCAGGAGGGCTCGGTCTCCAGAGGGTCTCAGAATCACTTGGGATCATTCAGCCCCTCCCCCTCCTTGAGCCTCAGTTTCCCCGTATGTCGAGGGAGGGGCATACTAAGGATGCCTCCCTGTAGGGACTTTGCAAGGCTCCTACCACAGCATGCTTGTCAGCAGAGTCCCCAGTGGCTGCCCACCGTGCGCTGGTGCAGCCTGAGCCAGGCATTTCCCCCTACTGAAGCCAACGGCTACCCTTGTGCAGACTGGGGCAGCTTTGTGTCCCAGGAACAGCTGGGCAGGCACTTCCTGTGTACAGGCAGGGCTTGTTCCCCCAAGAAGCTCTACGGAGAGGGCCCCGTGGAGGAGGGGGGAACCTCGTGACCGGGATCTGGTCTCTGTCCTCCCCTCCCCCCTCCTCCTGGGGGAGGAGGCCGAAACTGACACCCAGAAAACCTAGCAGGCCCTCTCGGATGCCAGCTACCCTGGGGAAACCAGGGCCAGGGCACAGAATTTCTATTAAAAGCCGGAAAGAAAGTCAGAGGTGGAGAGTGACCTCAGAGCATAGAATGTCAACACTGGCTCAGATCTTTGGCTTTTGGACCCAAAGACTGGTTTGTTTTTGCAAATTCATTTTATTTTCTAATATATTTTCTATTTTTATTATATTGTATTTATTTATTATTTTATATATCTATTTATTTATCTATAAGAGGGAAACAAGCCCAGAAAGGGGAAGCAATTTGTCCAAGGTTACACAGCAAATTACTTAAGATTCAAATCCATATCCTAGATGGAACAGTTCTTTCCAGCATGTTTTTGTTTTTTGTTTAAACCCTTCACCTTCTGCCTTAGAATCAATACTGTGTGTTGGTTCTAAGACAGAAGAGTGGTAAGAGGTAGGCAATGGGAGTCAAGTGACTTGCCCAGGGTCACACAGCTAGGAAGTATCCGAGATCAATGTCCTCTGAGCCACAAAGCTGCCCCTTCTTTCCAGCATTTGTAAAGACAAGAGGAATACAGCCATCCTTAGCCTGCAGATCCCCAGTGAGACAGGAAGGGCCAAAAAATCCTAAATTCAATCCAGCCTTCATTTATGAATCCTTCTTACCAGGCGCCCCCTTGCAGAGATTCCTTCCCTAGAGCCTCCCCTAAGGAGGAATCGGATGCGCTTAAAGGGCTGAGGCATGCCTCACAAACCACTGGCTGTGTGACCTCAAGGGACTCACATAACCTCTCTGAGTGCTTTTGTTGCTTGTCACAAACTCTCCTGGGGTGGTTGCTAGGGAAGGGATTTGTAGAGAGACGAAGGAATTACAGATTTGGTTCAGTGGCTAAATGAGCCTGTGGCCCATGAATCCAGTGGAATCTTTAAGAAATGAGGACCAGGAAGAATTTTGAGAATTCTGGTGTGCTTGGGAGCCTTCATCAACTGAGGCACAGAAAGAGAAAAAATAACTCCCATGTTAACAGCCCCAAAGCCTGGGGGGGAGGCTGCAATGATGATGATGGCGGCGCTGGGGCCTGAGGAGATGGGAAGCATCTTCTCTCCCTCCTGTTTGCCAAAGGGTGGGGGAAGAATAACAGACACCAAGTATTGCATCCGCTGGGTGATGCGGGTACGCTTTATGGAACTGCCTTTCTCCCTTCTTGGGCGCAAGGCGAGGCTATTTTTGGAAAAGATGGCGATGTCCAAAAAATATCAATTTAGAAAAAATCCACCTCTGAAAAGATGACGTCTGAACAGAGATTGAAGCCGACTTCTTTCTCAAGTTGTTTTTTCTACTAGGGAGATGTTTTGCATTAGTTCACACACAGATAATGGGTTTCCTATTGCTTGCCTTCTCAATGGGTGGGGGAGAAGCTGGAGGGAGAATTGAACCCCAATTTGCTTTCAAAATGCTAAAAATATAGAAAAAAAAACTCCCATCCTCTCCTCTTGAGAGCTATTCAAATTCATGCAAGTTGCTTTAGGGAGGAAAGGAAAACCAACACATCCATCTTTGGTAGATAGAAAGCACAGACTCACTTTTATTATTTATTTTTAAACAAAAACCTGTACAAAAAAAGGAGCTTCTCTTGAATGCTCTTTGATTTTTATCAAAACCACAGTGTGGATGAATTCCTGTTCTCGGCCAAGGCCAAGCAAACGCTTGCTCCTTCCCTGGGTGAGTAAGAGCACGGTGGTGGGCCAGGCCCCGGAAGGGGAGGCCCCCCTGGACCAGCAGCCCCCTTGGTCCCTCTGGCATCAGCACCAGCTGCAGAGGGGCTGTCCTGTTTAGCATCCACGGACCACCCCTTCACATTAACTCCTCATTCCATCTCTCCTCCCCAGGCCCAGCTCCCTGCGAGATCCAGGGGAAGAGTGGGAACAGTGTCCCAAACCCCTGCTGCCCCGGCCCATCGAATCCATCCAGGGGACAGTGAGGCAGAGTCTCAGCCTTATTGGCTCCTCTTTGGGCCCAGTGCGCTTCATCCCTGCAAGTCCTCAGACCAAAGCTGTGGGCAGAGCCGAGCTCTCAATTCCAGGTCGAAGAACAAGTTCAGAGCTGCTTCCAGAACGGACACAACGGCCTCGCATCAGGGACCATCCTCACCCAAAAGGAATCTGGGGCCAGAGAAAAGGGGGGAACTCGGCAGCTGCGCCCTAAAGTCATGCTGAGCCTTGCCCCTTGCTCCAAAGGCCCAGGAAGCCGCCTGCTCTCCTGCCAGGCGGTCCAGCGGGGCTCCTTGGCTTCACTCCAGCCAGGAGCCTTTACTGAATCCCAGGAGCTGGTTCTGGTCAGAATCAAGCCACTGCCTCTAGGCCTCAACATGTCATGCATCGCCGCCTCATGGTCTGCACGGGAGGGTTAGGATCCACCTGGCAGAAGCAGCAAGAGTCAGAGGGGTACGGGGAGTTCCTGGGGCTCCCCCCCCCCAAAGCTGAAGCTGCTTCTCTTGACAGAGGAGATGGCTTCACAGGGTTGTTTGGTTCTGGCCAAGTTGGGAATCTTTTACTAACTGCATGAGGACTAACTTAAGACTTTGTTGAGGGAGAAAATAGATTTTCTGTTACTTAAAAAATTGAGATTAAAAAACAAAAAGCCTACCGGCTTCTATGTGGGAGACAGGATCCAGGTGGAAGGGAGGGGAAACGTTCTGGGGCTCCTCGTTTAGGCACCCTCAGTGACCGAAACCCAGGAAAAGCATTTTCCCCAAAGAAAACCTCCCCAAGAGGGGAGAAACTCCTCACTGACCTCAGAGTACAGGGGAGGCGGACGGTATCGGAACTCCTGGATGTAGGCAAAGAAGGGGCCCTCCAGGGCCCGGCTGCTCCCGGCCTCTTGGGGTGGAGGCGAGAGGCCTGACCCCGGCTCCTCAGATACCACTTCTGAGTACTCTGGGGGCGCTGAAACGGCACGGGGAGCCGGTGAGTGAACCTCATCCTTTCCCCCTGGCTCAGCTCTGCTCCCCGAGGGGGCCCTCCCACCCGCCAGCCGGCCTCTCCTGGGCCGGGGGACCCAGGTCACGGGCCTTCTTGTTCCACCCTCCCTGGTGCTCATTTTAAAGGGTGAGAAAACATGAACACAAAGTGAGGTGCCCCCCACAGGAGTCAGCAAAATGGGCAGAAAGAGGGACTGGGGAGCCCCTTCTCTGGAGCCCAGTTTCCCCACATCCCGGGGCTCCTCCCTCAGCATGGGGTTCAAGAGTTCACCTTCCGGCTGCTCCGGGAGGGTCATATGCAGCCAGTCTAGGCTGATGCTGAACTGGCTGCCCACACTGGATGTCCGGCTGCCAAAGGGATGCAGGGGGATGGTCCCGATGACAAGGGGCAGCTCTAGGAGCAATTTGGACGTGCCTGGGATATCCACACAGACCTGGGAAAGAGACAGGAGCAAAGCTGTTAGGGGCAAGGAAGGAGCGGGCCTTGGGCTCCACAGTGAGCTGATTGGGCCTCTCACTGAGGTCCTGTATACCCCCGGGGCTCCCTGCTCAGAGGCCACTTCCCTGGCCACCAGACCTCACTGCAATGACTAATTGCAATTACAGGACCATATAATAACCATGTTTTTCATGAGAAAGCCGAGACTCAGAAGGGAAAGGCTTCCTCCAAGGACTCCCGATGGTGGCCTCCCAGGACACTTGGGGTCAGAGCCCCAGGCCAGGGGCCAAGAGAACTCAGCTCCATCAAGTCTTAGCTCACTTCTTCTTGGACCTCAGTTTCCTCATCTGTCGGGTGGGAAGAACCCCTGCTCAGCTTCCTTCTCCAGGGTGTGTGAGAAGGGGGTCCAGTGATCTTTCAGGCCCTTTGCTTCATTCTATCCGAGGGCAGGGGCCGGGATGTATTTCCCCCCGCCATGCCCTTCCAGAAGGATTGGAACACAGGGCCCAGGCAGCCATCCGCCTCCCATTCTGTCAGCTCTAAATCTAGCTCCTGGGTACTCGCCTAGGCTCAGTTCCAAGGCACTCTAAAGGTGCAGCAATGAAGCAAGCTTATGGCAAGAAACCTCTTGTTGCCAAGAGTCTTAAGAGCCGGAAGGGATCTTAGTCCATTCCCCCCCCCCCCCCCCCTCGGGGAGAAGGTCCTCGTGATCGTGAGCTAGTTGAGCTGCCTGACTCCTGGGCAAATATCAAGATTACTCTACTGGGGGGTCCTACCTTTAGAGAATAATCCACGTGAAGGATCCGGCACTGCAGGATGGAAGGTCCCACAGGGGGAATCTTCAGGGCCCGCCCCTGCCATAGCTCCCGTTTCCCTGCCGGGACAGGATCCCCCACGATGCTTGCCACCACAGATCTCTTCTCCTTCCGGGATCCCCGGGCAACAAAGGTCTGGGTCTGGATAATGGCGGCCTTGGGCACAACGGGGCGGCTGGTGCCATTGTCTATCTCAGCAAAGACGGGGATGACCTCGCCTGGAGGGAGAGAATACATGATGGCATGGGGAAGGCCCGGCACTGTGGCTGTGCTGGCAATAGAACATCCCTGTCAGAGGGGCCTTTGGGGACCCCAGTCCCCAGTCCCCAGGGACTTCTACACTGCATCCAGTATCTAGTCTAGAACTGCTAAAGGCCAGCTCCTTCAGCCATCCTATCCACCTCTGGTCCCCTTGGCACAGTTAAAAACAAGAAAGACCAGCCTCCCTCTAGGCTTCCCCCTTCCATGCAGGTGAGCACACAGTGCCCCAGTTACCTGGGGTATAACCTTTCCTCTCAATCTTGGCTGTAATGGAAACTGGGCCTCGATTGCAGTACCAGGCCCGGGCCATCTTCTCTTTCACACCTGCCTGAGGTGCCTGTGAAAGGACAAATTCAAAATAAACGAGATTCTTCATAGGGAGGCTGCACCTGCCAAACGTCTGCAAGGGCTTGGGTGGGCACCCTCTCCTTGTACTTGTTGGGGTCACAGCCTGGGTGCTAGGTCCGAGGAAACTGGCCCTACAGGCAATGAGCTTACATTCAATGGAGAGGACAAGCTCTTCCAATGCCCAAAGACTTGGCACAGAGTAGGTTCTGGCTTTCCCATGAGGAGTAAGGCCTGGAGTTGGGATTTCAATGGCATCAAAGGGTGGAGATTTCTCCTACCAGATGCAGGGTAGCACAGATTCTAGCCATAGAAAGCTGTCAGGGGCATCGATGGGTGAGGGGAATTGCCCAGAGTCAGTATGGGTCAGGGATAAGGGCCGAGCCCAGGCCCTCTTGGTCACTCCTTTTTACCCATACTCCCATACTACCCATACTCCACATAGAGCATGTTGCCTTGGGACTTTCCAGAAGTCCTCTGAAAATCTTTCCCAAAGCCCTGTTCTGCCACTCTCCCTAGCTCAGTTTTAATGAAGATTTCCTCCCAGATCAGACATTCTAGGTGCATCCCATAAGGCAGAGACAGAATCACTCTTTCTGGCAGGTGAGGAAACTGAGGCTAAAGAAGCTCAGTGTCATTCAGGGAGTTTCCTCTATTTCCTCCCAGTCCTTCCCCTTAAAGACCTCCCCTTACATAGTTGGCTTAGTGTGGGGGACTTGGTAGAGCCAAGGATAAGAGCTAGGAATGGGGAGACGCATTAGACTAGCCCCCAAAGCTGGCACTGGGAGAGCTGGATGCTCCATAGCCTCTCAGAGGGTGAGGAGGGGGGTCTAGCATCAGGGACATAAGTGCTTGGATGGGATTCCTCTAGGGTGTCCCTGCCACTTGCCCACTGACATACCAGCAGGGCAGGAGTATTGATGTCGATGGGCTCAATGACGGTGAACTCTTTTTTGGCCCGCTTGGCTGTGCCCCAGGGTCTATGGAGTTTAGCTTTCACACAGTATCGAACACTCCCATGCTTCCCTTCAAATGAGGTCACCAAAGTCCTGGCAGGCAAAGAGAGGCAGGTAAGAATCTGGGGGTGGAAGTGGGAAAGAGCTTATAGGAAATTCCCGGACTCTGATCTACACCTGGCCAAGCATGAATGTACATGTGGGCTCTTGGGAAGGGGGGAGATTGGGGGAGCAGGAAAGCAGAGAGGAGATGGGGAGAGGATACAGAATGAAAGATGGGAGAAGGCAGCTAGGGAGACCGAGGGGGGCTGCGAGTGTACAGAGAAAGGCAGGGACAGTGAAAAGGGGAGTGAAGGGATGGAGAAGAAAGAGGCAGACCGGGAGACAGAAAGAGGGGAACATGGGAGAATATTAGGTGGTACCACCCAGAGGCCCAGGGTATTTTTAGTACCCACAGGGCAGGTCAGAGCGTTAGTCCCCGGGTCCCATCAAGAGGTGCCCAGCTCAGACACTTACGTGGGCAACTGGAAGCTGAAGGGAAACTCGTGCCTCCCGGGCTGTAAGGTAGTAGTGTCCCCAGAGTCTGCAAGGCAGAAGAAATGGGGGGTGCGGTGAGGTTTGTGATGGGGGCAGGGCGGGGGAATGAAGAGCAGGCTGAGACCTTATTAGGACCAACTCTTCCCCAGACAACAAAACTGGCCAGGGAGTGGTCGGCTCAGACTGGCAGGATCATCTTCGTTCCCACTTGAGGGGGGGGAAGAGTACAGAAGGGGAGCTGGCAGGGGGCAGGCTGTTCGAAGTGACCACACGGCCGCCGCACCAGTGCTCTTAAGACACTGCACACCCCACCCCCCACAACATCCCCGAGGTTCCGGGCACCGGGGCGGGTGGGGGGCCGTACCTGGGGCCAGTAGCGTGTCGCGGTGGTTCACCAGCTCCACCTGCTCACTGTAGCTCTGTGTGTAGGCAGTGCTGGAGCCGGCGCTACGGGATTCGGTCCAGTGCACCCGGGCGCAGCCTAGGGCGCGGAGGTGCAGGGATCCCACCCGCGCCGCGGCGGCCAGCTCCAACAGCACCATTCCGGACACGGCCTGGCCACCGCTGAAGGCGGGCTCGGGCTCGGGCCCGTCTAGTAAGACGGCGAAACGCTTCACTTTGTCGAAAATCATCACGGCGATAAACGATCAACAAGAAAGGGGCGGAGGCGAGACTCCAGGAAAAGAGGCCGAACAGAGGAGAGCGTCCCACTAAAGGCTCTTCTACCCAAGAGCGCCCGCAGCAGCTTTTATAGGCCATGGGGAGGGCTGAAAAGAGGTCTCCGACCAATCGCCATGCCATACAGCGAGCCCCTGAGGAAGCGCAGCCAATGGCGCGACGGAGGAGGCGTGGCTAACGGCGGGGCGCGGCGCCGAAGAAAAACAAACACGTGGGAGACCCATACGCTCCCACTGCCGGAGGTAGTAGGCTGTTACAGCAAATCCGCCTTCCTGAACTGTTGGGCGGGGCTCCGAGACCGCCTGGTTCTGGTTCTGAGAGGGACTCGTCTGTCCCCTCATCCAGGACCTCTGGTCTCCAGTAGCCTCCCCACCCCGATCTACGTATACCCAAACCACGGAAAGGTTCTTTGCGCCCAGCCTGCCCCTCCTTTGGCTCTAGGGAGCGCTGCCCGGGCAAAGTCCGGCAGGTTGATCCCGGGAGCCCGGGGCTGGAATTACCGTCTCACCTAAGGCGTGCATCCCTCGCCCCAGCCCCAGTCCAAGAATAACGATGCCAACATACTGCTCTACAGCCCTTTAGGACACGTCTCAACGGCCTTGAACCTCGTGTCCATCCTGAGACTGGGCTCTTTCCCCATTTTACGGAAGGAAAGCCGAAACTCGGAGGTGCTCAAGGAAGCATATGGTTTCTAGACACACAGTAATAAAGGGTTGGAAGAAGAATTTGAACCCAGGACTTCTGACCATTCTGCCCCCCAAACCCTAACACTTCTAATTCAATGCCCTCTTATAGGGAAAAGGAGTCCGGGGAAGAATTAAACAAGGTCACGCAGGGAAGGACACGGCGACATTGGAACCCAGAAGTCCCGAATCTCGAGTCTCGGGACTTTTATGGCACTTTTCAGTTCAGGGCCCCAAGCTAAACGCCTTGCAAACCTCGGGGCTGAACTTCTTTGCCCCATTTAATAAACTAATAGGGGTGGGCGGAGGTGGAAAGCGCTTCAAACAAAAGACAAAAGGCTTTAGACAAGCTATTTTCCATCCCGGAGGATCAGTTTACCCATCTATAGCAATAGATTGAACAGTGGTCCCCTACTTCCTCCTAGCTCTACATAGATTGTGGTGTTCGGGCTCTGCCCGTCTGTGATGAGTCCTCTCGGCTATGCCGCTCTCTGATTCTCTGGGTGCTAACAGAGGTCCAGGAGTCCTCCTTCCGCTCTGACATTCTCTGTTCTAAGGAAGGATTGGCACATCTCACTCAGCTAGGGGATCTGCCATCGCTACTGGTCCGACACCAAGTTTTCCCTGGCCCGGAGCTGAGCGGGTGGGAGATGGAACAGTTGGGCAGGGTTGGGAATTTCCCCACAGCCTAGAGCAGGAAAGGAAATGGTCAGAGACTCCTCCAAACTCCCCCCCCCCAAAAAAAAGCCACGGAGGAGCTGGTTGGTTTATTAACAAAGTGACTTTAGCCACACTTTGCCCAGCTAGCCCCCCCCCCCATTCCTCTTAAGCCCCTTCATCCCCTCCCCACCCCCCTAGGTCCAAGAACTCCCAGAAACCTGCCCATCCTAAAGCCGGGTTTCTACCTGCGGGAAATGGGAGTTTTCCTGGGCCTGGGGGTGGACAGAGGAGGCAGAGATCTTAACAGAGTTATCCAAACATGTCCCTCCCCCCTTGATAAAGAGGAGATCTATGGGGATTTTCCCTCCTCCCTAAGGACCGGGGATTCCTCACTGGAAAGGAAAAAAGGCAGCCTGGTTTGGCACGGGGAACTTCCAATCCCAGCTCTGTTACTTATTACCTTGTGACATTGGGCAAGCAAGTCCTTTTCCTTTCTGGAGTCTGTTTCCTTAGCTGTCAAATGACAGGGCTGGGCTAGATAGGCTAAGAACACCTCTGGCCAGCTTCCTTAGGCTGCTCCTAGAGAAACAGTATCTAGCGTACTAAGCACAGAGATAAAGAAATAACTAACTAACTGTTTATTTATGCTAAGGAAAGGGAATTGGGAAGATCTGAGCCACACTATGGGGCAGGGAGAGCCAGGGCTGGGATTCTCTCTCTCTCACAGAGTCTGAGAAGGAAGAGACCTTGGAGGCAATCTAGTCTCATCCCTACCAGAACAAGAACCATCTTTCCAGCCTCCTCCACGCAAGGCCTTCTGGGAGGGGGAATCTGCCAGTGCCTTAGCGAAGAAAGCACACACTTCACTCTTAGAGGCAGTTGGACCTTAGGTAAATCACTTAAGGAGCCTGAGCCCCAGTTTCCCTATCTGTAAAATCAGGGAGATGGAGCTGAAGACCTTAGAAGTCCCTTCTTTCCAGCTCTTCATCAATGAGCCTGCAAGTCTTTCTGGACCTTCTTCATTTCATTTTTTTCCCTAAACTCTTATCTTCTGTCTTTTTTTTTTAACCCTCACCTTCCACTTTAGAATCAATACTACCTGTGGTTTCAAGACAGAAGAGCAGTAAGGGCTAGACAATAGGGGTCAAGTGACTTGCCCTAGGTCACGCAACTGAGATGTGTGTCTGAGTCCATATTTGAACCCAGGACCTCCCCGTCTCTCAATCCATTGAGCTACGCAGATGCCCTCTGTCTTAGAATCAAGACAAGTATCAGTTCCAAGGCAGAAAGGTAGTAAGGGCTAGGCAACTAGGGTTTAATGAGCTAGGAAGTGTCTAAATCTAAATTTGAACCCAGGTCCTTGGGACTCTAGATCTGGCACTCTAACCACTGAGCCGTCTGTCTAGCTGCCCTCATGGGTTTTGTTTTGTGAGATTAAAATTAATATCTGATCACCCCAAGTATTATATTTTATAAGATTTATTAATAATCACAAAGTAGAGGAAAATAAAAGAACAAAAGTAAAAGCCTGAGTAAAGCAAGTTTTCCCAGTCAGGACTGGGAGAAAAGAGAGGGGCAGGGTCACACACAAACTTTTGTCTCCAGAAAGTAAGGACATACCCTGAGAAAGGAAGTGGGATGCTGGGGGAGAGAGTCCTGGGGTTCAACTTCTAATTAGGCAATTTTAATGCCAAGGGTTAGCCTAAAGGACTCAGACCTCTCTGGTGTTCTTTGCTGTCTGTGTCTGGAGTTCCAGGCTTTCATAGAATCCTGGAACTTGAGAGTGGGAAGGGAGCTCAGCGGTCAGCTCATCCATCCCATGCCCAGAAGGAAGTCGTGCTGTAAAATACTGGACAAGCTGCTGTCCAGGCTCAGCTTGAAATCCTCTCTGGGCCAGTCATTCCTCTGGGGCTGGGGGGCAGCCCTAACTGTTAGGACATTTCACTGAGCCATCAAGTCCAATTTGGTCTCTCTGGGACTCCCACCCACTGCGGCCAGAGAACAAAACTACTTTCTCTTCCCCAGCACGGGTGGGAGTGGGTGCTTCTGTTCCCTGTCCTTCTCCCCAACATCAGGCTGTCTGGGAGCAGGGAAGGGGGGAAGGAGGGGACGGCATTGCCAGGGACACAGATGGAGGTCCCGGGTGTGAGGCCAGAGGGCAGGGAGGCTCCCATCCCCAGGGAGTGGGGGCCCCAGCTGCTAGATCAGCCCAAGCAAGGCCAGCACTGGAGATGCAGACTTCCACCCACCCATCTAGCAGAGCAGGGAGCAGAATGTTCCCATCTTTCTAGAAGACTGGCACAGCGTTGTTTAAAGCTGGGACCCAGGACGAAACTCCTGACCTTGGGGTCCCCACCCATTATGAGTGGGGGGGCGTTTGTGCATAGGAGGAATGACCTAATGTACTTGTGAGAATGAGTGTGTAAGAGGAGGAAAAGAATGAGGAAAAGTGAGCGGAAGGAGAGGACTATGGGTACGGAATTCTGCACACCCCGGTAGATAGCTCCTCTCTTTCTCCTGCCTCTTCTCTGCCTCCTGGCTTCCTTCAAATTCTAGCTAAAAGTTCACCTTATCCAGTTTCCCCCCCAATGGAGTGCCTTCCCTCAGCTGATTAAAAAGCCCTCCTGTATCTTCTGTCTGAGAATGCACATGAGGACCAGCTCTAAGGCAGAAGAGTGGTAAGGGCTAGGCAATGGGGGTCAAGTGACCTGCCAGGGTCACACAGCTGAGAAGTGTCTGAGGCCACATTCGAACCCAGGACCTCCTGACTCCAGTCTGGCTCTCTATCCACAGTGTTACCTAGTGTCCCAACGGCTAATTATTTACGGTTTCTCCTGCATGGAAGTTGACTGTACATAGAGAGTCATTTGCATCTTGTCTCCCCCATTAGACTGGGAGCTCCTTGAGGGCAGGGATTTGTCTTCTGGCTCTTTGCACCCCTAGAGCTTGGCACACAGTAGGCGCTTCATGAATGTTGACTGACAAATTGATGATCAGTTCTGGGAAGGGGAGGGAGGGGATCTTCCCTCTGGAGCAGAGGGAACACTTCTGTGGAAAATTGTAATGACGTGTAATTGGGAAAATAAAATCTCTTTACCCCAAACCCTAAAATTCTAAAAATGACAAAATTACAAAGAAATGCTGATGGGGGAAGGGTGCCCTGCGTTTTATTTTCATTCTTTCTCACAATGGCTGGTTGGGCGAGAGGCGAACGGATTTGGAAATCAAGATGATGTAAACGTGTGTGTACGTGCGTGTGTACAGAAAGACTAAAGACTGGGCATGAGAGGGAGGGAGAGAGAGAGAGAGAGAGAGAGAGAGAGAGAGAGAGAGAGAGAGAGAGAGAGAGAGAAGCTGAAAGGGTGGCTTGGAGTCATCAGAGGGCTCTGAGTTCAAAATCCCAGCTCTGGCAATGACTTCCTGTATGGTTTCAGCCCTGTCAGCAGGCTTGGCTTTGAGTAAGCACTTCTGCTCTCTGGGCTTCATTTCCTCATTTTGGGGGAGATAGCCTGGAGGTAAAGAGCCAGGCCTGGAGTCAGGGGACCTCCTTACTAGGATTTTGCCACCCATAACCTATGTGACAAATTCTCTGGCAACTTACTTTTCCTCTCTGCTGCACCTCAGTTATCTCATCTGTAAATTGGGAGGACTAAGTTAGATGGTCTTTGAGGTCCTTAGGCTAAGACCCACCTTTTATTATCCCTCACCTTCCATCTTAGAATCAATACTATGAATTGGGTCTAAGGCAGAAGAGTGGTAAGGGCTAGGCAATGGGGGTCAAATGACTTACCCAGGGTCATCCAGCTAGGAAGTATAGCTAAATTTGAACCCAGGACCTCCTGTGCCTAGGCCTGGCTCTCAATCCATTGAGACACACAGCTTTCAAAGAGCTGGAGTAAAGAAGACCTGAGTTTAAATGAGACACTAGCTGTGTGACTCTGGGCAAGTCACTTCACCTCTTTTGCCTCAGTTTCCTTCTCTGTAAGATGGAGATAATATAGTACTTCCCCCTTCAGGGGAGACCATATTTGCGGAGTACGTGGCACCTAGGAGGTGCTCTAGAAATGTTAGCTATAATAATGACGACAACGACAACGTTGAGGACGTCTCCCCTCTGAAGGGCTCTCTCTTGGGCTGGCAGTCTGGCATCTCTTTCTTCCAGAGGACCTGGAGGCTCCAAGCTAAGCTCCCTCCGAGATCTGAAGGCAGATGCTCCCTCCAAAGTTTGTCCAAAGAGGTCTCCCCCAGTAGCCTTTCCTCCTCGGGCATCCCTGCCCTCTGCGCCAGGAGGGGTCCAGGCACCAGTTTGGTGGGCTGTCTGGTGAGTGACCTGCCAGTCCCAGTGGCCCCTCTCTCCTCTGCCTCTCCTCAGGAAGCCGGCTGGAGGGTGGGCAGTGTTTAGGCTCAGCTGATCTCTTCCCCCAGAGCCAGAGCCAGAGCCAGCTCCTGCTGTGGGGGTGGCAGAGGGCCATGTCCTCTCCTGGAGGCTGGGGCCAGGCTTGACGGAGCAGGGGCCGGGGTGAGGGTGAGATCACACTGTACTTTCAGGGAACATGCGTGAAGGAGCTTCAAGTAATAAACATGCCCCAGGTCCAAGAGAGGCGGGGACCCCACTAGGACCTCCTTCCCAGGGGTTCTAGGAACGGCTAAGACTTCTCCCCCAGAGAGGATGGAGAAGGGGCAGCAGACTCGAATCTAGCTCCGACCTTCTCCCCCACCAGGGGCTCTCCTCATTCTACCAGCCTGTCTCTCTGTAGTGCCAGCAGTGCTGCGTTCTCATCACCCACAAAGCTAGCTTTCTTTCTCTGGACCTCAGCTTCCTTCTCTGTAAAATGGGCGAGGGGAGCACTCTCTGAATGCAATGATTTCTCTGGCCAGGGGTGAAGATTAGGGAGGGCTGGCCCCGACCAAGGGCCAAGGAAGGAAGGAGGCCGGGCCGGCATCTCCTGGGGGCGCTGGCCTGGGAGGGGCGGGTCCACTCTCAGAAAGGCGCCCAGAGCTCGCGCCCTGTTTCTGCGTTCTTGACTCCTGCCTGCCTGCCTGCCTGCCCGCCTGAGCTCTGGCCAGGCATCCCGGAGGTGCGGAAAAGTACAGCCCGGGCCGGTCCCTTCCCGACCCCACCCTTCCTCACACCGGGACACCTAGTCACAAGTTCAGGGCTGGCTCCTGCCCAGGACACTGAGGTCAGACGCGGACCTCCGCCGGCCGCCCTCCCCGACACCTGGAATAGATAGATTGTGCGTCTGCAGCGCCATCTAGTGGGCGAACAAGGAAGGGGCTGCGGGAAGCCCCCAGGATGGACTACAAAGTATACAGAGTTAATGAGCAATAGGCAAAGTGAATACAAAATAACCTGCTTAGTATGGACCGCTGCGCGGAACCTGGGGAATTCCGGGCAGCGTTTTAGGAAAGAAAGTGTCCCCCTCCTGGGAGCCGAGAAAACTCTCATCAGGCGAAGCCCCAGGGAGGAATCTAGTTCCCTGAAGGGGAAAGAAAGGCCCAAAGGGAAGGGGGTAATCAGGGAGGAGGTCTTCCTGGAGGAGGTAGAAATAGCACTGAGCTCCAATTTAAAGCGGAGTTTCTCAACTAGTGTGTGTGTGTGGGGGGGGGGGAGTGGGGGCTCAAGAGTGTGTTGGATCCCACTGGCAGTCTCAGAGGCCTCAGAAAGCCTCAGGATTCCTCTTCTAAATAATCTTGGCAACTGCATTAAAAAAAAATGAGTCCCCTGATTCAAAGGATGGTTAGGAATTCAATGGGAGAAGAGAGGAGTCACAGAATAGTGAAAGTGGAAGGGCTCTTAGAACCCAGAGTGTCAGAGCTGGAAGAGACCTTAGAACAGAGAATGTCAGATCTGGGAGGGAGCTTAGAACAGAGAATGTCAAAGCTTGGAAGGAGCTTAGAACAGGGAATGTCAGAGCTGGGAGGGAGCTTAGAACAGAGAATGTCAGAGCTGGGAGGGAGCTTAGAACAGGGAATGTCAGAGCTGGGAGGGAGCTTAGAACAGAGAATGTCAGAGCTGGGAGAGAGCTTAGAAGAATGTCAGAGCTGGGAGAGAGCTTAGAACAGAGTGTCAGAGTTGGGAGAGAGCTTAGAACAGAGAATGTCAGAGCTGGGAAGGATCTTAGAACAGAGAATGTCAGAGCTTGGAAGGAGCTTAGAACAGGGAATGTCAGAGCTGGGAGAGAGCTTAGAACAGAGAATGTCAGAGCTGGGAGGAATCTTAGAACAGATTGTCAGAGCTGGGAGGGATCTTAGAACAGAATGTCAGAGCTGGGAGGGCCCTTAGAACAGAGGATGTCAGAGATGGGAGAGACTTTAGATCACAGAGTGTCAGGGCTGGGAGGGCTCTTAAGGACACAGAATGTCTATGGAACCTCAGAAGCCCTCCATGCAGACATGCCCAAGAGGTTGCCCTAGGCCCCTTTCTTCCCTCTTCTCTTCCTAGATAATCTTTGTAGCTGAGCCCCAGGTCTCCCTGACCTCTCCAGCCGTTTCCACCTGGATGTCCTAGCATCCCAAAGCTGTAGCCTCAGGTGCCCAGCCAGTTATCCTTCCCCTCCATCTGCTCCCCTGTCACCAGTTCCCAGGACCTGGCTGATCTCCTTATCTGGAGCCCTCAGCAGCCTGCACTGGGTGACTTCCGGGAAGGAGGAGCTCAAGCCAGCTCCAGGCAGCTCATTTCCTTTCTGGGCAGAAAGGGCTCTTCTGTACCCCTTCCAGGGGTGCTTTGAGCTCTGCTGGCTGCGGTTGAGCAGGACAAGCGTGACATTTGTTCTCTCCATAGGAGAACCCTTCGGATGCTTCGGACCAGAGCTCATACTTCTTTGGCTAAACATGGGCTATTCCTCTAGCTGCACCCAGGGTCATTATGAGGATCAAATGAAATATTTGTAAACCGCTTAGCACAGTGCCCAGCACATAGTAGGTGCTTGTTTCCTTCCTCCCTTCCCCCTCCCAGGCTCATTGTGAGTCTTGTGAATAGGGAAGGGAATGAGCATTTGTGAAGCACCAACTATGCACTGTGTTCTTCGCAACTATCTCTTTTTGTATAAATGGAGATTTCGAGCCTTTGGACTCCATCCCCCAGAAGTCCCTTAGGCTCAGAATCTCCATTTATATAATTTGATTAATTCTCCCAACACAGGGGAGGTAGGTGCTATCATTAGCCCCATTTCACACTTGAGGAAACTGAGGCAAACAGGGTTAAGTGGCTTGCTTGTGCAGGGTCACACAGATAGTACCTTTCTAAGGCTAGATTTGAACTCAGGTCTTCCTGACTCCACAGTGTCATCTAGTCACCTTAATGAATATCCAGCAAACATTGTCTATAGTCTTCCAAATATTTAAGGGGGTTAGGGGGAATGGAATTGATCTGTGAGGCTGCCTCTAGTTCTGTCTACATACATTATGTTGCCTCTGCTCTGCATATAGGAGGTGCTTAATGAACACCTGATGAATGAACAAACAGACCTGCATCCCTCGAGGGGGAAGGAGCATCCCTGCGGGGACCTTTGAAGTGGAGCTGCCAGATCCCTGCCCTGGATACTCCATCCCTGGCCCACGCCTGGTCTGCTAGCTCCGGATAGGGCTGATAGGACAATGTTGAGAGCCACCCAGGTCAAGTTGCCCAGAGCTTCCTCCACAAAGGGTC
This sequence comes from Monodelphis domestica, assembly GCF_027887165.1. Lineage (NCBI taxonomy): Eukaryota > Metazoa > Chordata > Mammalia > Didelphimorphia > Didelphidae > Monodelphis > Monodelphis domestica. The sequence goes on along the minus strand of NC_077229.1, from coordinate 72,644,660 downwards.
CTCACCAGACCCAGCTGGTTTTAAAATGCTCTTGATGGGCAGCTGGGTGGCTCAGTGGCTAGAGCACCAAGTCTAGAGATAGGAGGACCCAGGTTCAAATCTGACCTCAGACACTTCCTAGCTGTGTGACCCTGGGCAAGTCACTTAACCCCCATTACCCTTACCCTTACCACTCTCCTGCCTTGGAACCAATAAACAGTATTGATCCCAAGACAGAAGGTAACAGTTTAAAAAGAAAAGAAAAAAGAGAAAAGGAAAGCAAAGACAAGAAAAGAAAAGCACCCCAGGAATTCTGTCCTTTCCCCCTGCCTGGGACTTCTCTGTCCTAAAAGCTTTGCCAGTTGTTTCCCACCTGCCTGGAACATTTGCTTCCATCCTTCCGAATTACAGGCAGTATAGAGGCGAGAAATTCCAGGCTGGAAGGGACATCAGGGGTCATCTACTTCAACCCTTTCATTTTACAGATGAGGAAACTGAAGCTAGACAGGGGAAGCTAACTCCTCAAGGTCTTACTGTAAGAAGTAGGGACAAGATTTGAACCCAGGTCTTCTGGTTCAGCATTCTTCCCTTGTGATGCTTCCTTCAGAAAGACTCTGGGAGAACAAACCTTGGGAGCTGGGATGGGGTAGGTGGGGCTGAAGGACCATGGAGACCCTCCACTTGAAAGCTTTCATTGTATGAGAGGGGAAGGGACTTGTCCAAGATCATACAGCCAGTCAGTTCACTGGCTTCCCCTGTCTATTTTATGAATCCAACCTCTTGCCTTTTCAGCAGGCAGGTCCCAAGCTGGCACAAACTCTGGGGTAAATATTTACCCATGGGCCAAAGCGCTCTATCTTCACACCTGGATGCCTGAGGCCTTTTCAGTTTGCTTTCCTGTGTGTAAATGGGTCCTGGGTGTACCAGCAGCCTCCCCATTATAGAAGGGCTTGGATGGGAGGGACACATGGAATGAGGAGGACAAGGCCTTCAACAGGGTTGAGGGAGTCGGTGTAGGGACAGTAGGACAGTCAGGATTAGGGCCAGAGGAGGTCCAGGATCATAGACTGACACTAGAAGGCACCTTAAGGGCTAGTTGGTCCAACTCCCTCATTTAATTTTATTTTTTAATTTTATTATTTATTCATTTTATATTTTATTTTAAGAACCCTCAGTTTCTGCCTTAGTAACAACTCTAAGATAAAAAGACAAGGGCTAGGCAAACTGGGTTAAGTGACTTGTCCAGGATCATACTGCTAGGAAGTGTCTGAGGTCAGATTTGAACCCAGGGCTTTCCCACTCCAGCAGGACTGACTGAGCCACTTAGATGCCCTCATTCCCTCATTTTACATAGGAGGAAACTGAGGCCTAGATCAGTTAAGGGACTAGTCCACATATAGAGCCAGGCCCTTTAGATTCTAAATCTAGATACTCTCTCCATTGCACCACATTGCCTTCCTTCTAACTGTAATCATTAGACTGGAAGCTCCTTAGGGACTGGAACTATCTTTTCTTTGTAGTCCAGCTCTTAGCACCATGCCTGGCACATCAAAAGTTTATAACAAATACTTAGAGATTCATTGTGGCAGCTGGCATTGTGACAGCACACAATTCTTTTCCTACTCTGACCTCAGTCTCCCTGTCTGTTGTAGAGCAGATGAAATCCTGGGTTTGGGATCAGAAGATCTGAATCTGCCAGTTTAGTTACATGACTTTGGAAAAGTAATTTTAAAGTCTCTGGTTCTCAGTTGGCTCATCTGCAAAAGAAGCAGGCTAGGGAGCAGCTAGATGACTCACAGGATGGAGTGCCAAGCCTAGGCTCAAATCTGAATTCAGCCACTTCCTAGCTGTGTGACCTTGGTCAAGTCACTTAACCCCCATTGCCTATCCCTTACTGCTCTTCTGTCTTGGAACCAATACTGTATTAATTCTAAGATACAAGGCAAGAGTTTAACAAATATAAATAAGTAAAATGTAACTATCTCTATTTTATTACATGTTTATTTATTTTGTTAAATGTTTCCCAGTTACTTTTAAATCTGGTTCTGGAGGGTTGTGGGCCTGTAGGCTGTGTGTTTACTACCCTGTTCGATGCCATAAATTATCCTGCATGTACTTATCTGTTTACATGTAAGCTCCTGGAGGACAGGGATCAGTTCATTTCCTTTCATCTTGGGATTCCCAGCATTTAACTGGTACAAATGTTTATAGGACCAGATTGGGGGCTCACTGCTTTTCTAAGTTTATCTCCAAGCCCTTCTCACCTTCATCCTTTCCTTTTCTCCTGGTCCTTCCCTTCTGCCTACAAATAACCCTAAGCTCCTCCTCCTCCAACAACAACCACAACAACCACCACCACCACAACCACAACAACCACTTTACTTGAACCAGTCCTAATACTCTCTAAGGCTATTGGGCCTTTTTACTCCTTTTCTGGCCAAAATCTTAGACAGTCATCTCATACTTACTCTTCCTAGCTGTGTGCCCTTGGGCAAGCCACTTAACCCTGTTTATCTCAGTTTCCCTCATCTGTCAAATGAGTTGAGAAAGGAACCTCTGCTCCCTGCTGGTCCTCCTCCTACTTGTCCTTTTCAGCTACCTCTAAGTCACTCTAACTGGAAATAGCATAGAATAAGAGAGGCTGGAAGGGGCAGTTGGGTGGCTCAGTGGACTGAGAGCCAGGCCTAGAGACAGGAGGTCCTGGGTTCAAATCTGATCTCAGACACTTCTCAGCTATGTGACCCTGGGCAAGTCACTTGACCCCCATTGCCTAGCGCTTACTGCTCTTCTGCCTTGGAACAGATACACAGTATGATTCTAAGGCAGAAGGTGAGGGCTTTAATAATAATACCAACAGGGAATGCTGGCTGACTCCCAAATCTAATGCTGATCTCTTCCCTCAGCTTCAGTTCTGGCTAACAGCTACCTGCTGCTCATTTCTATCTGGATATCCCATTAGCATATCAAACATACCATGTCTGAAATGAAATTTATTATCCTCCTTCCTAAACCTGTCCACTTCCCCAAACTGATATTTTTTGAGGCAGCCAAGAGGCTCAGTGGCTAGAGGGTTGAGCTTGGAATCAGGAAGACCTGAGTTCAAATCCAGTCTCAGGCACTTACTAGCTGTGTGACTCTGGCAAGTCACTTCACACTGTTTGCTTCTGTTTCCTCAACTGAAAATTGGGCACCTAGCTCCCAGGATTGTTGTAAAGATTAAATGAGATCGTTGTAAAGCTCTTAGTTCAGATCCTGGTATACAGGAGGTCCCTAATGAATGCTTATTCCTTGCCCCTTCCCCTCCCATTTCCTTTGTGGTCCTTGTTCAGTCTGACTCTTCCTGACCCCATTTGGGGTTTTCTGGGCAGAGATACCGGAGTGCTTGGCCATTTCCAGCACAATCTTCCCAGTTCTATAAATTCTGGCTGCCCAATAGCTGTCATTGGGATCTTCTCAACAGTCACAGCTCTTCTGCCATCATTTCTCAGGAGAAAGGGAGCAGCTAGCTCTACCAACTGCCCCAAAGAAGGCGGCCAGCCTCACCAGCCTCGCTGAAAGGCCAAGGCCCCTGAAGGAGGGCCAGGAGGCAGCCTGTGCCAAGCAGGACACTACCCCATGATCTCCATTCTCTTGGAGAGGATGCAGGACTCTGAGCCCAAGAACTTGGGGAACAGCAGAGCTCCCTCCCCCCAAACCATCATCATCATCAGCCCAATGTTTGCCCAGCCCCCACTGAGGTGGACACTGCTCATTGCAGAGCCCCCAAGAGCCAGCTTAGACAGAGAAGCCCCAAGACTGGCAGCACTCCCCAGACCACAAGTCCTGAAAGCCATCCAGGGAAGGATGATGGAGAAGGGAGCAGCCATTCCTAGCAAGGGCCACATAGTAGACACTTGATAAATAACAGTAAAAGCAAACTGAAAGGGAGGGTGGGCCAGCTGAGGTCTATTTCTCGGAAGAGAAGAGGAAGTGTATGAAACAAAACTAGGGAAACTGAGGCCCATTTTCAGAGGGCTGGCTTTCCTGCCCTGTACATAAAGTCAAACCACTACTACTACCACCTTGGCCATCAGCTCCCCCTGGGCCCTGATGGAGGCAGCCCAGGGCCCTGAGCCCAAGAACCTTGGCAAGAATGAGACTTCTAGCCCAGGGTCCAAGCCCCAGAAAAGAGAGATTTTTTGTCACCAAAGTTATCGATGCTTGTCCGATGGTTCGGCGTTGGAAACTGTTATGATTTCATCAGAGGAAATGACATTATAGTAGAAGCATCACCATCTCATTTGCTACTACACCCTGAGCATCATGGGACTTCTCCATTTGACTTGCAGCCCAAACTTTTCATATGTATCATCTCTGCCATTCAGATATGAAGGACACTGGTTTACTTTTCTATTTTTATTCCTGTAGCTTGGCAAAGCGCTTTCTACTTAATAAGCAATTAATGAATAAATACTTTATTCATTCACTCACAGAGCAACCTGGGTTGATGCCAGGCCACCTCACCAAGACTATACAGCAATAGTTTCCATGAGTCCTCTTGCCTCAGGTCTCTGGTCCACATAATAGCTGCCAATATGAGAAAGTAGGTACTAAATCTGACCTGTGTCACTCCCTGGCTCAACCATCTTCAGTGGCTCCCTACTACCCCTTTGTAAAAATATAAGAACGCTTGACTTTGACATTTAAAACCCTTTTCACACTGACTCAAGTCTACCTTTCCAGACTTGTTTCTTATTACTCCTTTTCCCCATACCCTAGGGTAAATGTTAGCTATTCTATTAATAGCTAATAATAGCTATTCAAAACTCCCAGAAAATTGGCTGCTTGCTGATTCCTCGACTCAGCATTCCGGGTTCAGACTAGATGCCTTAGGGCAGGCAATTCTCCATGCCTGAATGCACACATAGTAGACACTTGATAAATTACAGTAAAAGCACACTGAAAGGGAGGGTGAGCCAGCTGAGGCCCATTTCTAGGAAGGGAAGAGGAGGTGAATTTTCAGAAAAATGAAACAAACTAGGGAAACTGAGGCCCATTCTCAGAGATCTAGTTTCACAAACATGGGAGGATTAAGTCCATTTTGGGGGCCAAGAAGATGGAGACCTAGAACAGCCGTGCTTGCTTCCTCCAGCTAGGAGCCCTCAGTGTGGCTCGGGGCAGGGCTTACCTCGGGGAAGCAGCTGTCTTCGCCTTCGGAGGAAGCTCTGGTAGGCTGAGTAGTCGTGGTACACTGCGTTCACACCCACGCTGCGACTATCCAGCCAGTGCACGAAGGCGGCCCCCCTGGCGGCCACGTCCAGGCCCTTCACCCGCTGGGGTCGGCTCAGCTCCAGCACCAAGAGGCCTCTCAGCAGCTCCCCACCGTGATAGATGCCCGGCCTCAGCTCCAGCCGGAAGCTGCGGATTGCGCTGGGCCCCATGCCGAGGTGTCGTCGGAGGGCAGCCAGGGCGGGGAGCAGCGCCTCGCTGGCAGCCTGGCCTGGGAGCTGGGGGTGGGACGACTGCCGCTCTGGGCAGGGGCTGGGGGTGGGGGTGAGGTTGGAAGGGGGTTCCCTGTTCACGTCTGGGAGTCCTGAGCCCCAGGGGCAGGGAGGGATGGGGGAATGGAGGACCAACGGCTCCTCTGGGCCCTTGACTTGGCCTCTTGCTCAGCTTGGAGGGGCAGCCGCAGGGTGGCAGGGAGGTCCTGCTGGGAGGTTTGGGCTCCTGCTCTGGCTCTATAAGACGCCCGCAGCTCCCCTGCTAGAAGCAGAACTCTGCTGGGGCCCCTAAGTGGCCCGAGGCCACACCTTGTCGGCAAGCCCCGCCCAAGGGCATACACCCTCCCAGCCTCTGAGCCGGAAGGTTCCCACCCTCGGGGCTGGAAATTCCGCCCTGCTGGCCTTGGCCGTATGTGCCCTGAGGCTCTGGGAAGTGGGGATTCCCAGCTTTGGGAAAGGTGCCTTGTAACTGGCCAGGCCGTGGAAAATGAACTGCCAGGGAGAGCGTGTAGGCAGGAAGACCCACTTGGAGAACTGTCCAGGCAGGGGAAAGAGAGAAGAACACACTTGTTATAGCCCACGACGGGTTATGGCGTTCATCCATCCATCCATCCATCCATCCATCCATCCATCCATCCTTCCTTCCATTTATCTATGTCTAATTATCTACCTAGCTTCCTTACTTTCATTTTCTTCCTCTTTTCCACCCTCTTTTTCTCTCTCTCCTTTCCTTCCCTTCCTTTTCTTCCTTTTTTCTCTCTCCTTTCCCTTCCTTTCTCTCTCCTTTTTCTTTCTCTCCTTCCTTCCATTCCTTCTTTCTTCCTCCTCTTCTTTCTCTCCTTTCCTTTCTTGCTTTTTCTCTCTCCTTTCCCTTTCTTCCCTCCTTTTTCTCCTTCCTTTCTTTTTTTCTTCCTCTCCTTCCTTCCATTCCTTTTCTCTCTTCCTCCTTTCCTTTCTTCCTTTTTCTCCCTCCTTTCCCTTCCTTCCTCTCTCCTTTCCTTTTCTTTCCTTCCTTTTTTTCTTTCTTCCTCTCCTTCCATTCCTTCTTTCTCTCTTCCTTTTTCTTTCTCTACTTTCCTTTCTTCCTTGTTTTCTCTCCTTCCCCCTTTCCTTCCTCCCTTTCTTTTTCTCTTTCCTTCCTTGTTTTTTTCCCCTTTTTTCCTTCTCTCCTTTCCCTTTGTTTCCTTCTCTTCCTCCCAGTGTGAGGTCCTTGTCACTGGAGGTGTTTATAAACAAGAGACCCTTTGATCACTTGTCAACATGGAAATCTAGAGATCCCCAGTTTATTTAGTTTGAGTGTAGAAACCCCAGGTTTTGACCTTTTCACTGGAGAGGTTTCCCCCTGAGGGAAGGTCCCTTTTCACCAGACTTCCTGGTAGTTTGGGTGGGAATAGCTATTCCCACCCAATATAAAGCATCCCTTTTGTCCCAATGGTTTCTCCCCCTAGGCTAAGGTCCATTACCAAGGTGGCCCAGCCCTGGGTGTCCTTTTCTGTGTCTTTCCCTTTTGTGTCCTTTGTAGGGCCCCAGCCCCTCACTATTATTCCTGTCCGGAACTCCTTATTTTCCTTTCTCTCCATTGTAAAGTCAATCAACTGTCCCTCTAATCCTAAAGCCCCAGGTCACCTAGAGTGGTATATAGGTTCCCCAAGTTCTTTTGTTCCTCTGAGTCCATCCTGAGTCAGTGGCACTCCCAGGGGTCAGTGACCAGGGTGTCCAGACTCTGTGCAGTCATGGGAAGCAGCTCTGTTGTATGAGTAGCGCTAACCCCTTTTCCCTTGGTTAAAGAGTGATTTTGACCCTTTAATAGTTCTGCGTTTTTCCTAGTTGACACACTCAAGACTTGAGGGTGGGATGACAACAAGTATTAAATTTACACAGCGCCTCAGAATAGCTCCACCAGCAATTACAATGACCAAGTGGTCAGCTGAACAGATTCATTGAGGAGCAGGGAGATCAGAGACCTTGTTCTGGGTTCTGAGGTCCCTTCTACTCCGGACATTCTGTGTTCCAATGGGCCTCCCAGCTCTGACATTCTGTGTTCTAAGGGCTTTTCCAGTTATGCCTTTCCTTGCTCTAAGGCCTCTCTCAGCCCTGACATTCTGTATCCTAATGGTGCCCCCAGCTCTGACTTCCTGCCTTCTAAGTGTCCTCCCAGCTGACAGTTTGTGTTGTGAGGGTCCTTCTGGCTCTGACATTCTATGCTCAGTTTCCCTAGCAAGTCTTCACAGAATCCTTGTGGCCCAGACATAAGGTCAGTATCAGAGGATTCAGAGCTTGTTGACTGACCAGCTCCCAAAAGTTGTCATTGAAGGTGATGCCAACCTGGAGAGAGAGCTGGGAGCAACTTGATCAGGGCCATTTCCGTTCTTCTCGGGGCCTTGGATGGAGGTGCACATGGCCGGATCTGAAGAGAATAGCCAAGGGCTTCAAGTTTTCCAAAGCACTTCACCCACATTATTTCGTTTGAGCCTCACAACAACCCTGTGAGGTAGGTAGTACGGGTTCACAACTATGAAAACAGGCTTAAAAAGGGTACTTTGACTTGCCATGGTCACACAGCTATTGTCAGAAGCAGAGGGCAAACCCAGGCCTCCCTGATCCCGGGTCTACTGCTCTGGGCTTAGATAGTGGAGTTGGGGAAGATAGCCGCCTTGTTGAAGAAAGATCTCAAGTGACCAGAGCATTAAGCTACATCTAATTCAATTCAATAGATATTACCTTGGGTTAAAAAAAAAATTCAACTTCTCAAGTACAAGCTAAGGAAATTGTGGCTAGAGAAAAGTTTGCCTGAGAAAGATCTGGGGGTTTTAGTGGACCACAGGCTTTATACAAATAGTGTGACAGCAGTTAAAAAAAAAGCAAATGGGCAGCATGGAGTGTCATGTTCATAATGAAGGAGGTGATGGTCTTGTCTCTCCGCTTTGATCATATCATGTCTGGAATGCTGCATTCAGTTTGGGGTATCATTGTCATGGGCATTGTACCCCCAGAAATTCAGACAAACCATTATCAGGGAAATTCCTTTGCTCCCTTACACCCTCTGACTCCCAACCCAAAACATCTGATTTTGAGAGGATTATCCTCCTTTGATTGTCCCATGGATCCAAATCATGAGAACCACCCCCTGCCTTCAAGGAAAACTCTTCCCCAGCCCCTAGCCCCAGAGTTGTCTTCATTAAATATAAAAACCCCAGAACTGAGGCATTCTGGGAGCAACCTACTCATGCTGTCTTGCTTGCCAAAAATGCAACATTACTAATAAATCTCTCTTTACTTTTAAGCTAAATTTGGAGTCTTGCATTCTTGCAAAAGGTATCCTTCCTGAACCCCAGGGGTACACATCTACATCCCACAACATCATCTTTTAAGACTATGGAGCAAAATCAGGATAGTAAGGGCCATGGAGAACAGGCTATGCAATGATCAGATAAAGAAAATTGGGGATGTTTGTCCTGGGAAAGTGAAAACAAGTGGGTATATGATAGATGTCTTCAGGTCGGAACACTAGGGGCAGTTTTTGGTTCCATCTAGAAACTGTCTAATATTAAAGCTTAGAGTTCATCCCATGTTTGGACAGTTCTGATCATTGGGAAGTCATCCATTCCCCAGCCCCTACTCATACTTGTAGGAAACTTCCTCTTTGAGGGAGACTGGATGATCCTTTATTGGGGAAGTTGCAGAAGTGATTACTGGAACTGCATTGGTTGGACTAGATGACATCTGAGGTTCCCTTTGAGATTCTGATTCTATGTTCTAAAGTCCCTCCTGGACCTGGGATTATCTGCCCCAAGGTCCTTTTCCCCTCTTGGGTTCTGTGTTCTAGGATTCCTCTCAGCTTTGACCCATAGAATCTACAGTACACTATGGTCCTCAGCTATGATACCTAATGCTCCAAGGACCCTCTTGGGTTCTAATGGCCCTCTCTGACATTCTATGTTCTAAGATGTCCTCATTTTGTTATCCTGTGTTCTAAGGAATCTCTCAGTCCTAAACATTGTGTTCTAAAGGTTCTCCTAGCTGACACCCTATATTTTAAGGGTCCTCCCTGCTCTGACAGTCTGTGTTCTAAGGAGCCTCCCAGTCCTGATATCCTGTTCTAAGGAATCTCTCAGCCTTGACAGTCTGTGTTCTCAGGACCCTCTCAGCCCTGACCCTTCTCTATTCTAAGGACTCTCCCAGCTCTGGCATTCTGTTCTAAGGAGCCTCCCAGCTCTGATTGTCTGTGTTCCAAGGGTCATCCCAGCTCTGATGTTCCTTGTTCTATAGCCTTCTCTAAAAGTTCGTGTCTAAACCCATCTGGCTCAGGTCCTAGTAGGAGAGAAAATGACTGGCTGGATTGGCTTCTGAGGACCTGCTTGTAGCCTGAGGGGCCCAGGAATGAGGGCACAACATGTTTTTATTTCCAGTGGAAAGGAAAACAGGTCTTATCTGAGGTGCCCAGGCCTCCCTTTGACTTGTCAAGAGAAACTGTGGGCTCTGGGCTGATACAGGCTCAGACTTGTCTGGGGCCAGTGTGGTTGGTGTCTCTGATATCACCTCCTGGGGATTCTGACCCACGCCCCCTCCCTGAGCCCCCTGCAGCTGCAGAAGGCAAAATGGACAAGATTTAGAGCTAGCTCAGAAATGCCATCAGGGGCTCCTCAGCCTGGGGCCCGTGAATTTATTTCAGCTATTTCACCAGCTGTGTATGGGTCTCATGGGCTTCCTTTCTAACCCCGTATATTTCCTGTTCCTCATTTAAAAAGGGATCCCCAGGCTTTAGCTCATGGTCAAAGGGCTCCATGGCACAATAGAGGGTGGGAAGCTTTCAGGCAGCCCAACCCCTCATTTGGAAAGAAGGGCACTGAGGCTTGGGATGGCACCGTGATGGTGCCCAGACAAGAAAGTTCTGGAGCCAGGAGCCCCTCTCAGTAGTGACAGCACAGAGCTAAGGACTCCACGCCAACAAATGGATTCAAGACATTTATTAAGCACCTTCTGTGTGCCATACCTTCAACTTCTAAATGAGGGTTTAGGAAGGGAGGAGGTATTTGGATCTCCCTTTCCCACGTTTTTCAATTCTCCCCTTCTCTAGCCCTCTGACCACAAGTCTCGCTCTTTCCCTCCATCTGAATTCCAACAAGCATTTATTAAACCCCTATGGTGTGTAAGGATGCAGGAAGACAGGTGCCCCAATCCCTGCGCTCGGTGGGAGGAGATGGCAGGTAAGATGCACTGGAGACAAAGTGCCTTAGAAAATCAGAGGAGAAGAGCTCATGCTATGGGGGCCCGTGTGGGGAAACCAAGGCAGAATTCGGTCTGTGGACTCGAAGAGTGAGTTTTGGCTGGGGGCACAAACCCATTATTCCTAGAAGACTCAAGATAGGGGGCCACATCGCAGTCCCGTTGAGAGCCTGATGTCCCAGGTGGTTAATAGTTCCAGAATTCTCAGTCGGGCTTCAGACGCCCTCCTGCGGGCAACTCTGGAACTGCTGCCTATGAATATGGACTGTCAGGGATGCTGGGGCCCTAGAAATAAGCCAGTCGAATGCCCTGGTTTTATAGGTGGGTAAACTGAGACCTATGGAAGGTGAAGGGACCTAACAACGTTCCCTCCCTTGCCAGAGAGCCACTCCGTGACCTCTTGGCTGCCATGAGTGACTTTGTCAAGGTGTCATGGCCTGATGGCTCCCAGCACTCCCTCTTTTATTGTATGTAACTGGAAGCAAAAAGCCACCTGCCTTAGAGAGAACCCATTCGCCCTTTCCCACCACCCAACCCAGGCTCTAAGTGGCCCCTACTCAAAGGTACTTTCAGAACTCGATTCGACGATGTGCCTGGGCTCCAAATGAATGGAAAAGTCCCCTGGCCCTTGGCACAGTGTCTGGTAGACAGTAGACACTTAATAAATGCTTGTTGCCTTCACTTGACAAACGATACACATCCTCTAGGACAGCGAGTGATCCAGGGGGTCTGCAAGGTCAAAACTATTTTCATAATAATACTAATACTTTTAATTTCTAATACAGTAAATATCGATAGATATAACCCACTGAAACAAAAGCTCTTTAGGGAGTTCTCAGTAACGTTAAGAGTGCAAAGGGTCCTGAGACCCCAAAGTTTGAGAACTGGGGCTCTAAGGTATAGTTGAGGAGAACCGGCCACTCAAAGGAGGGTGGTTCCAGGTGGGCCGTCCCAGAACCACTCTGCGGCATTTGTGGCCGAGGCCTCGGTGTTTTGTGCTCCCAGGATGGGCCCCTGAGGACAAGCTGGACCATGCCCAAGGGGGCCCCAAGTCCCCACCACTCAAGGGTGGGCCTTCTCTGTTTGCTTTACTGAGAGGTAGGGCAAATTCCCACGTCGTGGTTCATATGCTGCCACATCCATTGTCTTCATCTAGAGTTTGAGCTGATTAAAAAGCAATGAGCTATGACCCTCCCAAGCACCATCGGAAACCCTTCAAAGGCCCTCCACAACATGGCGACACCTCGCCTTTCCAGGCTGATCTTCTGCCCAACTATCTCATCCGGCCTCCAGTGGGTGAGGAGGGGAGCATCCCTAAGCCAGGAATGAACCTGGCTCCTCTCTTGAAAAGCCCCAGTCCAGTAGCTCCTCCAGAAAGCTTCCCCTGCCCACTGCCATCTACAGAACATCTCTGCATCTCCATCACGCACTCTTGGGCTACTTATCTTCTGGACGGCCAGGGCAGACTCGCTCAGCTACCCTTCCTCCCTCCCCTGACTCCTGTGTGCCACGGACCCTTTGGGCAGCCCGGTGAAGCCCAGGGGCCCCTCGGCATCGTTTTTTTAATAACTGAAGGAACTTAGCCAAACTGAGGTGTCATTTTTCCTCTCTCCAAGTTCACGGACCCCTGAAATCTACCCGTGGGGCCACTGAAGAACCCTGGGTGTAACAGGAAGTTCTGCAGCCTGGATGCTTGGTGGTTGTTCAATGGATTGAAGATCAGTTACTCCAGGCAGGGACCCGGCCTCTGAGCCAGGGAAGAGGGGCCCAGAGGAGGGGATGGGATCCAGGCGGTCATCGGTGCCTCGTGGATCTCTAGCTAGCCATCCCTAGTGACAAAGGACAGCTTGGTGCTTCCTTCCTTCCCTTAGTCCCTACAAGGTCCAATGAGCCAGAGGAGGGTCGCCTGAAATGATGAACCAGAGAGGGGTCTGGGAGCCCGGGCCGGAGCTAATGGCAGTGAAACCTCCCCCACGCCACCCCTGGGCAGTTTGACCTCTGGCTAGCCAGCCTGGGTGGGTCAGAAAGGCATTAGGGGAGGAGGAAGAACTCTGAGGTGCCAGAGCTTTGCCTTTCAGTCCCTTTCTTCTCCTGACCGCCCCTCTGCCATCGACCACTCTGCTCTGGGCCAGGGCGGTCTCTCCCACGCCCTGCCTCACCCCCATGGAGATGGGACTCCAAGGAGGGGGAGCGAGGGCTCACCTCCTTTGCGAGTCCCACTGGATTGGAGCGGGCAAGCTCTTCCTCCACTGCCTCCTGGGCCATGGAAGGAGGGCTTGGGAAGAGAGTCCTCCTCTCTCAAGCCTTCCCCAACTCTCTAAGAAGGCGCCAGTCAGACCCAAAGTCGCCCCCTCAGAGCCTGACACCAGAAGCTGCCCGGCGGAAGGGGGCTCAGACTAACTCTTACACCGGCTCACGTTCGGGGCTTGGGAGAAGGAAGAGAGCTCGGCATCCGGAGCCCCCCAGTTTTCAAGGGGTGTCAGCGGCCGAGTCCCTGCCGCGAGGCTCCCTCCCCTCAGAGGGCGCACTGGGGTTCTGGAAGGGAAGGCAGGAGAGGCAGACTCGGGGAGCCGTCGCCCTCAGCCCTGGGGACCCCAGGGCAGGAGAAGAGGTGCCGCCAGGGGTCGGGGCCCCGGCTAAAGTAGGCTGAGCTCCACCACGGCGTCTTGAACTCCAAGAGAGATAACTGTACAGGGCTTTACAGAAAAAGCAAATGAGATCAGCCACACAATGGCTAAACATCGAAGGTCCGAGTTAAGTTCCCCTGCCCCAGCCACCCCAGGGTCACCCACTGTCCGGGGCCAGGGAGGCCAGGCGCCGGCGGGGGGGATCCCCAGGGCCCACGTCCCCAGCCACGGTCGGCACCTGGCGTATGGCTTGGGTGATGAGGCTGGGCAGAGCCTGGAGGGTGGCCCCCAGTGTATCCAGCTTGGTCTCCAGGGCTGTGATCCGCTTTTCCAGGTCCTCACTGCGCCCCTGGAGCTCAGCCACCATGTCGTACATGATGTTCTGGGTCTGAGGAGGACAGGCCAACGTTAGAGGGCCCGGCTCTGCGTCCCAGAATGCCCTTCTCCCCACGAGGAGGGGAGACTGGCCTGGAGGCCAAGTCCTGGGCCCAGACCTTGGCACAAATCTTGGCCTTCGTGGGGTCTCGGTTCCGCATTATTTTCTTATCCTTTAAGTATACCAGAAAGCCGGCTCTAAGGGCAAGGACCCTGCCCTGCTGCCAGGACCTGGCACAGGGCTTTGCCCACAGTCCTGGAGCTGGCTGGCACTGCAGAACTTGGAGAGAACCTCAGCGGGAAGCGTCCCCTGGCCCACCCCAAGCACAGGGATCTTCTCTAGGGACAGGATAAAGGCTTGCTGGGTGGGCTAGCTCAGCCTGTCCAGAAAACAAGGGTCTCCCCGCCTTCCCGCACGGGTCCTCCCACGGGGCCCTGCCCACCTTGGCAGTGCCAGCCTCACCTTAGCCAAGTCCACCATTGTGTTAGCCTGGTCACTCAACTTCCTCTGCTCCATCCTCACACTCCTCAGCCTATAGAGACAGGAGGTTGGGGGGGGAGAGGAATGAGGGGGTGAGACTCAGGGCCAGAGCTTGGGGTGGCCCCAGGGGCCTCGTCCCCTTCATGCAGGTTTTCCACCCCCAAGCCTTCCACCCAGCCCCAAGGGATATGCCCTGGACATGCAGCAGGAGGATGAGGTGGAAGGGGGCAGCCTGTAGAGCAATGGAGGGTTTCGGGGGGCTGTTTCCCCGGGCCCCTCATTTCCTCCACTCTTTCCGCTCCTAGTTGTGATCCACCTGGAGTCAGAAACGAAGCTGGCATCATGGTGCAGGGCATGGGGATAGAACGGTGAAGGAGTGCATGGCTTGCTGGTGGCTGCCCTCCCCTCCCTCCTCCCAGAGAGGTAGCACCTGGGAGGGACCCAAAGCCAGGCCAGTGGGGATGATGCCCAGATGTCTAAGGTGCAAGGTGATGGTGTCTGGCTATGCCACTGAGCCCCTTCTGTCCTGGACCAGCCCCAGGGTGCCCGGCCAGGGTTTGCTCCTTCCCCCAGGCCTGGGGCAAATGCCCTGGGCCTCATTGCAGACAGGCAGTGGCCTGTCCCTCACCACAGGAGGCCCATTTAGACCAGCTTGGTCTCTAGGCCCTACCCTTGGGGTGGGGGACTCTCCCTGGGGAGGGGGAAGAAGGGGCTGCCTGGTGGTTCTCATGGCCAAAGATGGGCTGAATTATGTCTTCCCCTGTCCCTCCCCTGATGCAGAACCATGCAGGTAGTGGTCAAGCAACTGACCCCCAAGGGGTGGGGGTGGGACTTACTTCTGAGCCCTGGTGGGACCAAGCAGAGCAAAGAAATCACAGTGTAGATTTTAATCAGCGCCTGCCCCAAGCATGGTGCCCATTAGCTCTGCCCACCTCCCCACCCTGACACCCACAGGGGACAGGCCCAAGCTGTGCTAGCCCTGGGGACCCTTTTCAAGAATCTATAATGCCTACCCAACCGGCTAGCATCCTTGGCCAGACAATGGCCTCACCACTTGGAGTCTTCAGAGGCCCACCTCTTCAGAGAACGAAGAGGGAATGGCTCTTGCCTTATCAGTGCAGAGCCCACCCCGCTGATCCCCCGGCACAGTTGGGGCTTTCACCCAATAAAGAAATACAGACAAAGGGCAGACGGTCAAGGCTTGGCAGACCATCTACATCCCCACGTCCTCAAAAACCCAACCTATCTGGGGCGCCAACCTCCGTGCTAGAACCTGGTGAAAAAGACAGACCCAGAGGTTGTAGGAACTCCAGAGTCCTTGCCACCCCTACCGTGGCAGAGGGGAGGCATCAGTCCCTGGGCCCCTCCTCCCAAGGCTCCAATGCCAAGCAATGGAGGGAGGCTGATGACTCGAGCCCTTATCATCTGGGGCTTTCAGGGCAAGCCTGGGGGAAGGGTCTTTCCTACCTTCTTAGTGGGGAGTGCCTCAGATTGGTCCCCTTCCCCATTCAAACAGAAGGACCCCAAACCCTGGGTCTTCTTCTCTCCTACCTGCTGGCACCTCCAGCTTCCTCACTTCACCTATTTTTGTCCTGTTCATCTTGCACACAGCCTGTGTTCAGTCTGGACTCCTGAGCCCTAGCCACTTCCTTGGTCCTTTCTCCCTCTGCCCAGCAGCCACCAGAGACCAAAGAACCCAGCTCTGCTTTCCAATCAGACCGAGCAAGATCTCGGCAGGGAGACAGGAGAGTCAGGAGACCCAAGTTCTATTCCCAGCTCCATCTCTGACTCATTGGCTGTGTGACCTTAGCCATTCTGAGAAAGCTGATCTTTCTCTCCACCCCAACTCCTGGCCTCCATGTGGGAGTCTTTGACATACATATTCATACTCTCTCAAAGACTAGGGCTTCCTGGTGCCTTGATCTGCTCAGCTTTCCTGCCCCATCATCTCCCTGCGCTCAGCTACACACCGGGACGGCCGGACCCTTGATCTTGCCCTCAGCCCCCTCTTCCTCTGCCTTACTCTGCCTCACTCTGTCCTTCACCCTCCCTGTGATCTCCACTCACTCCATCCCTTGGGATTTCCCAGGCCAGCCCCTTGCATGGACTCCACTGGCTTTCTTCCTGAGCTCTGTCCCCCGGTGAATCAGGTCCATTCTGGCCTATGCTCTCAGGCCAGTCCCTTGTTTCCAGGTCCCATTACCCATAAAACCATGGCTCACTTCCCCCATCAACTATCTTCCCTCCTATTCCCAGGTTGGAGCTGGAGAACTCAGCAAATGGAGGTGACCAGGTCCATTACAAATTTATGATACAAATCCGGAAGAGGGGAGGGAAAGAAAATGAAAAATGGAAACATGGAAAAATATTTTTAAAATAAAAAAAGGAAAAAAATTTGATACAAAATTTCAACCAGGTGCTCACTGTGTAAAAGCAATCCTTTTCACTTCCCTAACATAGTCCATCTCCTGCTTGCCACATTGACCATTCCAAACCTTTTCAGCCCTCCTCAACCATCCTCCACTATTCTCTCTCCACCCTCTTAGCTAAGAACCTCAATTCATACTTCACTGAAAAATGCCCAGAGCTCCCTCTTCTCCCGCCCCTACACTTCCCATCACTCACGTCTTCCTCAGCGATCTCTTCTTTTGCCCGTCTCACGTGAAGAGGTGACCTTTCTCTTTGCCAACCTCTCCATACATCCTTGAACCCGTCCCATTGTTTCTAGCAGATTGTCTCCTCTATATCCCCACTCTCCTTAGTCTTCCATCTCTCCCTGTATATTGGCTGCTTCTCTGTTACCTAAAAATCTGCCCCATCCTTAAAAAAAAAACAAAAACCAACCCTTCACTTGATCTTACCTTCCTAGCTGGCTAACATCCTCTTCCCCTTCTTGGCTAGACTCCTGGAGGAAGTCATCTACCCTTGGCGCCTCTCTCCTCTCTCATTCCACTCTACATTGTCTGCAATCTGGCTTCCAACCTCACCATTAGACTGAAAATTCCCTAAAATTGCCAATTATACCTTAATTGCCAAATCTAATGGTCTTTTCTCGGTTCTCATCTTTCTTGACCTCTCTAAGGCCTTTGACACTGTTAAGTCAACTACTTTGCCTGCATATTCTCATCTCTAGGATTTCAGGACACTGAAAACTCCAGGTTCTCCTACTATCCATCCAATGGCTCCTTCTCAGTTGTCCTTTACAGGATCTTCATCCGGGTTGTGCCCAGTGGTCATGGGGCTCTGTCCTGGGTCCTCTATTCTCCTTTCTACATATTAACTGGCTTAGTGACCTACCTTATCAGCTCCCATGGATTTCAGGATCATTTCTATGCAGATGGTTTCCAGATCTGACCAGTCCTAACTTCTCTGCTGTCCTTCAACTCCAACTCAAAACAGAACCTCCTATTTTTCCTAAGGAATCTTCTCCTTTTCCAAACTTCCTCATTCCTGTTGGGGGCCCCTCCATCCTACCAGTCACCAAGTCCACTTAGAGTCCTCCTCACTGACCCTCTCCAACCCACCCCCTACTCCTAGATTCCACATCTACCTTCACAAAATCTCTTGTCCCCACTCCATTCATGCAGTCACCATCTAGGCGCAGGCCCTGCTCACCTCAGGCCTAGATCACTAATAGAATCTGCTGGTAGGCCCTTCTGCCCATAGCAGATCTGACCGTGTCTCCCACCACATGTAACATCCTCCAGTTGAACCCTACTCACAGTAAACATCAAGGGTTCCCTGCTCCCTCTAGAACAAAATATAGAATCTCCTGGCTTTGTATACTCTTCCCAGGGTGGCCCTTTCCTCCCCATTGAATAGCTCACACACACCAGTCCAGCCACACTGGTCTCCTCACTGTTTCTTGTACAGGCCACTCCATCTCTTGACCCTATGTCTAGACCTCAGCCTCAGGGTTTCCTCAGCTTTCTTCAAGCCTCAGCTCAAATTCCACCTTCTGCTAGAGGTGTTTCCTGGTCCCTTCCTCAGCTGGGTGCTTTCCCTTTTTCCCTGCTCTGTCTATATCTCAAATACTCATACTTGTTAACATGTAGTCGCCCCCATTAGACTGTGAGCTCCCTGAGGGCAGGGCCTTCTTTGTGTCTCCAGCTCTTAGGACAGGGCCTGGCATTTAGTAAGTGACTGACTGAGAGCCAGATAAGTCTTAGAAAGCACCTTGTTAACTGAAAAGCTTTCTGTAAACATTTCCTTAAATATTTTTATCTATATATACATTCCTATTTATATTTTATATATATAAAATGTCCTCAAATTATTTCTATAAGCATTTCCTTTAATATTTTATCTATATATTTAATAAAAATATGTTCTAATTTACATATTATATATAAAATTTCCTCAAAATATTTTTATAAACAGTTCTTTAATATTTTTATCTACATACTTAATAAAAATATGTTCTTATTTGCATATTATATATGTAATTTCCTGAAATGTTTTAATCTATGTTTAATAAAAATATGTTCTAATTTACATATTATATATAAAATTTCCTCAAAATATTTTTATAAACAGTTCCTTAAATATTTTTATCTACATACTTAATAAAAATATGTTCTTATTTACATATCATATATGTAATTTCCTGAAACGTTTTTTTTTTTAAATAAAAAACCCTTACCTTCCGTCTTGGAGTCAATACTGTGTATTGGCTCCAAGGCAGAAGAGTGGTAAGGGCTAGGCAATGGGGGTCAAGTGACTTGCCCAGGGTCACACAGCTAGGAAGTGGCTGAAGCCAGATTTGAACCTAGGACCTCCCGTCTCTAGGACTGGTTCTCAATTGTAAACCTCAAAATTCCTTAGACTTATAAATGTTGGAAATTTCACCATTGGGATATTTCATACTTGGAAAATTTCTTACTGATAGTCTATTGGAATGGGAATCCCATTGGCATGGGAGGTTCCTTCTCTTCCCTTCTTAAGATTACTTTAGGACAGAAACCCTTTGCTGAACAATGGAAAGGACTTTGACCTATGCTTCAGCATAGAACAGGAATTTCTTTGAGTCTTGATTGATTTTAGAATTGATACAATGGAGATACTTGGAATAAATCTCCACCCTATTCAGTCCTAATAGGATTGAGTAAGGGCTGCAGCCTAGATCAAAATTTAATTATTCCAATCTCTACCCTACTCAAGTTAACAGGATTTAGAAAGGGCTGTAGCAAAGGATCAAAGATTTAATTATTTGAAAAATATGACCTTCAACAGACATGTGCAAAAGCCAGAAACCTCTGGGCAGTCCTGGGTTAAGCGAGAGCCTCCATTGACAGGGAAATTGATGAAGAGTGATTGGTAGATGTGAGGACTGAGGGGAGGCAACTTGGATGGTTTCCTTAAAGATAGGAGGGTCTGGAGACTCGAGGAGGGGGTTGAGAGTTTTTGGTCGGTGTGGTTCCTGGGCTCTGAGGAAGCTTGCTCTGAAGGAAGCTGAAGGTGGGGGCCTCTGAGACTGTTTCTCCATTTTGGACACGTGAGTAATAGGGACTGATCTCTTTTCTTTGCCCCAGCTATCTAAGGGCTTGGGCCTTTTGGCCCAGCCTAAACAGAAGGGGTATTTAAGCCCTATTCCCTTCTCTCCCCTTTCTCTCTCTATATATATCTCTAATTCCTTTCTTGCTCCTATTGTAATTAAACTCCAAAAAAGGCTGACGGCTGACTTGAGTTTTTCATTTAGGAATTACATAGCTGATTCCTTGTCGACCTTAAATTAATATATATCAGTCTTTTAAAGTGATTCCCTTGTAACACAATCCACTGAGCTACCCAGCTGCCCCCCTCCTGAAACGTTTTAATCTATATATTTAATAAAA
Source organism: Monodelphis domestica (assembly GCF_027887165.1). NCBI lineage: Eukaryota > Metazoa > Chordata > Mammalia > Didelphimorphia > Didelphidae > Monodelphis > Monodelphis domestica. The sequence goes on along the minus strand of NC_077229.1, from coordinate 72,624,658 downwards.
ATATGTTCTTATTTACATATTATATATAAAATTTCCTCAAAATATTTTTATAAACAGTTCTTTAATATTTTTATCTACATACTTAATAAAAATATGTTCTTATTTACATATTATATATATAATTTCCTAAAATGTTTTAATCTATATGTTTAATAAAAATATGTTCTTATTTACATACTATATACAAAATTTCCTCAAAATATTTTTATAAACAGTTCCTTAAATATTTTTATCTACATATTTAATAAAAATATGTTCTTATTTACATATTATATATGTAAAAATTCCTCAAAATTTTCTATAAATATTTCCTTAAAACCATACAGCACAGGGAATAAAATCCATCAAAATAACTTTTTAAAAAATTATAAAGTGTTTGTGCCACAAGGAGGCAGTACACAGCAGAGGAATGAGCCAGCTTTCTTGTAGACAGTCTCACTCGCTGAATGACCTTGGGCAAGTCCCAGACTGTCTAAAACTTAGTTCCCACTTGTATTCTCCATTTTCTGCTCACCCCCAGTAGGAGAAGGGGCATCTCCCAGGATCACCAGGGTCCTTCCTGGCCAGCCCTGGCTCTGCTCCCATGGACAGGGACTATCTCCTTGTTCCTCTATCAAAAATGCCTAGTACACAGCAGGTGCTTATTCATGCCTGCTGAATGAATGGAAGCATAGTTTGGCCTTGTCGTTAGGAGATCCAAGATCATGCTGCAGCTCCATCACTGGGCAGCTGACCCAACCAGCATTCACTAGACCTCCCAGTTTCCCCTTGTGTAAAATGGAGATGAGACGTGAGCTGCCTGAGTGGCAGGAGTTCTACATCGGACCCTCTCCTGAAGGAGGCCTTTGCTGGCACCCCCTTCTGCGAAATCCTCCTCTCTCGTCAGGTTTGCAGAGAGCACATAAATATGATGTCACTGGATCTCACAACCACTCTGAGAAGTAGGTTCGGTTCTAATTTCTATTTTACAAAAAAGGAAACTGAGGCAGAGGTGTCGAGTGACTTGCCCAGCACACAATCGGAGAGTGTCTAGGGCAGAATTTGAACATGGGCCTTCCTGACTCCAAATCTGAGGCTCTATCTACTGCACCCCCGAGCTGCCTGCTAACAATCTGATGTGACCATCCATGGATTCTGTATTCATTTTGTAGAGGTTCTGATTTAAATGTGTCTCCCCCATCAGAATGGAGGCTCCCCGAAGGCAGGGATAGAGCCATGGTCTTTCTTTGTGCCCTCGGTGCCTAATACGGTGCCCATAATGTCGGATAAAGGCATGACAGAGTTACCTGCAACGTGCAGGGACAGCGGATTGTCTTAGACTTTCCTGGGGCAAGTAAGAGGTTAAATGGCCCTTGCCCAGGGTCCCCCAGCCAGGATGAGGCAGGACTCCCAGTCTGTTTTTATTGCCCTGCTGGTCTGGGAGGGCTACACCGCATTCCTGCTTCGGGCCCACATCACCAGCCTGGCGTCAGCTGCCTCATTAAAAATACAGGAGCCGCACTCTCACATTCATCCTTGGAACACGCCGTCACAGCCCTCTCCCGGCACAGCTCCGTAGCTTGCAAAGCCCTTCCCTTGGAGCGGCCCCAGGAGGGCGGCATCATGAGCGCTATCTTCTCCATTTTCCAGATGAGCGAGCCGAGGCCCAGAGGCAGGAACTCGTCCTGGGTCACCCAGCGGGCCTCCATCACACTCATCTTCTGGAGCAAACGGACCCCCCCAACTATGGCTGAGGCCCTGATGTCTAGCATTAGTGGAACACGCGCTCACCAAACCACGGAAGGGGGAGCTCGGGGTCCTCTTAGCCCTTGCCCAGCTCGGACTGGACAGCCAGGCCAAGGCACCGGCTTGGCACCGCCCGCCCCCCTCCACTGCTCTGACCACTTCTCTGCAGGCCAGGGTTTGTGGGCGCCTCTCAGGCCCACCCCACTCTGACAACCCCGAACAGCTGGGAGTGCCTGGACCACATGTCTAACTGCTTCTGCGTGAAGTGACTCATGGTGCCAGGATGAGCTCGTTCTCTTCTGGTCCCCTATAGGGGCCAGAGGTGGCTCTGCACTGCCCATCCTCCAGGCTCCAAACCCCAGATCTCCCAGACTCATCCCTCCCTCTCTGTGGGCAGCCAAGCCTTATCACTCCCTCTTCCTTCCAAACATCTCTCCCATTCTTTTCTCTAAGCCGCCATTTTGACCGGAAGTCCCTCAACTCTCCCATTCTTTTCTATCTGGAAAGGCCCACAGCCTCATTCATCTCCTCTAGCTCGGATTACTGCCCCAGCCTTCTAGCCATTCCCTCCTTTGGCCTCTCTCCATCCCTCTTTCCAAAATGCAGCTCAAAATACCCTTCCATGGCTCCAAGGAGAAGGTCTCCACTCTCTAGCCTGCCATTCGAGGCCCTCTGCGGTCTGGTGTGGTCAAGGAAATGGCCCTGGCCTGGGAGCCAGAACAGATGGGCTCAGACTCAACACAACTCTGGCCACGTGACTTGCCCTTTCAGGGTCTCAGCCTTCCCTCTTCTGTACGATGAAGGGCTCAGGCTAGATGGTTTCTACGGCCCTTGGTGCCTCTTGTGGTACCACGAAGCCCTTTCCAACATGGCCCTAGACTGACTATGCATTACTCCCTCACACACACCAAGTCCCAACTCAACTGTCCTAGTTGTGGGAGGACGCTTCATCTCCCGTGCGTACCACCAAAGGCCTAGCATGCAGTAAATACCAGCGTGAAGCCAATGAACCTTTGCTCTGATCAATCAACGGACACTTCTCTACCCCCTCCTATGGAGCTTCTCCTATGGATGAGGCACCATATTGCTCAACACGGAGGTAAACAAATGTATGTCGGATTAATCTGAGTAATGTTCTTGGTCAGCAATTCAACTTCCCATGGCGGTAGAGTTCCCAACAGGAAAACATTGCCTGTTTTAAAGGTTCTGGGTCACCTGTTCCCGAGGGTTCAAGGCAGGAGAAACTAGGACCACAGAACGGCAGAGCTGGGAAGCCCCTTGGCCGAGCGGTCCCCGGCAGAGCAGGGGACCATATTTTTGTTCCTCCTCCTAGTAACCGAGGGACATACGGACGGACGGACGGATGGACAGAGGGCTGGGTGGTTTGTGTTTTCAGGAGGAAAGGACAGACCCGGTAACAGAAGCAGGGAAAGGTGTTGAACTTACTGATGGATGGCCTGAAGGAACTTACGCTGGTGTTTCCGAACTCTGGAGTAGTCGGGCTTCCTCACCAGCTTGGTGTGTTTGTAAATGAGCCACGTTTCCCTGAGTACGTTGGCGGCAGCATTTTTGACCTGGGCCGGGGGAGGCAGACAAAGGGACGGGTCAGCCAGGCACATGTCTGTGGTGCCCGTGTGCGTGGCTTCTCTCCCAGTCAGCCCTTCTTCCAGGAATCTGTAGGTCCAGAACCCTGCGCCCACTCCCCACGTCCCCTGACCCCCTAACGAGGGCGGGGAGGCCCATCCGGCAGCGCGTCTGTGCGCCTGGGACACCCCCACGGGCCAGAGCTTGGGCACTGGTAGACAGACAGGAAGAGCGGGCAGTGCCAGCGGGCAGGTGCCCAGGGAGGAGCACCCCAACACTCACCCGCTTGGTGAGCTGAGTGTCCATCATGAAGTTGTGAACGTGCTTCTCTGCCTTGGTGAGCTCCAGTTTCCGAGCCACGACAGCCACCACCAGGGCTGTGCAGCCAGCGCCCTGGGGAAGGGGGTTAGGGTGAGGCCCTAAAAGGGTGACCCCTTTTCTCTTCAGTCACTGCCCTGGCTTAGCCCCCCAGGCTCCAATCCTTCCTTCTGTTACCCTGTTAAATAGGGATGGGTGCGGGGTGGGGTGTGCTCCCTTAGAGGAGGCCTATGGGCACCAACATCTCCAGGACCCCAGGACTGAGGCCCCCCCAGATTTCCCTCAGGTAAGCAGGGTGCAGGCTCCTCCCAGGAGAAGCAGGGAAGGGGCAGGAGATGCCCTTCCCCAAAGCAGAGGCATCCCTTCTCCCCACCTAGGGTAGAGCCAACATTTCCTCCCACAGAGCCAGGGGGTGTCCAAAAACAGGGCCCCCTTACCATGATGCCCGTGAGGAGACACACGCCCTTCCCACAGTACGTGTGGGGCACCATATCCCCGTAGCCGATGGACAGGAACGTGATGGATATCAGCCACATGGCCCCCAGGAAGCTGCTGGTGACCTCCTGTTTATCGTGGTACCTGTAGGGAAGGGAAGGCTGACGTCAGGGCAGACCCGTGGCAGCTTCTTCCTGCCCTGCCAGCTGCCAAAACAGGAATTCCAGGCATGGGGTCTGCCCACTCTCCACAACCCCTGCCTGGAGGGGAGGAAGCTCTGACAAAGCCCAAAGCGGAGCAGCCTCAGACGGAGGGAGCTCCCAGGGGGGAGCTGGAAGGACTTCGGTCTGAGCTGGCCACAGCATTTCCCGGGGGTCAGAGCTCCCTCCCCACCCCCTGCCCACCCTGCTGCCTGCTGGGATGGGAGGGGGCTTTGACCACTCCCCCTCCCCAGCCCAGGAAGCAGAAAGAGACTGAAACACACAGCCAAGAGACAAACCGAGACACACAGACAGTCAGCCAGGGACGTTGTGGCGTGGCGGCAGCAGCAGGCATCAGAAGCTGCAGCAGGGGAGAGGAGATTCAGGCTGGACATGATTCCTGGTCAGTGGGGGCACTGCCAGGAATGACTGGAAACATGAGGGAGGTGGGGGGGATTACAGGGCTCAGTTAGTCTTGAGACTATTTGCAGTGTCCAACTATTCCCTCTACCCTCTGAGGAGACAGGGAGGGAGGGATTGATTATTACCCCCATTTTGTGGATGGGGAAACTGAGGCTCCTAGAGGGGCAAGGACTTGGCCATGTCATACAGTCAAAGGCAGAATTTGGCTCTCTCGATGCCTAGCCTACTTTGAGGGGGAAGGGTCCGGGAGAAAACCTGGGCTTTAATGATTTGGGGAAGGGGAGGAGGAGGCAGAGAACTGACCCAGGGATCTCAGAGTGATAAGGCTGGGGTAGGGAGGACATTCCCAGGATCTACCCTGGGTTCAAGCAGACCGTCTACTCTCGAACTCAAAGTTGGCCACAGGACCCCAGCGGGAATGGTGAGTGGTCCTGGCTTTCTTGAAAGTCCTTTCCTGTCTCCACCTCACACTGGCTCCTGTGAGCCAGACAGAGCAGATTCCCTCCGTGTCTCTGGCACCCCAATCCTGACGGCTCCACCCTGGCAGGTCCCCCCCAGTGGGGCTGGGAAGGAAGGCCAGGCCCCTGGAGCCTCAAGCACTAGCTGGCTGGGGTTGCTGGGCATGGTCTACACAGAAGGAACACCGAGTGCCAAGAAAGCCCCTGAGGAAGGGGACAGACACGGGGTCATGCGGGGCAGGGCGGGGGGCACGGGGCCAGAGGGACACAGAGGAGACAGGCAGCTCTAAGCAAGCCGGACTGAGAATTTAGGATTGGCCGCTTCTCCCCCTGCTCCCCAACATCCACTCATTTCCCAGGTTCCTTCCTCCTTCCCCAGGAGTCAGGGAGGCTGAGGCAGAAAGTGACCCTTGAAGGGAGCGGCTTGGAACCTCGGAACACGGGCAGCGAGGCCTGAGATCTCCGAGCTTGGCTCTGCTTTGGGCTGAAGAGGCAGCCTGGCCTTCGGACAAGGGCTCCAGCCTAGGGGCCTTCGGGCCCTTCCACCCCCAGAGGTCCGGGGGGTCTGGAGCTGGACACAGGGCCCTGCTGCCCTTCAACCCTGGGGCAGGGACGGACACCGCCCCAGGGAGCTCCGTGTGGAAGTGGTCCGTGCCGCTCTAACGGCTAGCAAGCTTTCCTTCTACGATGCCTCAGTTTCTCTGCAAATGCCACCTGCTAGGGCTGCCCTCTGAGGCCAAGCGGGACAAGGCCAGCAGGGCCTGGAGCTGCAGGGGAAGGAGAAAGGACTCTGGGAAGGTGATGGTGCCTGGACCCTCAGCTGAGCCTGCTCTTAGGCCCTCGGACACTCCTCGGACACCCTTCGAGGCCCAGCTAGAAGAGCCTCCAACTGTTCCCAGCCACACGTTTTGCTCCTGCACCCCGAGCTAGCTTAGGGTCTCTTGTCTTCAGATCTCTGACCTATTGCCGTCACGGGGCGCACAGAAGATGCTGCTCGGGAGCAGAAGGGGCAGAGAGAACTCCCTGACAGCCAGAGTTCTTCCATCAGGGGATGAGCTCCCCAGCCCTGGAGGTGTCCCAGCAGAGGGGATAGCTACTCGCAATGGAATTCTTGTCCTTGAAGATGGGCCGAGCTTCCTGGGAGACCTCTGTCCAGCTCTGTGGCTCTGGTATTCTAAGGCTGTAAAGACTCCTGTCCATGAATGCATTTTAAAGCAAGGCGGGTCCTTAAAAACGATCCACACTCAGCCCCTCGCTTTACAGAGGGGACCCCAAAAGACTTAAGGACCCGACCGAGCTAGGATTCAAATCTGGCCCTTCCACCTCGCAGCCTCACCAACCATTCCTCCCACGTAACTCTATCGTTCTGGTTTCCCCTCCCCGCTAGGCCTGACTTGGAGTTCTGTGGGGGGCTCTGGGACACTCTGGCCAGGAGGGTCGGAGCTCTGCCCCAGGACTAACGCCGTATGTCTGGCCAGGCCAGCGAGGGCCGGCACGAGGGCTCCCTGGCTCCCTTCTTCCTCTCGAGCTCAGGTTGCAGAAGGGATGCTGGGATGGAGATGGGGCTGCACGATGGGCCGGGCAGCAGGGTCCTGGACACGTCCCCCAGGGCGCCGGTTCCAACCTTTCAAGGTTCATATCCCCTGGCCTCCCTGCCTGCCCCCTCCTCCCTCGGCCCTCCCCCCTCCAGCCAGAGCAGCTAATCCTAAATTCTGACGGGCATGAGTCAGGGAGGGGAGGTGGCGAGCAGAACAGCTCTGTGCTAGGGAGGCGACTCACATTTTTTCCCTATCAGATGATGGAGCAAGGGGAGGGAAGAGGAGAGCTGGTTAAAAGAAGCACCTTCCTACCCTCGGGGAAGATGGAGAGGGGCGGGGAAGCCCGAGACCCACGCGGCCAAGGCTCCCTGCCCCGTGGAAGGCCTGGAGCTTTCAGCCACTCAGACCTGACTGAGCTGGGCTCCAGGGGGAGGACGGAGAGAAAAGAGGGTCCCTACCCGCAAGGGGCCCCTGGGGCTGCTTAGAAGGACGGTCAAGAGGAATGAGAAAGGGGAGGAAAGGAGAGGGAGCTCCTGGGCGTCAGAAGAGCTGGGTCTGGGGAAGGAGATCACGTCTATCCAGATTCCAGCAGGGACCTCGGGAGTCCCCAAAGAGGAGGTCCCTGAGAGTATTAAAGGGCAGCGAGGGGCTCACCCAAGAGGAGGGCTGGAGGGGAATCACGGAGGGCCCCAAGGAGCATAGTTAGAGAAGGGAAAACTAATGTCACGCACGGCATCTCCACGGTGCAGAGAAGAGGGCTGGGGCCATAGAGACCCGCTGCAGGATGGTAGAGTCGGGGGGTCACAGAGAACCCAGAGAGAAAAGGAAATAGGGCCTCCCTGAGAATGGAGGTGGGGGAGAAGAGCTTGAGGATCACAGAGGCCCCAGGGAAAGGAGTCAGAGCCCCATCAAGGACAAAAGGGCTAGAAAAAGAGCTGGGAGTCCAGAGGCCGTGTTTGAGGGGGGCTCTTGGGGAAGGGAGAGTGAGGGGTCATGCTAAGGGGTGGGGAAGAAGATCTGGGGAGCGAAGGTAGCATTAAGGACAGAAGGGGGAAAAGAGTTGGGGACTTTAGGTGGGTGGGGAAGGGCTGAAGTCAGACAGAAATTGGGGGTCACAGGGACTCTTGGGGGAGGGGAAGTCAGGGTTGCATGGAGAGAGGAGGTCCTGGAGATCCCTGGGTGGGTGGGGAAGAGCTGAGGTCAGAAGTCTGGTATGGTGGGGTTCATCCAGGGTCCCAGGGACCTCGGAAGGAAGAAAGAATTAAGGCCGCACTGACTTTGGAAAGGGAGAAACGTTGGGAGGCACAGAGGCGCTGGGCGCACCTCTCGCAGACTCGTACGGTCCAGGCAGCGATGATCCAGGAAGAGATGCTGAAGACGAGCAGAACCGTGCCGGGGCAGATGGTCATGAGGGTCTTCATGACAAAGCGGGTGTCGAAATGGATCTTGTTGAGGGCCCCGATGCTTCTGGACGAGGCGTCCGTGAAGAGCTTGCTGTGGAGCAGCATGACTCGGCCGATGAGGTAGAGGCGCAGGAACATGGGGATGGAGAGGATGACGTCCACGTCGGCATCCGCCACTGACGTGGTGTAGGTGAAGGCCAGGCGGGCCGTCCAGGTGAACAGGTACTGGCCGGGCACGGGATGCACCGCGCACACCGCCAGCTCCAGCGCGATGAAGAAGATCCGCTCATAGGTCATGGCGATGCGCCAGTCGTCAGCCCCATTGTCCACCATGAACAGCTGCAGAGGGAGGAAGAGAGAGACTCTGAGTGCTGTGGGGCAGACAGGGACCTGAGGCCTTGGCCACTACCAGATGCAGGTGGGGAGGTGGAGGAGAACAAGTATGTACAGAGGACCTACTATGTGCCAGGCACTGGAGATCTAAGTACAAAGAGTCATATAATAATAATAATACCTACTATGTGCCAGGCACTGGAGATCTAAGTACAAAGAGTTATATAATAATAATAATACCTACTATGTGCCAGGCACTGGAGATCTAAGTACAAAGAGTTATATAATAATAATAATAGTTAACATTTATATAATACCTACTATGTGCCAGGCCCTGGAGATATAAGTACAAAGAATTATGTATAATAATAACAGTTAACATTTATATAATACCTACTATGTGTCAGGCCCTAGAGATATAAGTACAAAGAATTATATAATAATAATAATAGTTAATATTTATATATCCCTATGTGCCAGGCACTGAAGATGTAAGTACAAAGAATAAAATAATATTACTTATCATGAACAAAGAATTATATAATAACAATAATAGTTAACATTTATATAATACCTACTATGTGCCAGGCACTGTGCTGGACACTGAACATATAAACACAAAGAGTAAAACAACAACAATAATAATAAACATTCATATAATACCTACTATGTGCCAGGCCCTAGAGGTAGAAGCACAAACAATATAATAATAATGTAGCATACCAGGCATGCTAATAATAGTCAACATGTATATAATACCTACTACTTGCCAGGCACTGGGCTAGATGCTGGAGATAGAAGTACAAAGTATAAAATAATAATAATAATAGTTAATATTTACCTAATACCTACTAAGTGCCAGGTGCTGTGCTAGGCTCTGGAGATGGAAGTACAAAAAATAAAATAATAATAATACTTAACATTTATATAATGCCTACTATGTGCTATGTGCTGTGCCAAGCCCTGGAGATATAAGTACAAAGAATGAAATAACAATATTTAACATTTGTATAATGCCTACTATGTGTTGGATGCTGTGCCAAGTCCTGGAAATATAAGTACAAAGAATGAAATAATAATAATACTTAACATTTATATAATACCTACTATATTCCAGGCACTGTGCTAGGCACTAGAGATATAAACACGAAGAATATCATAATAATTTAAGAGTTAACATTATCATAATACCCACCAGGTGGGAAGCACGTGCTGTAATTATGCCCATTTTACAGTGGAGGAAACTAAGGCAGAGGTTAAAGGACTTGACTAGAGTCTGGATTTAAAAATTCAGATCTTCCAGATTCCAAGCCCAGGACATTTTTATCCACATACCTTCTTGTTGTCTAGGTAAAGAAGGGTCCCTGAGACAAAAATGTCAGGGCCAAAAGAGCCTGTAAGGAACAGAAGGCTAGCAGAGCTGGGAAGGTGACCCAAACATCTGGGAAAATAGTTTGGAAAAAGATCATCAAACTAGTTTCCAAGTCAAACTGAACACTGACAAATCAATGGAAAGCAAGCAAGCAAGCAGCGAAGCTAGAAGCTGAGCACAACCAGGCGGGAATGACTATACTCCGGAGCAGACCAGACACAGTCTCTCCAGATGATGGTTTTGATGAATTGTCTTTGTCACCAGGGAGGGCTCATCCCGGCGGTGCTCTGGGAACTAACTGTGACAGGTGGACAAAAGGCATCAATAAAATGAACTGGGAAAAAAAACCCCCGACACAACATACACATCCTCTGACCCAGTGGGCTTCTCTCCTGGGCATACATCCCAAGGAAATCAAAGATGGCGGGAAAGGCCTACTTGCAAAAATTTCTCTAAGTAGCATCACTCTTTGTGGTCGTAAAGAATGGAAGCCACAGGAGTGCCCGTGGACTTGGGAATGGCTGAGCAAAGCCTGTGATGGGGGTACTGAGAAATGAGAAATACAAGAAATGATAAATATGAAGACTCCAGAGAAACATGGGAAGATTTAAGTGAAGGCTCCTGCCCCTGATTCCCACGTCTTTACTGAGCTTTGTTGGCTGTGTCCAATTCATCCTAAAAACAAGTACAGGAATACGATCGAGAGCGCGGCCCCATTTGTAGCCACAAAATGAGGTTGTGGTCTTCTCTAGATAACTTTGCCTGGAGAGAGAGTAAGTGAACCATTATTACGAGTCCACACTCATATAGATGTTTCTAATTGGGAAGAACAAAACGAGAACAATCTGACCAGAAAAGCAAGCCAAAATGTGAAAGGAAAGGAGAAGCTGAAGCTCAAATAACCCTTAAGGAAGTATCGCAGATTGAAAAAAGAAAGGGAGGAGAAGCAAGGATTTGGCTTTGATTCCTTTACGGCAGGAAATATTCCGCTTAGTTCACGTTATAAATCTACTGATATTGTGGATAAATTAAATGACTTAAATAGCTCAGTGCTAGAAGTGAAAAGTTTGCTCTCCAAGTCTGGAAGCCAAGAAAAATCAGAAAAAGGAAGAACAAATTTGGCTCAGTTAGAACCTTTGAACGGATTTCTGTGAGATAACCGGTTTGTAAGCAGTGGGGAAAGAAGACTTTCTCGTAGATGAGTTTGTTGCAAATTAAGAAAGGATGAACTAACCAAGAAGGAAAATAATTATACCAATTATTTGGGCAGGTTCTTTAGCAGGAAGGAAGATACTGACCTAGCAGAGGATGGTGAGTTTGGGGAAAGAGAAGGTGGGAAAGGTTTTCTTTTTTCTTAAACCCTCACCTTCTGTCTTTGAACCAATTCAAAGACAAAAGTGCTGCAGGGCTGGGCAATCCGGGTTAAGTGACTTGTTCATGGCCACATAGCTAGGAAATGACTTGGGCCAGAATTGAACCTAGGACCTCCCAACTTCAGGCCTGGTGCTCTATCCACTGAGCTGCTACCTAGCTACCCTGAGAAGAGCTTTCTTAACAAGAGTAGAGAGTTCTGCTAAAGTCTATAGGCATTCATGCCACGGTTTCATAGTCCAGTTGGTTCCCCACTTAAATCAATACAGGCCACATTTATGCCTTCTGCTTGGAATCTTCCCTCCTCTCAGATTCCCCACAAAACAGAGAGCAGCCTTCTGAAACAGCTAAACTAAAACTCGCAGTTCTTTTTCACAAAATGTGTTGTCTTTTTTTTATTACTAGTCTAAGTCATTTTTTCTTTAGTCAGATTAGTGTCATAGTATAGATTTCATTAGTTCATGGTTTTTAAAATCCAGAATTACTTTGGATACGTAAAATAGTTTTCATTTTAAACTGGCATCATGTTGTTTGCACACAAAATGAAAGGGGAGAGAAAAATAATGCAAGGCAGTAGGGGACAAAAGAAATGTACCAGGACAACTCAAAACATTCTTTGGGGATCTGATTTACATGGGGGAAAAACTTGCCTTGAAATTTACACAACAGAATTGTACCTAATTACCTGAAAAGAATTCTTTTTTTCTAATTAGTCAGCATTATATTAACTTCTTTTTTTTTTTAACCCTTACCTTCTGTTTTGGAATTGATCCTTAGTATAGATCCTAAGTGTGAAGATTGTATTTGGCTCTCTCCTAACAATGAAGGTATTTAGCTCTTCCTTGATTATGAAGATTAAATTGTAATTCCCTGTCTATTTTTAGATTTTAATCCCCAAAGTGTAAACACAGTACTTAAAGTTGAGTATGGCGATCTACCCATTTTGGATTTTAACCACAAAAGGTGTGAACATCCATTTCATACATTGAGTGGGAGGTCTGTGACCCACGTGTGAAAGAGTGGGCAGTCCTGGAGTGGAGTGTCAGCTGTGATTGGTAGATGTAAAATTTAGGGGAAGTGACACAAAAGAAAAAGGTTTTTAAAAGTGGAAACAGAGAAACAGAGGACAAACACTCAGACTTGGAGTGAAGACAGACTTGAAGGGAATCACTTGGAGTGAAGTCACTTGGAGTTGAGGCTGATAAAAGAATCTGCTGATTGAACTGACAACATGGTAAGTGTAAAGGCTGACTTCCTTCCTTGCCCTTCCTGGAGGACGCCTCCAGGAAAGGCCCATTGTCTTGAGACTCCTTTCCCCTGGCCGGGGCCTTAGAATTTCTACCTGGCTGAGAGGAAGTTGGAGCTCTCTCTCTTTCTCTCTCTCTTTCTCTCTGCCCCCCCCCTTTTCTCTCTTCCTTAATATCTTCTCTCTATTGTAAAAATAAACTCCCATAAATTACATTTTACTTTAGTAATTAATTTTGGGATTTAGAAATTAAATCCCTGATGACCAATTAAATATTCAGTCCAACCATAAAAAATAACATAAGGCAGAAGAGTAGTAATGGCTAAGCCATTGGGATTAAGTGACCTGCCCAGGGTCACAAAGCTATTTGCATGAATTTCTTAATCAGAATCAGTCACTGTTTATAAATGACCTGCTATGCATTCTAGATAGAGAAGTGTTGCTCCACTACATCGTAGTTATTGTAGCAAATCTGTATTTTTTTTATATTTAATCATAGAAAGTTAACTTTGTTTTTGAAGTTTAGTTGCAAACAATGCTTTTCCATTTAGCCCTGTGGTTTGTTGCCTGCTTAGCTAAATACTGTCAGACTTGTAACTGTACTTAAGTAACTTGTAACTGTAGTACTTGTAACTTAATTACTTGTAACTGTAAGGCTGTCCTTATACTCAGTTTATTTAAGTATTCATTTTAAGGAAAGCATCCACTGTGAGAGGAATTTGCTTTTTGGAGGTCCTTGATCTATATCTAAAGAAAAACTAGAAATTATGTCATTATAGAATGCTGCTGGGGGCGGGGCAGCTGGGTGGTTCAGTGGATGGAGAGGCAGGCCTAGAAATGGGAGGTTCTGGGTTTAAATTTGATCTCAGACATTGCCTTGCTGTGTGACCCTGGACAAGTCCCTTAACCCCCATTGCCTAGCCCTTACCACTCTTCTGCCTTGGAGCCAATACACAGAATTGATTTGAAGATGGAAGGTAAGGGTTTAAAAAAAAAAAGAAGAAGAGAAAAGGAAAGGCAAGGAAGGAAAGAAAGAAAAAGAAAAGAAAAGGGTACCCTAGGAATTCTGTCCTTTTCTCCTTACCCCCCATGGCCTAGCCCTCACTATTCTGCCCTGGAACCAATACATAGTATTGAAGGTAAGGGTTAACATAAAAATAAAAATAAAAAAAGGCTGCTAGAAAAAAATATTTTAAAATAAATCAATTAATTTAAAAAGTAAAGTACTGCTAAAAGTCTCAATTGCATTTATTTTTTTAATGGCAATATTAGATTTGTGGACATAATTAAGGCATGTCATTACTGTCAGTTAAAAGCTGTATATGGTAAGTTAATCTTTTATTTTTACTGAATGATCTGTTCTCCATCCCAAAGCAAGTGCTCATAAAATTGGGTTAAATGTAAAACAAAAAACAAAAACCACAGAATGTCAGCGCTGGGGGGCCCTTAGAGTACAAGATGTCAGACACAGAATGGCAGAGCTGGGAAGGCTTTAGAGACCATGGGGTCCACACGGCTCATTGGAGAGAAAGCCTTCATCTCCTTCCCTACCCCTGCCCCCCTGCCCTAATTACTTGTTTTTTCCTGAAGGACAGACTCTTCTAGAGGACAAGAATCGCCTCATTTTTGTCTTTATATGCACAGGGCTTTGTCCACAGTAAGCAAAGAATCTCTGTTGGCTGAGTGAATTGAATTGTACCCCTTTGGAAAACACAGAAGCCCCCTTCCCTTGGGTCAGCAGAGGCCTTTCTCCAAGGCTTCGGCCAGAAGAGGGGTGGGAGCCCATGGGCCAGGGCTTGGGGTGGGGGAGCACTTACTCACCTGGATCTCCCGGGCGTGGTACATGATGATGAGACCCAGCAGGATGACAGTGGAGAGGCTGATAAGGCATTTTAGTGTAAATGAATATGAAGACTCCTGGGAACAGAGAGAAATGAGTCCATGACAGTTTCAGGGTCTAGAGGGGTGGTCAGACCCTCCTGACATCAAAACATCAAAGGATTGTCCTTCAGACAGCACTGATTGATGTTAGTACCCTCATTTATGTATTATTTTTAAAAATTATTTAGTTAATTAATTTAGAATATTTTTCCATGGTTCTATGATTCATGTTCTTTCCCTCCCCTCCTTCCTCTCCCCTCCTTGAGCCGATGAGCAATTCCACTGGATAATACCCTTATTTTTAAAAGACCAAAGTCACACAGTGAATATTACAAGAGGCAGGATTCGAACCTAGAGCCTGACTCCAAATCCCATATTTTTTCCTAGATATAGGCCAAGCTCCCCAGCTTTTCCTTTGGGCAACAGGCTGGAGGGAGAACAGGGGAGGACAATGAGGAAAAAGGAGCAATTATTCATCAACAGGTCTGGAGCAGCAGGAAATTCTATCCTTGGGGCTTTGCACTTAGAAACTCATTCCATATTTGTGGAATGAATACCAGGAGATATACTGGTAAGAATTGTGAGTTGGGGGGGCAGCTGGGTAGCTCAGTGGATTGGGAGCCAGGCCTAGAGACAGGAAGTCCTAGGTTCAAATCTGGCCTCAGACACTTCCCAGCTGTGTGACCCTGGGCAAGTCACTTGACCCCCATTGCCTAGCCCTTACCACTCTTCTGCCTTGGAGCCAATACACAGTATTGACTCCAAGACGGAAGGTAAGGGGGTTTAAAAATAAAATAAAAAAAAGAATTGTGAGTTGGCAATCAGAGGCCTTTGGCCTCTCCTCTCAGGGTGGTTCTGTCCCTCATAGGCTAGGCCACCTCTCTGGATCTCCCCTTTCTTCAAGCCTCCTCAGTAGGTGATAATAAAGGACTTGGACACTTCTGGGGTTCGCCACTCTGTAACCAGGTGCTTTGATTACAACAAAGTGGCATTTTTATTTTTTAATTTATCTCTTTAACTAATTTAGAATAGTTTTTCACAGTTACTTGATTCATGTTCTTTCCCTCCCCTCTCCCAGAACCAACAATCAGTTCCACTGGGTTTTATACGTATCATTAGTGCAAGGGTAACCATCCCTTCTCTTTTTTCTTTTCTCATCTTTTTTTAAAACCCTTCTGTCTTGAAATCAATACTGTGTATTAGTTCCAAGGCAAAAGAGCGGTAAGGGCTAGGCAATGAGGTTACCCAGTTAGGAAGTGCCTGAGGCCAGATTTGAACCCAGGTCCTTCCCTCTCCCCCAGCCCTGACTCCTAATCCACTGAGCCACCCTGATATCCCTTCTTAAAGATAAAGACACTGCAGGCTTCGGAGAGGAAGACATTTGAGTGGAATCACATAGCTTGAAGCCTTAGAGTTGGAACTCCAATGAGGGTTTCCTAACTGAGGCTACAGGGCCCTGTGCAGCCCATACCACCCACATCTTCCAGGGTTAATTGAGGAAAAAGACTGGTGGGAAACGCAATAGATTAACAAAAGGCATCTCCTTTGCTGTCAATATTCTCATGTCCATTCTGCAAATGGGGAAATAAAATAACACATCCTCCTCCTGATGCCTGAGGGCTGCATCCCAGTCAGAGAAGCCATCTGAAGACCAGAGAGGGTAGGTGACTGGTCTGCAGTCACACATCCTGTAGGAAATCAGAGGACTGGGGCAAAGACCTAGATAATGTGAGAACTGGCTGAACAAACCTAAAGGAAAGCTTCTTTTCCCTCTTGATGTTGACCATCTAGAACCTTTCTTTCCCTTCTTCCTCTTCCTTAGCTCTTCCCTCTTAGGTTTTCCTGCTCCAGAGCCCAAAGGTTTACTGCCCTCCTTCCCTGTCTTTTGGCTCTTTTCTAGACACTCATTTATGGAGAAAAGGCTTCGGTAGGATAGCGTCCACCAAAGGCTCCTCCCTTGAGGACAAAGAAAAATAATGGCCAAGAGAAAAACTGGCCTCTCTCTCCTATCCTTAACTCAGAGACCAACTTAGAAGGAAGGTTACAGATCTAGAGCTGAGAAATACTGAAGGGTAGAGTCCTGTCCTCCCTTCTTCAATTGTGAAAACAGGCTCAAAAAGATGGTGACTTGCCCAAGGTCTCAGAGATAATAAAACATCAGACATGGGATTTGAACTCAAGTCCCCCAACTCCAAAACCAGCATGTTCTTTCCACTGCCACTCAGCAGCCCCTCATCCTCTAGCCCCAAAGTTCTTCATCTTTTATGCATCATGGAGCCCTCTGGCAGCTTTAGGAAGCCTGCAGACCTTTTCCTTCTCAGAATAAATTTTAAAATAATCCAGCCTTGCATAATGTAACCATTTTGGGGTCTGATATTTCATTTGGACTAACACAACTCACTCAAGTCATAGACTGAAAAGCATCATGCAATAAGACAAAAAAAATCAAAACTCTGTTTCTGTTAAAGGTCAGGGCTAATAAAGGGGCCAGTTTTTGGCCCAATCCAAGTTTAAGGATGTCCTGTCATTGGTCTATGGCCCTCCTGGGGGTTTGTGGGCCCCAGCTTTGGTGACATTCAAAGAGAAGGGATGGACGGACAACCAGGGCTCAGAGCCAGGAGCTGGAGGGAGGGGGGATAGGAGACAATACCAGAGGGGGAAACATCTGGGGAGCCTCCTGCTCTCCCCTCCCAGCCCGGCCCCTAGGAACTCTATCTCCCTGGAGACTGGCCAAAGGCTCCTGTTGGGAGGATCGGAGGGCAGGGGAGGGATTCTAGGAGAGAAAGTACTACCTTGGTGTAGACGCCCCAGGACAGTTCTGTCTCAGTCACCATAACCACTATGCCAAACATGCCAAAGATAAGGGCGTAGTCGCTGAGCCGTTTCCGCTTTTCAAAGAGGACCCGACGGCGCCCTAACCGGTAGCTGACATTCTGGGACTTCCTGGGGGTCCTCTGGGGAGTACGGATTCCCTCTTCTTCCTCCTCGTCCTCCTCTTCCACTCGGTCGTGCAGGCTGGCCGGAGACACCCGCACCTGCTCCCCTTTAGACACGACCACTTCCAGACTTGAGCTTCGACCCGGGCCCTCACCACCCAGGGCCTGCAAGGGCTGGCCCTCGGGCTCATGGACCGAGAAGCCAAGACCGCCTGGGGGTTGTCCCACACCCCCGTTGTACCTGTAGCTGTTCATGGCTCTCGGGACAAAGGGGTTGGGCTCGCTGCTTGCGGATCTTGAGATGGCATGGCTCGGCCTCCTGCTGTCGGGGCCAACCTGTGGGCAGCAAGGGGGAGGCTGTGAGTCAGGAGGGCCCCATCGATGATGCAAGGTATCAGTCATCGTCACCGGATGGCACAAGAGAGTCCATTTGTCTTGCACACCATAGAGGGGATTCCTAGTGGGGGGGAGGGGGTCTGTTCTGAGCTCCTGGTCAGCTCTAAAATACTACGGTCCTGTCTAATCCCTCCTTCTATGACTTTTGTAGGAATCTTGATGGAATGAAACTCTTTGATGCCAGTTTCTTTTTCTAGGGCTCTATAAGCATTACAAAGCATTTTCTTCAGAACAGCCCTGGGAGGGAGGTGGTCAAAGGACCATCATCTCCATTTAACAGATGTAAACACTGAGGATTAGGGGGGGGAAATATATATATATACATATATATATATATATGTATATATATATATATATAAATAAATATATATTTGCTAAGGGTGGGTCACATAATGGGTACAAGTCAGGATGTGAACGCTAAGGTTTCCTGGTCCCCCGTCCAATTCATTTTCCACAGATGCTTCGCTTCTAGCAGCTAGGAGAGCCAGTTGACAGTGGAATGGGATACCCCAGTGGGCAGAGACTTCCCCAACAATGGAAGTGGCCTAGTGGTCAGAGATGCTATTGTACAGTTTCCTACTCAGGCAGAAATGGAACTTTCTACACTTCGGAGCTCCTTGGAATCCTGTGAGTTCTAATTCTAAGATTCTAACTTCTCTCCACACAGGGACAAGAAGGAAGGACCGGAAGGGATCTAGGATTTAGAGCTGAATAAGGGATTCTGGAACTCATCTAAGCTGACACTCTCATTTTACATACAAGAAAACTGGACTCGTACAACATGCAAATTCCTTTTAAGCATGTTCCCCCAGCGTCTTTTGCTCCCTGATCAGGTTGGGCTCGTGCACAGGGAATGAGTCTCTGGTTCTTGAAATTCTGCACTCAGGCTGCTAAAAGAGAAGGCCTCGAGGAGCCAGAAGGTAGCCAGGTTAGGGGAGAACATTAGAAAACACCCAAACTTCAGCTCAGTACTCTGGCAATGTCTTTCAGGGTCTCTGAACCTTGGGATGCTCTTCTTAGGTTCCTGCTGCCCAAGGAAAGCCTCTTTATCTCCCCTGGCCTCAGTGGAGATGGATGGTTCAAACCAGGAATTACTTCCCTGTTCAGCACAGAACTTTCAGAACCAGCAGAGACCTTAGATATCCATTCTCCATTGGATACCTGAGGAACTAAGGCCAGATAGGAGTTCCTGGGATCATATGATCCTGATCACAGAGTTGAAAGGGAACTCTGGAGGCCCTTTAGCCCAGCCCCTTCATCCTGGTGTCCTTAGCTCCTGAGCCCTCTGGGTGACAGAGAGCCACAACAATCACCAGGTAACAAATAGCCATGAACAATACACAAGCCGAACCTATAAAAGCTTAGAGTTCTCAAGACAAAGCCGTCAAAACTGGTTAAGGTGAATCTGGGTGGCCTTCCTACAGGAGGGGGGTTTGGAACAGAGCTCTGCTGAGAGTCCCCAGCCTTGGATGGGCCAGAGGGAGGCCATCGGGGGTGGGCCAGGGAAGTGGTGGAAACTCAGGCTGCTAAAAGAGAAGGCCTCGAGGAGCCAGAAGGTAGCCAGGTTAGGGGAGAACATTAGAAAACACCCAAACTTCAGCTCAGTACTCTGGCAATGTCTTTCAGGGTCTCTGAACCTGAAGGTCAGGCCTGAACCTGAAGGGAGGCCATCGGGGGTGGGCCAGGGAAAGTCGTTGGAGAATAAGTCTTGGCATCATGGATGACTGCCTACTCCCAACATGGAAGGGATAAGATGCCTCTTACTCCAGGGCCTGACAATCGGAGGATAGGAAACCTTGGAAAACACCTACAAGGTAAGGGTAGCTTTCCACAGGCTGGAGTCAGGGGACGTGGGTTCCAGACCCCAGTCTGGGGCCACAGGCAATCGCTTCCCATTCTGCTTTTCAGTTTTCCCACCAGTAATTAGGGGATAACAAATTCATTACCACCTACCTTCCGGGGCTATTGTAGGAATCAAAAGAAAGAGAGTGGATTCTTCAGAATCACTTTGCAGAAGCACCTTGTAAACTATAAAGCCCGCCCGCCCGGTGCCTACATGAGAGACGATTACGGGCCTGCCCAGCTCCCACAGCCAAACAAAGGGCTAATTATTCCTTCACTCCCTAGTCTCAGAACGACCTGTTAAAAATACTCCCAAGGTGAACAGGCAGAGATGTTGTTTTGCCTGGAAAAGGAACCAAAAAGCCAGAGAACAGCTGGCAAGCCACGAGGAAAGAAGGACCACTTGTTACGAAGGATGAAACATGCTAGAACATCACAACTGGTAGAGATCAGGGAGACTCTCTGGTCCAAGCCCTTCATCTTACACATGGAGAAACTGAGGCTCAGGGAGCACAAGGGATCTGGTGCTCAAGGTCACACTGGGAGTTGGGCAGTGGCAAAAGCAAGGGGACTTGGTGAGGAAACAGCTTGATCCTCTTGATTCCTAATCCCACATTTACCATGGATCTGTTTTATTTATTCTTCACTTCATTCCATATTTTTTCTATGCCCCTTGGCTCACAGGTCCTTCTGGGTCTGGCCTAAGGGCCCTCTTAGCTCTGAAATCCCATGGTCTATTGGCCTTTGCTGGCTCTCTGCTGGGGAGTCTATGATTCTCTGTCACCCAGCAAATGCTGCGCCTTAAATCCACGCACAGGATAACTGTGGAATTCTCACCAGGGTTGTGGAGGTTGAAGGATATTAAAGGGGTTTAACCAGAAGGGAGGGGAGTGGGGTGGAGGGCTGGGAACAAATGACCTTCTAGAAATGTGTTGACGAGCTGCCATTTGGAAATCTGGCTCCTCGGCTGAGTGCCTCCGGACAGATACACAGTCTAGGGCCAACGGGAGCTCCTGCTGTGCTGTTTTTTGCCTTCTCCCCCTACCCCATTTGATCTGGTCCGAGTTCTAAAGAGTCCTGGTTGGTGGGGGGGCAATCTTAGGGAGCTGCCCAAGGTGATCATCACTCCACTGGGGTGACCAAAAGGTCCATCAGCAGATGTGTCCAGGATCCGAAGAAAGGCTTCAGGAAAGAAGCCCTCCTCCCTCATGCCTACTGGGTAAAAGGAGGCAGTCATGGTCACATCCCCTGATTCCTGTTAAGTAAGTCCTTTCTCCTCTCTGGGTTTCAGGTTCCTACTGAGTAAAATAAGGTGAGGAGGGTGAGGACAGGCTAAGGTTGGACTTGATGTCTGGGTTCCATGCAGAGCTGGCAGTCTAAGATTAGAGAGTAGAGGAAGCTGCCTCAGGTGGGACTGGGGGGAGATAAGAGAAGCCCCCCCCCCTCCCATATAGGTCCCTGCCTATATCATTTACCAGGCCCTGGGAAGTGCTAATATGGCTAGAGTTCCTAGGGACAACTAGTCATAGAACCTAGACTGTTGGAGTTGGGAGGGCCCTTAGAACACATCCTGAAAGCTGGGGAGAACATTAGAACAAAATATGACAGCTGGAAAGGACCTTGTGAGAGGTGGGAAGGACCTCAGAGTCCAGCTCCCTCATTGTACTTTCAAGAAGGAAGGGAAGGGGCTTGCTCAAGGTCAAACGTTGGACGGAGAGTCATGGAAGGGATCAGGTGGGAGTCCAAGTGCATGTCCCTCCCAAAGAATCAGAACAGAGAGGGCTCATCCAATGACTCAGAGGAGTGGCAGGGATAAAGACTAGCCTAGAGAAGGAGCTCTCCAAAGGAACTGGAAAAGATGGGGACGACAAGGGTCTGGGATCCTTTGAACTCTGCCCAGAAGTTTCCCCAGAGCCTCCCAATTTGGTGGCTCTAAAAGGAACTGATTTTTCCTGCTCCAACAAGATTCAGGTAGAACTGCCTTAGATCGACCCCAACATCCTACTCTCAATTTCAATATTTCCACCTCTTCTTGGGGAAGGGGGTTCAACTTTCCCAGAAGAAAACACCTGGCAAGAGTCCCCCTTAAGACCGACCCAAAACGCTCAGCTTTCTGCATCCCCTCCCATTGGGAAAGGGATTTCAACTTTCCCAGAAGAAAGCGCCAGGAGGACAGAGCACAGGCAAAATGGGGGCTCCCTTTCCACCAAGGCAGATGGACAGTACTAGTTGAAGGACAGAGGCAGCTTACCCAACCAGGGTCCTCCCCTTTCTTTCGGTTCACGGGCTCCATGCAAGGACCCTCCCCTCCCCTTGGGGCTGGATTCTTCACCAACCTGGGGTTCAGACTCTGACTCCCCTCTCCCTCCAGACAAAGGAGGAAGGTCTTTGCATTATGCAACGGCCCCGACTAATTGCCTGGTGCCTCTCTTAGCTCAAGCTAAGTGTCTCGGGCTTCGGGGCTCCTTCCCACATCTCCCCAGTGGCTACCCCATCAGCAGGGTGCAATTAGCGGAGGCTCTCCCGAGCCAGCCTGACGCCGCCACCGGGCGCCCTCCGTCTGTCTCTTTCCCGGTGCGGCATCAACACACGCACTCACCCCCGCCCCTGGTGCTGAGGTACTGGGGGGGCCCCTACCAGGCCCCGGGTGACTCCCTCCCGGGTTTCCTTCCTGGGAGACCCTGGACCCCTCCCCCCATCTTCCCGCCCAGATCTCAATCCAGCGTCCTGGCAGCGGGGCGACTGTCACCTCACCAGGCACAGGGCGGCCCCTGCCCTTCGAAGCCCCTTGCCCCCGGCTCCCGACTGTAGCCCCCCGCATCCCCATCGTGTTGCCTTCTCCAGGGGGTCCCCGGACCCTGGGTGTCCCGTCCCGTGCCAGCCGCCTACCTGCTGGAGTGGGGCTGGGCTCGGGCTCCAGGGGCCGCGGGCGGAGCAGCAGGAGGAGGAGGAGGGGGAGCGGGAGAAGTTTCCAAGGGGCGCTGGGGGCGGCGGAGGGGGCTGCAGGGGCGGCCGTGTCCTGGCCGCAGCCCCGGGTCCCGGCGGGCTCCCCCCCGGGGCCGCGGGCCGGGGCCGCGGCGGGGGCGGGCAGTGCCAATAGCCCGGCGGCGGGCCATGGCCCGGGGACTCCGGGGGGCAGCTGCGGGGCGGGCGCGGGCAGGGGGCTGCGGGGGGCGGCGGCGGCTGCTGGTGCATGCCCTGCCCTGGCCCGGCCGCCCCGCCCCGCGCCGGCAGCAGCCGCGCCGCCTCGCGCCGTCTCCACCTCCGCTGGGGGCTGCAGCCGCTGCAGCCGCTGCTGCCGCCCGCCCGACTGGGGCCCGCGCCCTCCCGGGGGCCAGGGACGTCCGTGCCGGCCCGCTGATTGGCGAGCTGGGCCGGGCGCGAGACCCTTGTGACGCTCTTGTCCCGCCTCTCAGGTTCCGCCCCCCGCTCCGCTTCGAAGCCCCGCCTCGAAGGCTCCGCCCCGCCTCCTTCCATCTCCGCTCCCCCTACGGGGTCCGAGGCTCGTGCAGAGTCGGGGAGCACAGGGCCCCGGGGAGCTCAGGGCAGCATCTCTAGCTGGTGCCATGCGCACCCGTCGCCCCCTTTGCAGGGAGCTCACCTGCTCTGCCACGAGAGTCCCTTTTCTCCCTGGAAGGAGATATGGGGTGCAGAAGGGTGGAGGGGGTCCCCATCCTGGAAGGGAAAGAAAGCCTGCCTCCAAGGGTATTCCGAGCTGTAAGGGACCTGCCTTTGGATGGCCGTTTCCTTCTTCTTTCTACGTGACCTTGGACCAGTCACACACCCCAGCCCAGCCTCAGGGTCCTCAGGTGTAAACCTAGCAGTGTAGACCTGCTGGTTTCTATGGGCCTTTGCAGCTCCAGCACCCTCATCCGGTCTGTGATACTGTTCTGAGGCTTCTTCCAGTTCTGACATACATCCTGTATGCTGAGTGTGTTATACAGCTCCTTCCAGCTCTGGCACCCCTTGTTCTAAGGTCCCTCCCAGCTCTGACATTTTTATAGCTTGGAGAGTTAGGGAAGGCATTTGGCCAAGTCACAGCACCAAAGGAATAGGTAGGACTAGAACTCGGGCCTCCCCTATTCCCACCCGGTATAGGGCTCTTTCCCATACACCAAAGCAGGCTCTGTGGGTATCCCTTCATCCATCAGCTTCCTTCTTGCTCCTGCCCTCTCTCACTGGCAGGTGCCAGTGCCAGGTTTAAGCGGGGAGGCTGAAGAGCTCTGGCTGAGGCCCTCTCTGATATAACCCTTCTCCCTTACCCAGTGGCCGAGAAGGGCCAGCAATTTGCCTCCACTCCTATGAGCTCCACGCTGGAGAGGCATGGTGGGCAGCTAGTCTGCCTCTCCTCCCTCACCAGTGGGCTGAGCTGTCAATCAGTACTGCTGGTGGCTGAACCCCAGACCTCTCTCTTAGGGTTTTCTTTCCTCAGATGAATGGTGGTTTGGGGGAGAACGGCCCCTCTATCTCACCTGTCCACAACCGGGCTATCTATGCTGGTGGCCCCTTGGCTGCCACTCTAGGGCGAGCTTTCTTCAAATCTCACAATGTTGGGTTCAAAAGCACCATTAGAACACAGAACAGAATGGCTGAGCTGGCAGGGCCCTTTGACTAAAGAGAATTTCTGAGGTGGAAGAGATCTTGGAAGATAGAACATAGAATTGGGAGAGTCTCAAACATGGAACATCAGAACAGAAATGGACCTTAGAACACAGAATATAGACTTGCTCCCACAGGACAAAACTAGGCAAAGCAGGGAGAGTTCCAGAGAAGCAGGTTTCAGTTGGATAGAAGGAAAAGTCCCTAACAGTGAGAGCTGTCCAAAAATGAAATAAATAGGCTGCCTTGGAAGGGAGGATTTCTCCCTTACTGGAAATTTTCAAGAGGCAGCTGAAGGAGTATTTGCCACAGACATAATAGAAAGAATTCCTAAACAGAGGCAGGTTGGGCTAGCTGACCTTTGAGGTCCCTTCCAAATCTGAGATTCTATGACTATAAGATGGTGTCAGAAGGGAACAGAGAATGCCAGAGCTGGGAGGGAGCTTAGAACAGAGAATGTCAGAGCTGGGAGGGAGCTTAGAACAGAGAATGTCAGAGCTGGGAGGGAGCTTAGAACAGAGAATGTCAGAGCTGGGAGGGAGCTTAGAACAGAGAATGTCAGAGCTGGGAGGGAGCTTAAAACAGAATGTCATCTGGGAGGGTCTTTAGAACAGAGAATGTCAGAGCTGGGAGGGAGCTTAGAACAGAGAATATCAGAGCTGGGAGAACCCTGAGGACAGAGGATGTCAGAGCTGGGAGGGAGCTTAGAACAGAGGATGTCAGAGCTGGGAGGGAGCTTAGAACAGAGGATGTCAGAGCTGGGAGGGAGCTTAGAACAGAGAATGTCAGAGCTGGGAGAGACCTTAGAACAGAGAATGTCAGAGCTGGGAGAGACCTTAGAACAGAGAATGTCAGAGCTTGGAGGGCCCTTAGAACAGGGAATGTCAGAGCTGGGAGAGATCTTAGAACAGAGAATGTCAGAGCTGGGAGAGTCCTTAGAACAGAGAATGTCAGAGCTGGGAAAAGATTTTAGAACACAGGATGTCAGAGCTTGGAGGGGGCACCTTAGAACATAATACCCTGCATCATAATAACTGCACAAAGCTGGCAGGAATGGCTAACACACTGGATTACAAACAATCTAAAAAGATCTTTCCTGGCTAGAATATGGAACTAATAAAGTTAATAAGATAAAATACAATAGGAATAAATGTCGCCTCACATCTAGGTTCAGAAATTGGACTTTACCGGTAGGAGATGAGGAAGGCATTGTTAGACAGTGGTTTGTCTGGGGAGAAAAAAAGACTTCAGTGCTTAGTGACCTACCAACAGGGTGAGAAGGCATCCAAACAAATTCTTGTGATCTTAGTGTGCCTTAGGAACGGCAGAGCTCCCAGGAGGGAAGAGGTGATGGTCCTGCTACACTGTGCGTGCCCTGGTCAGAACTCATCTGGAACAGCGAGACAAAGTGTGGCAGAATGGATGAGTGTCCGGCTTGGGGAAATCAAGGACGCCTCCAACGAGCTAATGCAAAACTCCATATAAATGTCAGTTGTTATTCGTGACTTCATCCACTCCCATGGATTCAATTAGCACCAGTAAAGATGACTCCCAAATCTCTGGGTACAGTTCTGAAGCTCGTCAGCAATTGAGTTCAAGGAACAGTTATTAAGTGCCTGCTTGGAGCCAGAGACTGTGCTGGGCATTGGGGAGACATAGACAGATTGGAGACATCCTCACCCTCATGGACCTTTCATCCGAATGACCGGGGAGACCACGGGAAAACAAATCAATGAACACTAAGGAATCTCCAAAGTGAAGGAGAAGCCGAGGCTGTGCTTGAAGGGAATCAGGGACTTTCCAGAGCAGAAATGAGGAGGACCTGCATTCCAGGGATGAGGGATGACTATACAAGGCCATCCAGGGGGGAGATGGGATATCACAGGGAGGAACAATTACAGGCTAGTCTGACTTTTGTTTTTTAATTCTTACCTAATGTCTGAGAATGGATATAAGTAATCAGTTCCAAAGCAAAAGAGCAATAAGGGCTACAGAACTGGGGTTCAGTGACTTGCCCAGCATCATACAGCTAGGAAGTGTCCGAGGTCAGATTTGAACCCAGGCTCTCCTGCCTCCAGGCCTACATTTCTATCCACTGAACTAACTAGCTGCCCTGCCAGTTTGACTTGAAAAGAGATGGCACAGAGGAGGAATATTATAAAACCAGACAGGAAAAGTAGGTGGGATGCACATTACAAAGGACTTTCAGTGCCAGATTGAAGAGTCTGTGTTTTGTCCCAGAGGCGAGAGGGATGCAATGGAGCTCTGTGAACAGGGGAGTATGTTAGACGAGGAGATCTATATTTTAGAAACATCAGTTTGGCAGCTGGGTAAAAGAGGGCTAGAGAAACATTAGAAGCAGGGAAAGTAATAAGAAGGCACTGAGTCTAGATGAGAGGTGATGAGGAGCTGAAATAGAGTCCATCAGGAAAGAAGGAGAAGAGATGGATGCTGGAGCTGGCAAGATTTGGCAAGCAAATGGATAAGGAGGATGAGGCGAAGAACAGTGGAAGATAATTAGAAAGTGCCAAGCCTTAGATGGGTTGAAACTGTAGTGGTGGCTTCAAGAGAAATAAAGAGGATTGAAGGATGGATGGGTTTGTGGGGAAATATAATAACGAGTTTTGTTTCAGACATGTTGAGTTTGATGGGACGTCTAGGTGGATAGTAGACTGGAGTTTGAGAGAGAGGTGAGGGCGGGATGTGGGAGTTTGCATGGAAACGAAACTCAAGTATACCCATGGGAACTGATGAGATCACCAAGGGAGAGAGATGAGGCCCCAGAATGGGGCCTTTCAGGACACCCACACTTAGTGAAATAGAGAAGGAAGATGACCTAGCAAAGTACAGTGAAGGTAAGTAATATCCCATAGGTAGGAGGAGAACCAAGACAGAGGTGGAGTCCCAGAAGCCAAGGGAGGAGACAGGCAGAAGGAGGTGGTTGACAGTGAGTGGCAAAGGCTACAGAGATGTCAAGTAGCATGAGGACTGAGAAAAGGTCAATGGTTTGAATAGTAAAGAAATTGATGGTGACTTTATTTTTTTCACTGTTCAAAACATATTTCTATGTTATTCATATTTGCAGTAGAGTGATCCTTCAACATCAAAACCCTAATCACATCCATATCTCACTACGTGATCAAGTATGCTTTTCTAATGCATTTCTGGTTCCACAGTTCTTTCTCTAGATGTGGATAGTGCTCTTTCTCCTAAGCTCCTCTGAATTGTCCTGGATCATTGCATTGCTGCTGGTAGAAAAGTCTATTACATTTGATTGTGCCACAGTGTATCAGTCTCTGTGTTCAATGTTCTCCCGGCTCTGCTCCTTTCACTCTGCATCACTTCCTGGAGGTCTTTCCAGTTCACATGGAATCCCTCCAGTTCCTTATTTCCTTTCAGCAAAATAGTATTCCATCACCAACACATATGATGGTGACTTTAAAGAGAGACTTTTCAGTCTAGTGGTAGCTTTGGAAATCAGATCTTAAGGGATTGAGAAGTGAGTGGCAGGTGAGGGAATCAAGATACTTAGTTCAGAAGACTTTTTCAGCTTATGTAAGAGAACAAATATCCTATAGGACAAGATCATGAGGGAATTGCAAGACCAAGTGGGTTTTTTTTAAGGATATGGGGAGATTTGGGCATATTTATGGCATCAAAGAAATCAGTGAATGAGGAGAGACTGGAAAGCTGAAAAAGAGAGGAAACGATCAAGGGACCAAATTCTTAGAGGAGACAGAAGGGAATGGGATTGAGGGCACAAGGAAAGTAGTTAGCCTTGGTAAGAAGGGTCACTCCTCCTTAGAGACTGGAGCACAGGAGGGAATGATGAATGATGAGATTTTGAGGTATGATCTAGATGAGGCAGCTGGTGGTGGATGGATGACTCCCCCTTCCCCCCAAGTAGAATAGCAGTTGGGGTCTCCTATGAGAGCTGAGGGGTCTGAGGACAGAAAACAAGGTCTGGAAGAGCTACTGTGGAAACTGTTATAGGTAGTCAGGGAAGAGTAAAAGCATTGTGTGCAACCTTAAAAGTCAAATTGACATCAGAGAACATAAATTTGTAGAGGACTCAATGAGCTGGATGACTTTCTTCAGCACTACTCACCCAAATATGTAGGAAGGGAAAAGGCAAATGGGAATGGTGGAGATGGAGCATTGTCTCTCAGTGATGACAACAACGGGCATGTCTACAGCTCTTTAAAGATTTCTAAGTACTTTATTATTGGAGCCCCCAAACAACTTTGCCTGCCTGCTTGGGCACTTCAGGCTCTGTTCATTATTCTCATGTTACAGATGGGGAAAGTGAGGCCGATGGACACAGAGCATCAGGGGGAGGGTTTGGACAAGAATGATTCCTGTTTTCTAGTGAGAGCAGAGCCCAGCTCTCTTTCCACCCTACCCTACTCTGCCTTTCTTACTGATGCCCCCCTACATTAGTAAAGCTTTCATTCCTGCCAGTGCCTTCTGTTCAGCACAAATGCCTCATAGGTGTTCCTGTCTCTACTCTGTCTCCCCTTTAGTGCCTCCTCGGGATCTCCCGTGGCCCGTTTGGACTCCTTTGCCTGGCACTCAAAGCTTTCCACAACCTGAGGCCAAGAGACCTTTTTGATCTTGCAATGCCTGCCCTCCATGAATGAGCCACTCGATTCCATGAACATTTTGGGCTGATTAGGCTACGGTTTGCCTGCCAAGTAAGCCACCGGCTTCCCTATCTCTGTGCTGTGGCTTATACTATCACATTTGTTCTTTATTCCAGGTCTGTCTTCTCCTTGTTCCATCCCACCCCAGCCCTTCCCCTTGAGATAACTGCGAGGATGGTTACACATGTGCAATCTGTATCCGATTGCTTACTGTCTCAGGGAGGGACAATCAGAAGGAGAGAGAGAATTTGGAACTCAAAACTTAAAAAAAATGTTTAAAAAATGGAGGAAATAAAAATTATTTTTTTAAAAAGAGAAATAACTGTGTGTAGAAACAATGGAAAGCTTGAAAGTACCACGTGCATGTCAGTAATTATATTTTTCTCATTATTTTGGTCCAGACTGATTATCTCATACCTGTAGGGGAGATGCTCAGTGTAGAAATATCCTTTTGTGATGAAAATTAGTGCCAAGCCTATACGTGATTCTGAGCAAGTCACAATTCTGCCTCAGTTTCCTCATCTATAAAATAAACTGGAGAAGGAAATGGCAAACCACTCCAGTATCTATGGCAAGAAAACCTCAATGGCTATCATGAAGAATTGGATGGGACTGAACAACAGAAACAACTAAAATACCTTTGGCACAGAGAATGCCCAGGTAACTTGCCCAGTATCACATAGATAATATCTGTGAGAGACAGGACTTGAATTCAGGTCTTTCTGACTTCAAGTCTGGCCCTCCCATTCACTACACCACACTGCTTCTTATCAGTTATTATTATTATTGGTAATAATAATAATAATAGCAGCTGCTAGTTAGCATAAAGGGTAAAGTACCAGGTTTGCAGTTGGGAGGATCTAGGCTCAGGTGCTTCCTAGCTGTGATTGCCCAGCCCTTGCCTTGTCTTAGAATTGATACCAAGACTAAAGGTAAGGGTTTAAAAGATAATAATATGAATAATAACTCTCATTGATATTAAGGTTTGCAAAGTTGCTATCTTCCCAACAATCCTGGATAGTAGGTACTATTATTGTCTTTATTTTACAGATGGGTAAATTGAGGCAGGCAGAGGTTAAGTGGTTTGCCCACGGTTTCACAGCTACTAAGTATCTGAAGCTGGAGAATAATGTTGTTGATGATGATGATGAATCCCTGTCCATCCTTTAAAGACCAACTCAAATGCCACCTCCTTCAGGAAGCCCTTCCTGGATGCCAATGACCTTCACACAAAGTTATGTCTTGAACACTCTTGACATGTAATGACCCTCCACTGGAGCTCAGGAACCTTGTTGGGTGTTGCCTAAACTTTGTATCTTGGATCCCCTTGTATGCCCACCCAGCTGAGGGTTTCTGCTTCAATGGGCTGGAACCTCCCTGATTGCCGGTCGACACCCCGTCCTGATCTGTAAAATGAGGGGTTTCTAAGGTCCCCCCCCCCCCCCCCCCCCCCCCCGGCAGTTCCGTGATTCATACTGTGGCTAACAAACCTGCAGGGAGGGAATTTAGTTCTGGTTTTGTTTCCTCTTGTTCATCTACCCTCAGAATGCCTGGGACCTCCTTTCTCTGCAATCGGAGGGTATAACCGGAGGGTATCCCGACTATTAACCCTTGATGGCTGGGTGGGGGACAGGCATTAGATGGCTGGGTGGAGGCCTCTCCTCGCCCCCATCTCCCCTCTCCCAGGCTGGCTGGGTAGCCCAGTGGTTGGCAGGGATGCCCCAGCACAAGGGGTTCCTGAGCCCCTGAATGGGGGACTTTTCTATCCCAATCCGACTCTCTCCTGGGCTGTCCCTTTCTCCTTTCCTCTCTCCTCCTTGTTCTAAAAATAGCACTGATGCTCTTCAGAGCCCTCCCCACTGCACTGGGCGAGCGTAGAAGAGCTGCAGTCATTGGAGAAGATTCTCCCCTTCCATCTTGACCGTGCAGCCCCCCCCCCCAAGGTGGGCTTCCTCCCTCCCAGCCCCTGCTCCCACTTCTCTGTCATCCTCCTCCCTCTCCCTTACTCCCACCTGGGGAGGTGAAGACAAAACAGCAGAAGGGAGGGAGGGAGGGAGATTTGGGAGGGCAATTTGTGAAAGAAAAATGAAAAGAAAGAAAGAAAGAAGAGAGAATGGGGCAGCATTTGTGGGAGCACACAAAGGGGTGTGTGTATGTGTGTGAGAGAGAACTCGGGGAACCATGAGAGAATGTGGGGGTGCCAGAGAGAGAGAGAAGAGAGAGAAGAGGGAGAGACAGAGGGGGGAGGAGAGGGGGAAGAGAGAGAGTGGGAGAGGGGGAAGAGAGAGAGTGGGAGAGGGGGAAGAGAGAGAGAGGAGGGAGAAGGGTATCAGTATGAAGATAAAGAGAATATGGGTGTGTCAGACAGTAAGAATATGAGGTAAGAGAGAACATGGAGCTATGTGTGAGAGAATGGGGGTATGTGAGGGTCAACATAAATGTGTAAGAGTATAAGAGTGTGCGTGTAAGAGAGAGAGTGAGTTTGTAAATGGGGGAGTGTCAGTGTGAGAGAGAAAGACAGAGAGGGAGGGAGAGGGGAGATGGAGGAGGGAGTGCAATGGTGTGTGTAAATGATAGAAAATAGGGCTGTGTGAGAGAGGGCATGGGGGTATGTGAGAGAAGGGGATGTGTGTGTGTGAAAAAGAACAATGGATATGTGAGACAGAATGAGGTAGAATGTAAGAGAGGGAACACAGGAGGATGCCACTGAGAGAACATGGGATAGGAGAGATCCATTCATGCTCTTTCTTTCACATATGCTTTTTTGTTCTTTCACACATATGTTCTCTTACGTTCATCTGTGTTCTGTCTCAGCACACATCTATGTTTTCTTTCTCCCTCTTTTCCTCCCTCCTCATCTCCTGTTTTCATTCTCACCTCTCTCTCCTGTCTGTTTTTTCTCTCCCTATCTCCTTCATCTGTCTTTCTCTTATCTCTCACACACCCTTGTGAGAAAGAATAAATGTGCATGTGTATGTTTGAGAGAGAGAGAGAAAGAGAGAGCAAAAGAGAGAACAAGAGGGGGAAAGAGAGTGGAGAGAGAAAGGTGTGGAAAAAGAGAAGGGGCAGGGGATAGGAAGAGGGAAAGGGAGAGCTAGAAAAAGAGGAGAACAAGGGGAATATGAGAAAGAAGTGGGCATCTGTATGAGAGAATATGGAGGTGTATAAGTGACAGTACACAGAGATTTCTGTGTGTGTGTGAGAGAGAGAATGAGTGTGTAAGAGAACACAAGTAGGCATGTGTGTGTGTCAAGAAAAAACGAGGGTGTTTAAGGAGAATATGAGAGTGTGAGAAAGAATATACAAGGGTAGGTGAAAGAGATAAGGGAAGTAACAAAAAAGAAACACAATTGTGTGTATGAGAGAACAAGACTTCGAGAGAACATGCTGGGAAAGAGATGGAAATCAGAGGGTGTAAAAGAGACAGCAGAATGGCATATGTGTGTGTGTGTGTGTGCGTGTGCACGTGAGAGAGACAGAGAGACAGAGAGAGAGAGAGCAGCACATGGGAGTGTGTGAGAAGATGCCAGTGAAAGAGAACACAGGGATGTGGGAGACAGAGAATACAAGGGTACTGAAGGAGAACATGAGGGTCGAGAGTGAGTGAGGGAGAGAGAGGGAGAGAGAGAGAGAAAGAGAGAGGGAGAGAGGGAGACAGAGAAAGGGAGAGAGAGAGAAACAGAGAGATGGAGGGAGAGAGAGACAGAGAGGGAAGGGAGGGAGGGAAAGAGAGACAGAGAGGAGAGAGAGAAACAGAGAGAGAGGGAGGGAGGGAAAGAGAGACAGAGAGGAGAGAGAGAAACAGAGAGAGAGAGGGAGGGAGGGAGAGAGAGAGAGAGAAGGAGGGAGAGAGAGAACAAACACGAGGCTGTGTGTAAGATGCCACCCGTGTGTATTTGAGTGGGTGCTGGGGAGAGCACCACATGAACAAAGCACAGCAGGCAGAAAGATGGGGAGAGGATGATGGGAGAGGGGCTGAGTTCTGTTCGGATTTCAATGCTGGCAAGGAAAGAGAGTAGGGAAAGATGCCAGGCACTCTGTGTGTTGGGATGCATGTGTGTTTGTGTGTGTGTGGAGGGCAGGTTCAAGAAAGAATGTGTGGTAAGAAGGTGACAGAGGGGTGTGTGTCTGTGTGTGCCACAAAGAGCAGGAGAGAGACAGAAGGGTCCTAGGAAGCAGCCAGTCCAGCTTTCCCATTTTGCAGCCCAAGAAAAACAGGCTAAGGGAGGGAAGGCACTTGTTCAAGGTCACAGAAATAGCAGTAGGATCCAGGTCTGCAGACTCCCAGCCCAGGGCGCTTCCCTTCCTCCCACTCCCCTCCTCCCTTCATCCTCCATATAGCCTCCCTCCCATCCCCACCCCACCCCCCTTTCTCTTGACAAGCTGGCTGTTGCCTTGGCTTCTACCAGCTTGGGGAGGGGCCTTTCTCCTGGAATCCCGATAGCTTCCACATCCTGGCTGATTGTGGCTTTATTTTCCTCACTGCCACCCCGCATAGTGCCCCCTCCCCCAATAACCCACCCCTAACACAGAACCACAGGACTCTCAGACCTCTGTCTGAAACAGACTCTATTTTATAACCTACCTGATCAGTGGTCATCCAGCCTTTGCTTGGAGATACCTAGTGACAGAGAACCCACTACCTCTGGAGGCAGCTTTCATTGTAGGAAGTTTTTTTTTTCTTAAATTAAACCCAAATCTACCCATTTGCAACTGACCCCATTCCTTCTGGCTCTGCCCTTTGGGGCCAAGCACCAGCCTGACGAACACTTGATGGCAGCTGTCAGGGCCCCCTTATCTCTCCTTTTCTTTAACTGATCCTTTGATAACAGGAACTCGAGGCTCTTCAGCACCCTCATTACCCTTCTCTGGTCAATCTCTATCCTGGTCTAATCACTTGCTAAAATTCGGCTCCTGCAATCTAAGAGATTCCCGTTGTGGTCTGACTAGGGAATGGGCAGTGGGACTAAGCGTCTCTCCCGTCCTGATCACTATTCCTCCACCCCACGTTTGGCATTGGCTTCTTGGGCTGCCGCCAAAGGCACCTTGAAGTCTATTAAAGACTCGGGCTTTTCAGATGAACTGCTGGGAGGGCTTAGCCTCTTCTATCCTGTAACGTTCCGGTTGATTCTTTGAACCCAAATGGAGGTCTTTACATTTGGTCCAGTCCCACCCATGACTTCATTATTAGTTTATCCTGTCCTGATCCGATTGAACTCAAGAACCGAGTATTCAGTGTGAGTCTGCACTGTGCACAGACCCCAGGCTGATCCTTTCGGGATTGTCTACACTTCCTATTTTTCCTCATTAAAAATCCCTCGGGAGCTCGTCACCCAGGGTCCAGACAAACATGCTGGGGGTGGGGCCGGGGCTTCCCATTTCTCTTGACGTATTAAGATGGCCAATGGAGAAATGGGCTGTTCCGAGGGCTATCCTAGACTCTCCCCGTTTAAGAGGAACAGCACATGTTGGCGCAAGCATTTATTTCTTTGATGACTTCCTCCTAGCCAGCGATTTTCCCCCTGTTTCTTCCTCTGGAGGCTGTTAACAGTCCATTCATGCCACCCCTCCAGAGTTCCATTACCGTTTCGAGGGTGGGAGAGGAGTAAGCTTCAATTTCAGTTATTAGACCCCATAAGAGCATGCAGAGGGCACAGCAAAGGTTAAACTATGGGCTTTGGTTTCGGGAAGAAGCTCGGGGATCCTTCAGCGCCTCAGCCTGTCTCTCTGGCCAGCTGCTCACCTCCAGCCTTCCATCCACGTGGCTGTCATTAACAGTACGTTCCTGGGGAATGCCCCACAGGAGACTTCGGACCAAGAGGTCCTCAACAATCCTAACTTTAGACTTAGGTACCCATTGTACCCCCGCCCCACCCCGCCCGGGTCCTTGCGCAGCCGTGGGGGGAGGGGGGCTCCGCAATCCCGGCTGCATCTTCAGCCACGCTCCCCGCCCCTCCTCCCGCACCTGCGGGTCCGCGCACGCAGGAAGGGAAGCCCCGGCTAGTGAGCCCTGGGCCCTCGCGCAAGCGCCGAGCGCGCCTGGCTTCCCCGGAGCAGCCGGGCAGCCGCCCCCGCAGCCAGTCAGCCGAGGCGCCAGGTCGTCATGACAACGGGCAGCCCCACCGGGATGAACCTCGGTGGGGAGGCGGGGATCTTAAAAGGAAAGAGAGAGAGCCCCCTCGCCCCTCCCCATCCCTTCTCCTGTTCCCTCGGTCTTCTCCTTTCAGCAAATCAATAATTTATCCCTGCTCCGGTTTAAGCTGGTTCCTTCCTCCCCCCCCTCCACTCCCTTCCCCCCCTCCCAGGACCGTCCGAATAGGGTAAGGAGGTGGGGTGGGGGAATTCCCCGGCCTGTGGGCGGCGCATGCGCGTGGGCCCGGGGATTCCGCGCGGAGGATGCCGCAGTGCGGGGGTGGGCTGGGGGGAGGGGCAGCTGGCGCTACTGCCGCGGAGGGTCCCTCCGGTTTGGGCTCTCCCAAAGTCCTTTCCCTTGCCAGACGTCCCCCGACGCACATGTAGGGCCATGAATCCTCGTGTCTCCCCCTCCTGCAAAGCTGGCCCCCCTGGAGCATCCCTATTCTCCTGATCCATTCTTAGGCCTCTCCCTCAAGTCTCCTGCTCCTCCATCCCTGGACCACCCTTCTGCATCCTTTTCTTTGTCCTTCTATCTCCTTCCTTCTTGTTTCCCTCTTCTCTGCTCCCAGTCTCCCTCTCCTCTCTTCATCCCGATGCTTATTCCACTCCAGTCTCGTATCTCCCCACGTCTCCGCCCACTCCCCGTTTCCTCCTCCGTTACTCTTTTCCCTTCAGCCCCAGGTACCCCCTTCCTAACCTTATGTGTGTGTGTGTGTGTCCCCCACCCTGCCCCGCGCTATGTCTCCCCTTCCTTTGTCCCTGGATCTCTCCCTCCTCTCTGTCTCCCCTCTCCCTGTTGGCCCTCGGAGCCCCGCAGTCCCCATCACGTCACTGCGGTCCCTCCCCGCCCATCCCCCCTCCCCGGTCAGCCCCGCACGAGGGGAAGCCCCGGCTTGTGAGCCGAACGCCTCGCGCAGGCGCCCTATGAGCCTGGCTTTCCCCGGCTGCAGCCGCCCCCGCTCGCCCAGCGGCGCCCCATCGTCATGGCAACGGGTAGGCCTGCAGAGACGAAAGGGGTTGCCTGGCTTTTCCTTAAGCTCACTTCGCAGCACCCCAACCCCCACCCACAGGGATCAATAATTCATCGTTGCTCTGGTTTGAGCCGGTTCCCCCAACCGCCTCCGCCGATGGACTGCGGAGAGGGGTGTGTGTGTAGGGATTCCCCAATTCGGGCGGCGCATGCGCGCCAGCCGGGGATTCCGCTCGAGGATGCCGCAGTGCGCGGGGAGGGGGCGGGGCAACTCGTGCTATTGCTGCTGCCATGAGCCTTCTCAGGACTCCCCCAAAAGCCTTTCCCGTAGCTTCCTCCGCCAACATGCGGTAAGGGTCGGGGTCGGAGAGACCTCGACTCCAATTAATGTCTCACTTTAATCTCACAACGACCCCTGGGGCAGGTGCTTTTATTATCCATCCCTATTTTATAATTAAGAAAGGGAGGCAGCACCAAAGGGACTTGCCCAGGGTCACCCAAATCATAAGTGTTTGAGGGCAGAAGTTGAACTTAGGTCATCCTTGATCTGTTTCCACAGTTCTATCCATTGCACCACCCTGATGTCTCCAAATCAATCTGCCATTCATTAGGTGCCTATTAAGGACCCTGAGGTACAAAGACAGTGAGGGAAGTATCTGCCTTCCTGCGAGCGGAAACCGAGTTTCAGAGAAGGTAAGAGAATAAATAGGCACTTACACAGCACCTATTATGATGTATTAATTCTGAAATAGAGGTGCCATTATCCCCCTTTTACAAGTGAGGAAACTGGGGCACAGCTAAGTGACTTTTAACTGGGGGCTTCTAGTAGTAAGACCCCATCACTCTATGCCCTGGACTGGCGTGCTGAGGGGGGCTGCTGTCCCCCC
Source organism: Monodelphis domestica (assembly GCF_027887165.1). Classification (NCBI taxonomy): domain Eukaryota; kingdom Metazoa; phylum Chordata; class Mammalia; order Didelphimorphia; family Didelphidae; genus Monodelphis; species Monodelphis domestica. Next base: position 72,587,963 of record NC_077229.1, on the reverse strand, counting down.
TCTTCACTGTGCCTCCAGAGGAAGCTCACATGCCCTGCCCAGCCGCCCAATGTGAGCACTTCTGTCTAGCCTAGAGTAATGCAGGAGGCTTACAGGCAGCCTAGGCACAGATCTCTAAAAAGTTCACCAAGGGCTGCCCTGGACCATCAGCTAGCTGCCTCTGGAACCGTCTTTTGCCCAAGGTCACAGAGGGATACACTAGAATCCACTCTATTACAGACATTAGGTCATCCTCCATGGCCCTCTATCACTGTGGATGAAAGCAAAAGCCATACACTCCCACCCCCACCCCCACCTCCCCAGTGGGAGTGGGAGATAGGATAGGCTGTATGTGTTGCTCTTGCAATTGCCTTGCCTGAAATCTGATGCTCACATCAGCTCTTGCAGAATCAAGACTTTTTAGGGGTTCAACTGTTATGCAACAGGTCAAAATGGGACACAGATAACCAGACACCTACACAAGTTAGAGAGACAAAGGTTGGGACCCAGTTCTGTTTATTTAATGAATGGATTGAACACTGAGTGCCTACTGTGTGCAGGGACCTGCTCTGGGAAGGCAGAGACGGGTGGAATATCACTGGGAACTCTCAGGGGAGCTCACAAACTAGCTGGGGAAAGACAGGGTCTTGGAATAACTATAATAACAGAGGGCAGAATAAGAATCACAAGATGGGCAGACGTGATGCTGTGGATGTAGTTTACTTCTTCCTGGGGTATAGGGTAGAGAACTTGCGGGGGGGTGGCCCTTGCACACTGGATAGGATTTCCTCAAGGAAAGGACAAGAAATATTCTGGGTATGAAGAAGACTCCCCTCATCTTTCCCTTCATGGAGGCTCAGAGCTTCCCCTGGGGACCCTCTAGTTCCTTCCTCAATCTGGGAAGCAGAATGTTTGCTCCAAATTCTCCAATTCTTTCCGGGTTAAGCCCTCATACCCCAAATCTCCCAAACAGCTTAAGTTCTTCCCAGGGTGAGCCAACAGGGAACTTTCCTGCTACCAAGGTGGAGAGGCTTCAGCCTTGTCCTTTAGTGGTATTTAATATCTGCAAGTTAACCCCCCCCCCCCCCCCAATACACATTTCTGTACCTAAGATGAGGGGAAGAAAATGGGCACAGAAAGAGGCAACATGGAGCCTGGGGGGGGGGTATGCATAGTGTTTGTCACCCTATCTTTACTGTTTGCTCAGTGCCCTAGTGTCCTTCCATGGCCAGGGCTAGAGGTGACCTTGCACAAGGGTCCCTAGGGAAAGAAGGGCGAGACTCTGATGCTTCCCTCCCTGAAAAACTCTCCGGTCAAAAAGTGCAAATGCTTTTTAGAGGCAGCAGCCATGAGTGATATACACTTCTACAGCCTCAAATATACACACCAAGCCCTTGAGTAAGGAGAAAGCCCTTGATGGGAGCAGGCTGGTACCTAGAGCATATCTAGAAAGAGAAAGCAGGACAAGACAATTAGAGGCTTGGCTATCCCAAGGAGCCTTGCTAGTGGTGGCCATTTGGCTATACCCAGGACCATGCCCCTTAGGTTTTAGTGGGGAGATGGGAGGGAAAAGGGAAAAGTAGTCAGTGAGCCCTGTGCTTCTAAGAACCAGGAACTGAAGGAGTTCTGTATCTCTAGGATTTTCAGCCTCTGGCTACTGATATTGGAGTGGGAGTTAAATGAAGTTAAAATCACTGATTAAAAAAATAAATAAAAATACCACCTGCAAATCTTTTATTGGCTAGAGTAGTTCAGGTTTGTTGGCCACAACCCCCAGTGGGTATAAACAAATCCCACAATGAAGCCAGTTACCCTAGCTCCTTGGAGGCCACCTCACCTGCTACTAAACCTACTCAGAAGGAATTGGGCACATGAGAAAGTTGGCAGAAACCCTGTGGAAAGCAGATGACTAGAGTGAAGGGGACATGGGGCGTGCTGGTAACTGGTTCATCCAGCTAGCTTGGAGGGGTCTCATAAGGGGAAGCAGGTGTTCAACTGACAATGCTGTGGTGACTACTCAGTTCTCAAGACAGAAAAAGCAAAAGAGGAGGGGAGGCCAGTGATAAATGCCTAAGTCTCTAGGCCCCTTAGCCCCTTCAGCAGGAAGTTCAAAGATGAAGTAGGGAGAGGGAGAACTAGGATCCACCCCCCAATTCAGGGAGAGATTCTCCTTAAGATGATTACCTGGGATAGGTGCATCCTTCTTGTTTACTTTGGGGAAGAGAGGAAGATGGGCCCCTGCCTGGCCTTGTTAAAGGCAGTGAGGCCTAAGAAATTGATGCAAAGTTTTGGAACCCATTGGATAAAAGGAAAAGCCATATACTCCCACCCACCCCCCAAAAATGGGGGGTGGGTGGGCTGGAAAGAGAAAGGCAAAGAGAGGGAGGGAAGAAGGGAGAGAGACACAGAAAGACAGAAAAGAATTGACCAGTGCTGCCATGCTGGCTCAGGTTAGCTGGGATGGGGACCCTTCTTCCCTGAAGTTAGAGAAGGGCAGGGCCTTGTTCCCAGGGAGGCAGCAGGAAAGGTCAGAGAGTAGGAACCTTGGCCAGGTGGTGACTCCTCTTTTAATCAGTAGTGCTGAGAACAGGGGAGGGAAATGGGTTTTTAAAAAATCCCACCGGTTCTCTCTGGGGCTCTTCTCCCCACCACCCCCCCCAACCCTGATTTCAGGGCCTGAGACCCAGTGGTCCAGACTAATATGGGTCCCCTCTCCTCCCCTGCCTGTCTCCATTTCCCAAGTTCTATTTCTGGGCATTGTAGGCCATGGTCCGCTGGTTCATAGGGTTGTCAGGGGACCTCATCCACTCCTTCTTCAGCAGCTGTTTTAGCTGGGATAAGCGCATGTTGGGGTTCTCCTTCTTCAGTCTTGGCAGGTGCAGCTCCTCAAAGGCAGTAAAAGCAGCTTTCATGCGGCGCTCAGGATGCCGGTCAGAGTCATCATTAACACTGGAAGGGAGATGTGGCAGGAGATAGGAGGTGAGAACCTAGGAGTCCAGGAGGAAGGGGCCCCACCAGCTCCATCCTCCCAAGCACTGTAGGGAGTCAGCCAAGTGCAGGCAGCCATTTCCCACCAGTCCTTGGAAACAAGAAAGTAACTTCTATCCCACCCTTATACACTGCTCCGCCTCTGTACCCCCTCCCTTCCCCATGCCCCATGGAAGCCAACTGGGCACCTGAGGACAGCTATGGCATCCTCGATCGTTCTGGCTTCTACGCTCCCATCCTCGGGGACTCGGCGGTTGACATTCTCCTCCAAGGGTACTTCAAGGTGACTTTTTGGTTTCTCCACTGTCAGGAAGAATGGATGGAGAGAGAGAATTTCAGTGGGGGGAAACAAGAGGAGAACTGCATTGTGGGGGTGGGCATGTGGACCAGAATGTCCCCATAGCAGTGAGGCTGGAAGATCTTAGGCTAAGCCTGGGAACACAGGATGGGTCTTTTCCAAAGCCCTTGGTTGTTGGTGCTCCGCCACCCCTCTGAGCTCCAAGGATGTCAGGGACATGGCCTCAGGTCCTAGCACAGTACTTGGCATGAGATACACACTTAAATGCTTGCTGAGCTGAAATAAAAGTGACTAAGCTGTGTCCCTCTCCAAGAGGTGGGTGTATGAGAGACTTGGATTTGAAGCTAAGTGCACTTAATCTGCAAGGCTCTCTGCCCGCATTGACCACCTTCCCTTCTGGGACCCTGGCCTTGCCAGTCTCAGTGCTGGAGGCAGTGCTGCCCTGGAAGCCAGCATCAGAGCTATAGGAACAGCTTGTCCCAAGCCAAGCAGCCTGTATTCCAGGCAAGGTTCAGGCAGAGATTTGGACTTTCTAGTGGGCCAGGTGGGGAGGAAAGCTGCTCTGGTGGCCCACATCAGGTATGTTAGAGCCTGTTAGGGGCCTGGGACACTTAGGATCTGTTGCTGCCCAATCTCTAGAGGGGCAGCTGTACAAGTTTCTGTGGCCTGGCTCTTCTGGGAAAACTTTGCAGCCAGAACCCTTGATGGTCCTATGGCTTCTAGGATAGGGAAGCAGTCTGGTTCAGTGGAAGGAGAAATGAATTTGGAATCAGCAAAAGAACCTGGTTCAGATCAGGCTCTGCAGCTTCCTAGCTGCATGACTTTGGGCAAACCCTCTCCCTCTCTAGGTCTTAGTTTCCTTTTCTATCAAATGATAGAGCTGGCTAGACTCTGAATTGCTTATGACTTTATGAACTCCTCATTCTGTGTTAGTTTGTGTCTCCCAGGAGCCAGCCCAGTTTGGACATGCCCCTTGTGATTCTGGGATCCAGTGACCCTGGACACTTGGCGGTGCCTTGAATGCGACCCTCTATCTCCTGATTCTGGGCATTTGCACTGGCTGCTCCCATCCCTGGAATATTCTCCCTCCTCTGCCTCCTGGCTTCAAGTCCTAGCTTATAGGAAGAAAGCCTTTCCGATCTCACCCTTCATGCCAGTGCCTTCCCTCTGTGGATTATCTCCAATTTGTCTGGTCTCTAGCTTGTTTATACATGGTTGTTCACATGCTGTCTCACCCATCAGGCTGGGAGCTAAAGCTGGAGAGCAGGGACAGTCTAATTTTTCTTTGTATCCCCAGCATTTAACACAGCACCAGTACATAGTAGGTGCTTTAAAAAATGCATGTTGACTGAATGATTTGCCCAACATGGGGGCAATGGGCCCAGGAAGATCATGTCCCAACCAAAACATGGGCTTGAGGAGGAGATAAGAGGGAGAGGGAGACTCTCCTTTGCTTTCTCCCAGGAGACCCAAGAACCCACCTGTTTCCTCATTCTCCTTCTGCTGTTGATCTCTGCGGAGTGTCTCCTCTATCTGGGCCCGAGTCACTTTGCCTGGGGTCAGGGGCTTGGGGGACTTTCCCTTCAGCTTGGAGTCTTCTTCTTCTAGCAGCCTTTGCAACTCTTTCTTTCGTTCCAGTTGCTCCAGACGGCGTTTCTCCTTCTCCTCCTGTGGGAAGAGAAAGAGAGGCCTGGTTATTCCCAGGATGCTTGATTGCTACCAGACCACGCCTAGTGTCCTAAGCTCAGACTTACTAGGTGAGGCATTTTAGAAAGGCCAGTGACCAGTTAGAGAATGTACAGAGGGACATGGAAAACCATGGCACGGGAGCATCAGGTCAAGGAAGAGGATGTGGGTGGGGTCCAGAGACTATGTGAAGTGTGTTGTCATGGGGAAGTGGAATGTACTGGCCTGGAGGTTAGAACTAGGATTAGTGGGTAGCAGACTTGGGAACAATGGAAATAAGAAAACTTTCTAACTATTAAGGCCATCCAAGATGACAATGCTATCACTCTGTAACACTAAGGGGTCTAATATCCCAAAGAGATCACAGAAGGAGGAAAGGACCTGCAGGGATAAAAAATACTTAGAGTAGCTCTTTTTTTGGGTGGTAAAGAATTAAAGACTGAGTGGAGCCTGGGGCTAGGGAGGGCTGCACAAACTAGGATATGTGAATGCAACTATGTAACAGTGCTGTGCTTTTAGAGAGGGAAGGAGGGAATTGTTTCAGAGAAACCAAGTCAGTGTTCTATTCACTGATACAGAATGAAGCTGGAGCAAAACCAGAACAATTTCTATAACAACACAATTGTCTTGCAAATACAATTTTGAAAAATTTAAGAAGTTTGATGCCATGACCAGCCGTGACTTCTGAGGAGTCATAATGCTACCCACCCCCTGAAAGAGAGCTGATGGAGTCGGAATACAGATAGACATCATTAATGCAGGAATTTGTTTCACTTGACTTTGCATGATTGTTAAATGGGTTCTTTGTGCTGTGTGTGTGTGTGTGTGTGTGTGTGTGTGTGTGTGTGTGTGTGTGAGTGAGTGAGTGAGTGAGTGTGAGGGGGGGAAGAGACAGAGAGAGAGAGAGAGAAAGAGAGAGAGAGAGGAAGACAGAGACAGAGGGGGGGGGAGAGAGGGAGGGGGAGAGGGAGAGAGAGCAAGCATGTAAACTGATTGTTAATTAAAATAAATTGAAGAGAGAGGCAATAGGTTCCCCATCACTGCAAGTGTTCAAGCAAAGGAAGGAAAAACACATTGGAGGTTGATCAGTCAATAAGTAAGCATCAAGTGACTACAATGTGCCAGTTTCCGGCACTGGTGATACAAGTACAATGAATGAAACAATCCCTACTCAAACTCCCAAGGAACTTACATTCTAGTGAGATGGAATGTAAATATAATACAAAAATATATTAAATAATTAAAACATATAGAACTTAGTTATATACTAGAAAAGAAATTTGGGTTAGGGAGGGCAGGTATTATCAGCTGGGAGACATTAGGAAAGGTAGAAGTCATTCTTCATTTCCATGGCTGGGATAGATGGCCTCTGAGTTACCTACCAACTCTGAAATTCTGAGCTTGAGAGAGGGTCCTGGGGGATAGCCAACCTAGCAAGTCAGTGTCAGGAGATGAAAAATGGAGTCTAATATTACCCTCTTCTCATGAAGTAACATGAGGAACAGGTGAGGGAATGGGATGAAGAAGAAAGAAACAAACAGAAAATGTAGGCAATTTGAGGGATGATGCTGTACTCATCTCTGTGTCACAAAAGCTTGTACATTGTAAGCATCCTAGAATAATCTGTTAAATGAAAAATAAATGTTTGATCTAGGATCCCGCCCCCCCCCCCCCCCCCTTCCCTACCCGACAGACGAGGCTTGGTTTGATTAGATTTGGGACTGAGAACTCTTCTAGGACCAATAGGAAGAAGTTATGAAGAAAAGTTTCAAATAAATTTATGACATAAATTTCTAGTCCATAAAATTATTTAAGAATTAGAACATGGGGGGCAGCTGGATAGCTCAGTGGATTTGAGAGCCAGGCCTAGAGACAGGAGGTCCTGGGTTCAAATCTGGCCTCAGATACTTCCCAGCTGTGTGACCCTGGGCAAGTCACTTGACCCCCATTGCCTAGCCCTTACCACTCTTCTGCCTTGGAGCCAATACACAGTATTGAGGGAAGGTAAGGGTTTTAAAATTAAAAAAAAAAAAAAAAGAATTGGAACATGCTGCTACCAATTATTTTTTTTAAACAAGAGAGGGTCAAAAAATGTTTTTCTTCCTTTTTGGGACCATCTGACTTCAAATCCACCACTTTCTATTTGTATTTCTATTTGTCTCTAGGCCTGACACTCAATCCACCGAACCACCCAGTTGCCCCTAGTGCTTTTGCTTTTATAAAGCACTTTTGCAATTATATCTCATTTGATCTTCACAACATGAGGGACTAGGTGCTATTGCTATGCCCATTTTGCAACTGAAATTAGGTGATCTGCTCAGGGTCACACAGCAAGTTAAGTGAGGCTGGATTTGAACATAGGTCTTTCAGATTCTGGCTTCAGAGCTTTATATTCACTGTGTCCCCCAGCTGCCTTATATAGTAGCTAGATTTTCATAGTCTGGCTTTAAGGTTTGCAAAGTGCTTTACAAATATTATCTAATTTGAGCCTTACAACATTCTTAGGAGGTAGGTGCCATTATTATCCCAATTTTACTGATGAGACAATTGAAGCAGATAGGCATTGGGTAACTTGTCCAAAGTCATACAGCTACTAAAGTCATACAGTCTGAAGCTGGACAGGAGATAGGTTTAGAAAGGGAAAGGAGGTTAAAATCAGGAAAGGCTTCAGTGATAATTGGAAGGGGCCATGAGCAGGGGTCAAGCAAAGGAGAGATGATCAGAGCTGGATTTGGGGGGGGGAAGCCTGCCGAGGAAGGACTCAAAGTGGGAAGATTAGGGAGACATTGCAGCAGTTGTTTTTTTTTTAATTTTTATTTAATTAGATGATTTAGAATAATTTTCCATGGTTACAAGACTTATGTTCCTTCTATCCCGTCCCTTATCTGATGCGCAATTCCACTGGGTTTAATATGTGCTATTGATCAAGACCCATTTCCTTATTATTAATATTTTGTTGCAGCAGTTCTAAGCATAAATACACTTAGTTTTCAGTATGCATTCTGAGAATAGTAAAGTAGGATCCTGGGCCTAGAATCAGATCTAGAGATGACCTCGGAGGTCTTCTGATTTAGTTAAGTGACTTGTCTAAGGCAGTGACAGGATTTGAATTCAGACCCTCTGAGTACAGAGGTAATGTTACTACCATTGCACCATCCTTTCTAAACCCATTGGACTTTCCTGCCCTTCTCTCTAATGAGGTTCACCCCTAGTCATGACCAAAGCCTTTTAGGAGAAAATGCTGCAGCTAACTTATAAAGCCAAGATTTGTGATTGGCCTTAAGCCTGGGAGTCTGTGGCGCCACTCAGAGCCAAGGGAGAGCTCCGTCTTTGCCAGCCACCTTCAGCTCCTCTCACAGACTTTGCCAGTTGGTAAGTGATCTCAAGAGCAGATTTGTCAAAACAAGCAGACCAGAGTGGCTGAGGCCCCCCTATTTTGCCTGGGACACATCAGGCATGAGGGCCTCAGACCTGTCTGCCCACTCTCTAAGCTTGTTCTCATGCTTGGGAGATAAGGCCCAGAAAGGAACAGTCCACCTGGAAGGCAGTGATTAAAGCTAAATGATTACTGTTCCACAGAGACTCTCAATTGTTTTTTCTCAGGGCTATTTGGAAGAGAATGGAGCCTCTTCCTCTCTCAACTTCCTCTGCTATACGGACTCTTGCTTACCAGGAGGGTGGTCAGGGCCTACAGCATTTTTGGGGGTGGAGTAGAACTGACACTCCAGAGAGCAGAAATCGGTTCATTTTTTTGTCCTTATATGTCCAGATCGTAGAAGCAAATGGCTCTTAGTGGTTGTTTAATGAATGCTTGATGACTGATCTGATGACCATACTTAGGGAGCAGTGGATAACTTTCACGCACCCTTGCAAACAAGATGAAGAGAAATCGGCTCGAAGATCGATGTGAAATCAGTAAGCACCTATTAATGCCCACCATGGCCGCTAAGCACTAGGGATACAAAGAAAGCCAAGAGTCCCTGTCCTCAAGGGGCTCACAGTCCAGTGAGGGAGACAGCATGCAAACAAGATCTTAAAGGGGAAACCAGAGGTGGAAACCTCTCGGGGCAGGTACAAGAGTTAGCTAGGGCTTGAAGAAAGCAAGGGAAGTCAAGACGAAGAGACGAGAAGGCATGCCTGATGACAACACCTGGAGTCAGGAGACAAGTGTATTGAACAAGGAACAAGATGATCAGTGTAGCAGATGGTGGAGTTATGAGGAGGGAAGGTAGAAGCCTGGAACGGTAGGAAGGGGTCAAGTAGAGGAAGGCTTGAAAAGCTTTATTTTGATCCTGGAGGCCTGAGAGTTGATTGAATGGAGAGAAGTGATGTTCAGACATGCATTGTGGATCACTTTGACAGCTGAATTGAAAATGGACTGGAGTAGGAAGACACAGGGACACTACCCAGGAAGCTACTGTGATGGTCTAGGTGAGAGGTAATGAGTGCCTGAAACAAGGTGGGTAGGCAGGAGGCAAAGAGGGAAGGAAGGAGGAGCAGTGTGAAATTTACCCTTACAGCAGTGAGGATGACCACTAGGTTGCCCATTCACAACTAGTTAAATGACCAAAGAATGACCAATGCTTAGTGACTCAGCTTGCATGGAGATCTCTGGTGGAGTGGTTCTGGAGTCCATTCAACACTGAAGTCACAGATGCCCATGTCTGCTAGGTCTGCAGATGACACAGAGTGTTGGGAGACAATCACACCTCAATGAGGTCCTGACAGACTAAAACAGTAGGCCAGATCTGCTATGATGGAATTTAATAGGGTTAAATGTGAACTTCTACATGAGCTTATAAAATGAGTATCACAGATAAAAGATGGGAGAGGTATGGTCAGACAACAGATTAGGGGGTTTTTGGTGGACAGTAGGCTCAATCTGGGTCAAAAGTAGAACAAAGCAGCCAAAAACACTTATGTTCCTTAGAATCCATGAGTTACAGATGAATAGTGCCCAGGACTAGGGAGATGATAGTCCTACTCTCCCTGCCTTGGTCTAACCACATTTTAGGAAGGATGCAGATATGCTGAAAAGTTTCCTCAAGAAGGTGTTCAGGATGGCCACCGGCTGAAGGAAATAAGGAAACTTAGCCTGAGGAAGAGAATTATAATAATAATAATGATGCTGATAATTAATAATAATAATAATAGTTAGGATTTATTTAGAACTTTAAGATTTGCAAAGTATTTTATATCCCCCCCCTCAAATAAACTCTTACTTTCTGTCTTAAAATTGATACTAAGTATTGATTCCAAGACAGATTGGTAAGGGCTAGGTAATGGGGGTAAAGTGACTTGTCCAGGGTCACACAGCTAGGAAGTATCTGAGGCCAAATTTGAGCACAGGACCTCTTATCCCCATGCCTGGTTCCCTATTCACTGAGTCACCTAACTGCCCCTTACTATTTACATCTTTTGTCATTTGATCCTCACAACTACCCTTAGGGGAAGTGCCTTCATTGCTTGTATTTTACAGATGAGAAAACCAAGACAGAGATGAATTGATTTGCCCAGAGGCATGCAGCAAGGAAGTGCCTGATGCTGGATCTGAATTCAGGTCTTCCTGATTCCAGGTCCAGGGGGAAAAGGGAAAAGGAGGCAATAGCTAGCTTGACTATTTTAAATGCTATTTACTAAGAAGGTTACATGTAGTGTCCTGGTACACTAAGATTACAAGCTTGGGTAACTGGAAGATGATGGCACCATGAGCAGAAACAAAAGCCATGGAAAAGAATCAAGTTGTCTTCTGAGTCAACAACATTGGAGTCTTATAAGACTAGTCCATGACTAAGCACCTCACTTCCCCACATGTCAAAAAGGAGGCAGCATGAGAACATGGGAAAGGGTTCTGGACCAGGAGCCAGGAGGCTGAGGCCTGAATCCTAACCATGTGACCTTGGGCAAGTAATCAGCCCTGTGAGGCTTAGTCTCTCCATCTGTCAAATGAAGAGGTTGCTTCAACACTAAGATATGCAGTCAGCCTAAACCCCTCAATCTCCTCCCAGAAACCACTGAGCAGGAAACAAAGGCAGAGGGCTCTCCTTTGTTACAGGAAGAACAAAATAAGCATGTCCATCCTTTGAAACTAGCCTCAATCTTTGGAGAAGAGAAGGACCTAAGATTTGCAGAAAAGCAGACCATGTGTTTACAATGACTTCTTTTTTAAGCCTCCCACCTCCCCAACCCAGCCTCACCCAACCATCTGTTCAAGAGCTGTTTCCCCAAGGACACTCATTGTTTATTTACAAAGACACCAGGGAAGCAAGACATCAAGGCTTCTTTGCCAGCACAGAATGAGCTGGATCTCATTTCCTGGCCCAGGCTACTGCCTGACACCTGCCCTGATCACAACACATGCTTGCTCTTTCTCACAGGGAATGAAAGGGGCCCTTCCGGGCTGACTTGTCCACTCAGTTAACAACGTCGAGATCTTCTGTTCTTCATTCTTCATCAGCACTAAAGGTCATAGTCCCCAAGGTTCAAATCTGAAAGGCAGGAATGCTCTTTTCTGAACCTTTTTGCAATAAGAGTCAGTATTGTACAATGTTAAGAACCCTGGTATGGAAGCCACGAGCCATGAGACCTAACCTCATGTCATTAAACTCAGTATGACCTTGGGCAAATCACTTCCTTGGCCTGGGCATGGCTTTCTTCATCTACAAAACAAGGGGAATACATGACATGAAGCAGAAGGTTCCTGCTAATACAGTAACTCCTTGCATCTAGGGTCTGTCTTCTTCATTGTGTCCCCAGTGCCTTCAGATAGTGGGGGCTTCATGAACACTTGTAGAGGCAGTGGTAGTAAGAGTTCAGCCTTGGAGCACAGAAAATTGAATTCAAATCCTGCCTCACTTCCTAGCTGTGTGATCCTGGGCAAATCACTTAATCTTTGCCTCAGTTTCCTCATTGGTAAAATGGGACGCATACTTCATGTGATTGATTTCAGCTCTGCTATTCCATGTTCTAGGTACTAATGAATTACAGGATGCTAGAGTGAAGAGGGATCTCGGAGGACATCTAGACCAACCTCATCTTTTTACAGATGAGGGAAATAAGTGAAGTTCAGGGGGGCCTGTTCCAAGGCACAATGATGGGGAAAGTTAGAAGGGATATTTGAACCCATGTCTTGGGGTTCCAGAGTCTGTGCTCCAGTTGTACTCCATTATCCCTATCTATGAATCCATAAGGGTGGAGATGAAGATTTTTACTCTGTGCAAATAATTTAAGTCTTGGACAGCCAGAGGCCTTCCAATGATTTTCCGACACCCGACCTTGGCTTCGTCTCAGGTGACTGAACCACAGGGTGGGCTTGGAGGATTTGGGTGCATATCAGCCAATGGTGCTCTAAGGAAAGCATGTAACCCTGTAAATATGGTGTCCAACAGCTGATAACAGACATGGCAGAATCACAGCTCCTAATGAGAATATTTCAATGGAAACCACATAGCCCTTTGGAAGAAAAAGCACATGGGAGAGAAGCCCTTCCTTTCTGGCTGAACATTCTTAGCACTGTTCTAGGTGGCTCTTTGCAAGGCCAGCACTTGGGTTATTGCATCAGGCCTTCCCAGGAGAGCAGCCACAGAAAATGCCTGCTGATGGAGACTGGCAAGGGAAGAGGGTACTGCATCTGTGGACAGGCAGGCAGCCAGGAATGGAGTAAGGGAGCAAAGAGAGAATTCTGAGCTGGATCCCTGGAGAACAAAAGGGAGCTGCAAGAAAACTTTTTTTTTTAAACAACAGAACAATCAACTGAGTGGAGAGCTCCCTGATTGGCTCACTCTGGGTATCCACAGAATAAAGGTTACAGGGGAACTAAGTTTCTTACACATTGACTACATGTTTGAGCATCTAGCCATTTATGCTTTGGCTAAACAGGAGGTCAATGGGGACAGCAGTGCAGGTTTCATTCTCCTACCCTAAGCTGAAGTATTAGAAAAGAAATGGGCCTAATCATTGGCATAAGGACAGCAGAAAGAAAGGAAATTCCCTTCCTATTTCCTATTAAGGATCCTTTTTTTTCCCCCTTCTAATGTCTGAATTTTTACATGAACTATGTATATCCTATAAAAATTTCACCAACCTTGAGAAAGAGCATAAATTGATTCCTTGCTCATTCTTCACATACCCTCCTGTATCTCTTGAATGAAAAAAAGCTGAAAAGTAGAACTATAAAACTAGCTTATCACAGATCCCTGCTCATCATATGGGATGATATATCCTATTAAGAAAGAAGGGATTTAATTCCCAAACATGATAAAAACCAAAAAGAAAGGAGGATAACATGTAAGGGCTGGGAGGGCTTTTAGAACCTAGAAAGTCAGAGCTGGGAGAGACCTTAGAACACAGAATATCAGAGTTGGGGGTGGGGGGTGGGGGAAGAAGTGGCTTTAGGACACCAGATGTCAAGAGCATGGACAGTTTTGTAGATGGGAAAACTGAAGACCAGAGAGAAGGGGCTTGACCGAATGACCAGGTAAGTCAGTGACAAAGCCAGGAAGACACCCAAGATCTCCCTGTCTTTCCACTCCACCTTGCAAAGCACAGTCAAGGTTGTTTTCATCTTGAGGGCCAGTTCTTTTGATAGGTGGACTATATGCAGGACTACTTGAAACTAGCTTAGCCTGTGGTAGAGCCAAGCTCTCTGGGTTCTGAGGTACTGGGGTGCCCAAAGAGGATGGGAGCTCTGATAGAGACAAGAGTCATGAGCATCACTAGGGAAAAGTCAAATCTATAACTTCTAACGAAATGGGCCTTGGCTGCTCAACGTGAGTCAGGCTGAGCTTTGCCGTAGCACAGGCAGGATTTGCATCCCCCTATTTAGGCTGTAAATCATCTATTCCCCCCCCCCCCCCCCACTCCCAACAGGGCAAGCAGCAAAGTCACTGACTTATTTATAGTGTACTTATTGTGTTTGCTGAGAATAAATCAGAAAGGGCCTCCTGCACTTCCTCCCCAGCCCCAAAGCCATCATCTCTTTCCACCCCCCACCCCCCACATTAACAGCTCAGCAATTCCATTTCCAACCAGTGCATTTGAGAGGGTCATAATTCCATTTTATGGGCAGGCTGTTGAATGAACAAAAAAGGCATTCCCTCCTCTGAGAATTTCCTGGGCAGGATGGCCTGATGGTTTTAAATATATCTGACAGCAACAGATTCACAGCAACATCATCAGCTCAGAGAGAAAAGCAAAATGAGTGTCACTTCTGCTCAGCAGGGAGGGAGGCGACCTGGTTTAATTTAACCTTCTGCCTGAGTTTTCTTCAGGCTCTGAAGGAGAAGCACGACATCACCCTGACTAAGTTAGCCAACTCTCTGGAGCCATGTGCCCCAGCATTAGCAGGGAGAATCTTCTATAATATCTACATTGTGGTGACATGAATCTCAAAGCACCTTTATATGTGGCATGGCCAGTGGCTGACCACCAGAACAGTCCCAGAGGCCAGGTTTCTAGCTGTAGCTTCTCATCAACTACCAGTTATTCAGTGGATGAATTTCTCCATCTATGAAATGGGAAGATCAGTAGCTAGCAGCACTGGAATTCAGACTACAAGAGCCATTTGGGTATAAAGGTTAGACTCACACAATATTATGGTTGGGAGAAACCAAAGAATGCAAAAAGCTATATAGCAGAGAGGGACTTGAGGATACAGACTATAAAGATTTGGAAGGGCCCTTAGAATACAAAATATCAGAACTGGGAGGGAGTCCTTAAGAACATGAAGCCAAATCTCCTCATTTTATGAGGAAACTATGCCCAAAGAAGGGAAAGGCCTTGCCCAAGGTCACAAAGTATGTTTCCCTTGTGGTACTGTTATTTTTTAAAATCTAGAAGTCTGCTCTTTAATCATAACTCTTCTGTTTGAGAAGCAGTAGAAGACAGAGGACAGTTAGTCTATAGAACCTCCACTTTTTACTCCAACACTCCAGTTCTTCTAACCCCCTGCCCCCACCCCAAAGTTAACGGCACATTAGTTGGAGTGGCCTCTTGGGGAGGGTTTACATGAATGGGAACAGCTGCCTGGCATAACCACACCATGCGTGTGCCTAATTTTTCAGATGGACTAAGAAAATAGGAGTCTAGACACTATTGGAAGCAGTGAGAGTAGCTGGTCTTGCCAGTCTCTGGGTTGCTAGGACCCAAGTGACCAAACCCCAGAAAAGTCCTAGGGCTCAGGTATTTTCTTAGTCCCCTGAAGTTGTAGTCATAATTGCATGGCAGGTTTCTTGTTGGGAGATGGGAAGTGAATATACAAATACTGACACTCAAGTCCAGTAAACCATAGCTATTCAGATAGCAGATCAACACCAAACCTGAGGACAGGAAACCTTCCTTCCAATCCCAGCTCTGCCACAAACTCAACTTCATGTGTGACTTTGGTCAATTCAACAGTTAGTAAATAACCTACTGTAAGCAAGTTCCTTTTCTCTAGCCTGCTTTTCCTTCTTTGGAAGGAGGTTGCTCAGATCCAAACAGGAAATAAAGGTAGAGAGGGCTTTATAAACTTTATCACACTATATAGATGTTTTATTATTATTATATTTTAGAACAGGGATTTGTAACCTCTTTTGTGCCATGGATCCCTTATGGCAATATGATGAAGCTTGTAGACCTCTTTTTCAGAATAATATGTTTAAATGCATAGAATAAAATATATAGGATTACAAAGGAAACCAATTACATTGAAATATAGTTACCAAAACATTAATAAAACCAAAACACAACAGAGATTCATGAACTTGGCCCAGGTTAAGAACTTCTGTTTTCAGAAATTACAGACAATTCTTATTCCCTCCCCATCCTCTAGTCCCACCCAAAGGCAGACAAATAAAGAATTCACCTCAGTGTGGTCATTTTAGATGATCTTAAAAATTCTTGAACAACTGTAAGATTAAAAACTATGAAAGGGGTCAATGATGATAGATTTAAAACTGAGTGCCTGAGATTATCAACAAAACTAGCACAGCAAGATTTAACAATAACAAAAGAGATAAAGACCTAGGAGCAATGTTCACACAGGAAAGGATAAGAAGAAAGTAAAAAAGGAGAAAGAAAAGGGGCTGAAATAATCAACATCTGTTTTTGCCATAAGACCCAATCATGAATCTCAGAGCTGGGAGGCTGCTTGTTGCAGAAATCAATGATGACAGACTGAGAGCTGGGTGAGGCCTTAGAGAGCATCCAGGAATTCTGAAGGACCTGAGGTCAAAGATTCAGTTCTGCCACTATTTGGCAACAGGAGCCCACTCCCCTTGTGTACAAAATGAGAGGGTTGAACCAGACCATCTTAAGGCCCCTTCTAGCCCTAAAATTGACAAATCTCTAAACTACTTTATGCTCCAGAAAGGCCCCAAGGCCCAAGGTCACTCAGATGACAAATGGCTGAAATGGGATTTGAAAGGTCATCTAATTTCCAATTCAGTGCTTGCTGCCCTTCAAATGGTCAGCTAGCTTCTTCTGACTAACTGTAATAGCAATCTCCTCCTTCCATTACTCAATAGCTCTGGCTGGTAGAAAGGTTACAGAACTGTAGTGTAAGAAGGGACCTTAGAGATCAGAGGTCACAGCCTCTGAAGAAATCTTCTCCATATCCAAAATCACATAAACGTCTGTCCTGTGTTTCTCAATTGCGCAAGCTCCTGATAGCAGGATGGTCTTGCTCCATCAGCGTCTATCAAGTCCAAGGACTTTCAGAGGAAAGAAGTAACAGCATAGTCAGGCCAGGGAAAGGCTGCTCAGACCCTTAGACACTCCCCTTTCAAGGGGGCAAAAAAAAAAGGGTTAGGGAGATACCAAATGGGCTCTGTGGCTTCTAGAACAGGAGCAAGAGAAGTCCTCTCTCTGGCCTGGTCATTCTGCATGGTTGGATGCCCTAGCATGCTTGTGCAGAGCTTTGTCCTTGCCCAGTGACTGGGGTATTGACTCATTAACATTCTTGAAGCTTGGCTGCCTCTGCCTCTCTTCCTTCCTTCCCTTCCCCTAGAGGCCTCTGGCCAGAGCCAGGCTGCTGCTCCATCACACTCAAGCTCAGGTGAGACCCCTTCCCCCCACCTCAACTGCAAACCTTAGCAGTCTCCAGTGGGAAGGGAAGGGAGGCTCCAAGCTTCTGGGCAGAATGCAAAGATTTCACACTATCATAGCATAGGGAATGGAATATAGCCTATTATTGACTTGTCTTGAGACCTGGGATCTAGTGCTGGTTCTGCCAATTACTGGATGTGTGATCTTGGGCAAATAATTTTACCCCCAAGACTCCTCTTTCTCCTCTGTAAAACAGGGAGCTGACTACTTGACCAGGCACACCAAGGTCAGTGACAGAAAGAGAGGTTGTGTATATGCCACAGTAGTTACAGCAGCAATTGTGGTAGCCAAGAGCTAGAAACAAGGTAAATGATCATTAGTTGGAGAATGGCTAAACAAATGGCAACATGGATTTAACAGAATATTCCTGGGCTGTAAGAATATGATGAATACAGAGAAGCAAGAATAGCGATGAACAGATACAGAGTGATATCAATAAAAAAACCAACTACCACAAAACAATCAGAATGGAAGGTTGCAAAATGACAAAGAATATACCTGGTCCCAAAGAAAAGCAATGAGAAGACACTTCCCTTCCACTTCTTTGCAGAGGTGGGGGTTCACAATGCATGTAATGTCAGAATATTTTAAATGTGTTTTATCACTTTTGATGACATTTTTTTCCTTCTTCCTCTAAAAAAAATTCTTTCTTTTTAAGAGGTGGCTTTCTGGGAGAGAGAAAGAAGAGGGATACTGAGAGACGATCAAACAAGGTACAAACAAAAGAAGTTTATTTGCAAGTGGCATGCAATTTATCCCAGGAAATGCATGACTGGAGAAGGAGGTAGGGTGGTTTTGTGGTGACAGCTGACAGATGGCTAGCCAGCATGCTACACTGGTACCCAAGAAAAAGTGAAGGACTGAGAGGTGCTATCCTCTCAGGGAAATCTTTCCTAATTAGTCATGAGCATTCTCCTTTTCCCTCAAATTATCCTGAATTTATTTATTAGTAAGTATAATAGCTAGCACTGATGTAGCACTTTATGTATGATGTCTAAATTAAACCTCACAATAACCCTGAAAGGGAGGTAAGATTATTCTCTAGCTGAGGAAGCTTAGGCTGAGAATTGGCTGGTGACTTGCCCAAGGTCACCCAGTCAATAAATGCAGTTTGAACTTGGCTCTTTCCAACTATAAGTCCCATACTCTCTCTGCTTCAAAGAGTAAGTCACTCTCTTTTTATAGGTTACATCTCCAAGGCAAACTGTCCAAGTGCCCAGGTAAAGGCCTCTCACAGAGCTGGTGCATAATAAGAGATGGTTGAAATGAAGCAATAACTCCAATGTAGGCACAGATGGCAGATCTGATCAGGTCTGTAGATGACACAAAACAGGATGGAAAACCTGGCAGCCAAGAAGACAGAATCAGGACTCTAAAAGATCTAAGGCTAAGACTCAATTAATGTTACATTTATCCCTTTAAACTTCAAGTCTTACACTTGGGTTCAAAAAAATGACCTCTGACACAAGATGGGAGTGAGTCAGCAGTCTGTAAAAGGGTCAAAGATAGACTGTGAGGAAGCTCAGTGTTGAACAGCGGTGGGATGTGACTGATAGCCTTTAGGTGATTGAGCACAACATGGTTTCCAGGAAAAAGGAAGAGAGTTTCCTTCTCCTTTACCTATAGTCTAATTGTCTAATTTTAGGGAGGGCAGTGATAAGCTGGACCACCTGGTAAGAAGGGGGATCAGGATGGTGAAAGACCAAATGCTAATCTGGTCATAATTTAGTCTGGATGAGAGAAGGGCTGCCAGAGGAATGGACTACCTTGGGAAGGTAGTGAGTTACCCCTCACTGGAGGAGCACTTGTCAGGTCTGTTGTGGAGTTATTTTGTAGCTGTGGGCTAGATTAATCATTGAGACTCCCTCCAACTTGGAAACTCAGGGATTCCATGAATTACATAGCAAGCTTTCAGGATTATGTGGGAAGGCATGGACATTGTGCTCTGCAACGATGGAAGGAAAATCTGCACCAATGACATCACAGATCCAGGAAAGTATTGATTACTAAGCCAATCTCACCTTCCCTACCCTACCCTGCAACTCCTCTCCTCCTCTCCAAGAGACCATAAGCTGCTTCCACTCTAGGGAAGGCAACTAGGATAGAGAAGAAGGTCTCAAAATCATGCCATATAATGACTGGCTGAAGGAATTGGGGACTGTTGAATCTGAATAAGAGATGATGGTTAGAGGAGGAGTTTCTTAATTGTGAGAAACTTCTTCCCTAGACTCTTGGTCTTTGAAGACACCTAATTTCAGATATCTGAAGAACTTTATAATCTAGAAAGGTGGCCTGGGTCTATGTGGCCTCGAGGGCAGAATGAAGATTTATTAGAGGAGGTAGAGAGAAGTTACAAGGAGGCAGATTTGAACTAACATAAGAAAAAACTTCCTAACAAATAAAACTGTACAAAACTGAGGAGTTCTTACATAGAACACCCTTCCTGGTGCTTATCCTATGTTCTATATTCTGAGATCCTCTCTGATATCCTATAGGTAGAATGTAGAAAGAGTAGAACAGAAATTGATATGGGGTATCGAGTGAACTCCCCACTACCAGCAGTATCCAGGCAATAGCTGACCTGGATGATCTCTCTAAAGTCCCTTCTAAGATCTCTGGTTCTTGGATTCTAAGCTGGAACTATTTTAAAAGAAATGTAGACTCTGATAAGTTAAAGCAGCAACATTTAAGGTCTTAGGGATTCTTAACTTGGGGGATCAATGGACAGATTTTGGACCATGGAAGGGAAGAGAAATTACTTTTTAATTTTCACTAATCTTAATCCTAGTATGTTATGCATTTAAAAACCTTATTCTGAGAAGTGGTCCAAAACTTTGACCAGACTGCCAAAGGGATCCACAATACAAAAAATTTAAGAATCCCTGCCCTAAGAGTAATCATGCTTTTCTAAAAATAGACTCTCTTTTGGGGAAATCAGATGTCTATGCCTTCCTACTTGGTTCTATTTAAGAGTATCTGAAAACTGAAGGCCAGGAAGTCTGGCTCTGTTTCTAAATCAACATACCTATGAGGAGAGGGTGGTGGTGGTGGTGGTGGTGGTGGTGGTGGTGGTAGGAGATCAGAAACCAAAGGTTCTTGACTTCTGATTCTGGATGAATGTTGTCATCACTGACCCTGTCACTGTCATCACCACCACCACCATCAGCTTTGTAATTCAGTGGTCAAAGATATTTCTTGAGTCTGTTCTTTCATGAACCATGCCAGTGTTAAGTTATCCTCAGCTGGATGACCTGAAATTTAAAAGGCATCAAGGCACCTGTGGTCCTAAGAAGCCCCCAAAGAGTATCAAGTTTCATTCCCTCATTTAACATTTATTGAATGCCTTGAGCAAAGGTGTGGAGGTGAGAAAACTTGGGTGGCACATTTAGAGAAGAATGAATTGTCTTTTAGTTAAAGCATTAGGTGTCTGAAAAAAGCTGGGGTGTGTGAGTACAGAGTAGGAAAAAGTGGTTGGTACCAAGAGCCCTGAGGGGCCTGTGTAGTGTGAACACTCTTGTGGACAATGGAGAGCCTTTCTAAACAGGGCAAGAGACTTCACTCTGGTAGCCTTAGCAGAAATAACTGGAGGGGAAAAGACTGAATAGAGAGACCAGTTAGTAAAGCTAACCAATAGACCAAGTCAGAGAGGATGGATTCTGGTCTCACTATTATCCTTCTCTCTCCCCTCCAAACAATCCAACAGACTTGAGCTAGAGCAGGGGTTCTTATTTTTTCTTCTTCTGTCATCTGACTCTTTTGGCATTCTGGTGAAATCTATAGATCCCTTTCTAGAAAAAGGTTCTTAAATGTGTATGACAAAATGCATAGGATTATAAAGGAAACCACTTATAGTGATGCATTTATCAAGAAATTAAAAAACTAAGTTCATGGATCTCTGGTTAAGAGCCCCTCAGATAGGGGAAATGTTTCTAATGTCTAAGCTCTCAACTCAGAACCCTTTGATGGCTCTCTATTAGCTATGGAAAATGTGGAAACTCCTTAACTTAATATATAAGGGGGACAGCTAGAGGTTCTGTGGATTGAAAGCCAGGTCTAGAGAAGGGAGGTCCTGGGTTCAAATCTGCCCTTAAACACTTAATAGCTGTGTGACCCTGGGCAAAGATCATGCAACTGCCTAATCCTTGCCACTCTTTTGCCTTCGAACCAATACCTAGTATTGATTCTAGGACAAGATAGCAAGAGTTCTTAATAAATAAGGCTTGCCATATTCTCAGATGAACCTACATTTATTTAGTTATTTTTTTAAACCCTTACCTTCCGTCTTATAGTAAATACCATATTGGCTCCAAGGCAGAAGAGTGGTAAGGGCTAGGCAATGGGGTGTAAAGTGACTTGCCCAGGGTCACACAGCTGGGAAGTGGCTGAGGCCAGATTTGAATCTAGGACCTCCTGTCTCTAGGCCTGGCTCTCAATCAACTGAGCTACCCAGCTGCCCCCTGAACCTACATTTAAAGGATCACATAATTTAAAGTTGTAAGAGACCTTAGAGCTCATTGAATTCAACACCCTCATTTTACAGATAAAGAAACAGATGGGGGAAGGGCAGGGGGTGATGATTCATTAAAGTTCCCATAGGCAGCAAGGAGCAGAACTAGGATTCAAATCCTGGAACCCTGTCACATGCTGCCTCTTTCATCCTTTCTCACATCACTATTGCCCCTTCACCCACTCCACACTCCCATTAAACCATAATCCTTGGGTCTTACCAAATATTTGGAGCTAGGCAGGACTGAATAATCAACCCTCCCATTTGAGAGACAAGAAAAAAAGAGGCCCTGAGACGTAAAAAGGCCCTTGCTTGAAGTGACACAGAGCATAGTTTCAAAACCAAGTATTAGAAATCCCCTGAATCTATTCTGTCTCTTCCTACCTTAGTGCCTTGGTTTAGGTCATACACCCTCATAACCAGAATACCTTCTCCCCTAATATGTCTATCTTTAAATCTTATCCACCCCTCAAGGCTTGGGTAAAATACTCAGTTGTGGGGAAAGGAATCAAGTCTGGAGTATTGTTCATCCCTGCTCTTATTCTAGAGATCCTGAAATGAATGTCTGATTTCCTTGGACTCAGAGTCAGAGACCTTAGTTCAGAGCAATGCCAGGGCTGGAAGGAACCACAGAACAGAATGTTTTCCAGGAAGTTTTCTCAGATCTCCAAGCCATAAGCAACCTCTTCCTTCTTTGAACCCTCCGAACATATCCATCCCTCTGCTGCTCTTATATCTGACCCTGGAGTATAGTAGTAGTATTCCTAGAGATTCTCCCTTATTTTCTCTGCTAGATTATAAGTTTCTAGCAAGAAGCTAAAGACTAAAAAGCTCTAGAACATTCATTCCCTCTGATTCTGATGTTCTATGTTCCTGTTTTAAGGTCCGATCTAGATTGATATTAATATCTAAATAGGATATAGATTATAATATAAAAATGAAGAGGGGTTTAGAATGTCATGTTAGTTCAAAAGATGTGCATGTAGCTCTCCAAGGAAATCAGACATTCATTTGAGGGCTTCCAAAATGAGAGCAGAAATAAGTGCCAAATAAACAGCAATGTCTCAGTGACAGGAATCAGTCCATTAACTCTCCACTGTATTGCCTTCAGGCATTAACTTCCCAATCTCTAAGACTTCATCCTTATCATGTGCTGTTTGTCTCATAATGCAGAAGTTGAGCCCACCCGCCTGCACTGTGCTAAGCTCCACCGAACCCTAAAATGATTTTCCTCAAGTGGGGAAGTGAGAGCTGGGCTGGTCCATCAATGTCAATGTCATATGGGCCAATGTCACACATCAGAATAGAAAGGAGAATTGGTGGCAGCTTCCTTCCCCCAGAGACACAACAGTCAAATTTAGTGCCAAGTAGGGGACCCACATTAGTCCTCTCCTGCCATCTTCTGGCCAAAGTTCGAAATTGTCTGAGAAGAATCCAGAAACTGTCAAAGGGGAGACTTGGGAGAGTCTTTATGTATCTGAAAGGATGTTCTATCGATAAAAGATTTAATTTGTCATATTTGTTCCAAAAGAGCAGAAAATGAGGAATAATAAGCAGATTTTGGACTGTCAGAAAAGACCATCCTAACCTTCAGAGTTATTCCAATGTATTCCTGTTAATTTCAGGATTCAGGGGGTTCCCCATGGCGAGGATAGATGATCAATTGGTCTTAATTCTATCATAGGCTTGAGAGAGAGTGTGTGTGAGAATGATTTTGGACCAGAGGGAATTAAACAAATTCAAAAAATATTTATTAAGAATTTACTACACGTAAAACACTGTACTCTGGGGATACAAAGACAGAAACTAAATAGTTCCTGTGCTCAAGGAGATCTCATTCTCCTGGAGATGTGATGGGCAATGAAGAAGCTGTACTAGACCTTAAGAGCCATCCAATTTTAATAATCTATGTTTTTAGTATATAGGGTTTATTTCTAATATCCCATGTTCCGAAATCTCTTTCTCACTCTGATACTTATATGTGTATATGTATTACATATATATTACATACACACAAGATATAATTTGAAAGTAGAAGATGGTTAAAATATTGTTAGTGCAGATGAGAAAGGCCACTTCACATTGGAAGAGATCTGGAAAGACATGGAGCAAGTGTGATGACACTGATCTATCTATCTATCTATCTATCTATCTATCTATCTATCTATCTATCTATCTATCTATCTATCTATCTTCTCTATCCTGTCTTCCCAGCTAGAATGGACCCCTACCCTAATCCCTGACTGCTGGTTCCAGGGAACTTTCTACCATTTTTATATCCTCAGCCACTGGTAAACAATAATGCTTCAAGACTATTGACTGATGAGGTGGGAAATAAAATTTTTGATAGCTGGAGAAGAGAGAATGAAAGAAGCAGTCCCTTCTATGGCAAATAAGGCCATTTTAAAGAGTTTGTAGTTTAGGGAGTATCAGATCTGAAGCACAAATACCATCTACAACATTCTCAGAAAGGAGCCATCTGGCTTTTTCTTGTCATAGGGATTTCATTCACTCTGGGGGCAGCTCAATCCAGTGCTAGACAGTTCTGATGGTTAGAAAGTTCTTCCTTATACCCAACAGCAATCTGACTTTGTTATTCCTTGTCCTCTTCCTAGTTCTGCACTTTGAAGTCCAAAGCAAAGAACTCTATTCCCTCTGTTCCAAGACACCTATTCAGAAATGTCATCAGTGATCACATCTGGCCTATATCTTCTCTTCATCAGACTAAATATCCCCAATTCCTTTAACCAAAATCAGACTACAGATGGGATGGGGTTTAGGGAAGATAAACAACACCAGAAAGTGCAAGGTTTGAATATGGTCATTATCTCCTTCATCACAGACCTTCCTCTGCTCCTTCCTCATGACGTGTTTGTCATCATCCTTCCAATAGGCATCCTCCAGTTCCTGCTGCCGCTTGGCATCAGCTGCTGCTTTGGCCTCAGCCTTTCTTGCTCGGGCAGCGGCCGACTTGGTGTTCTCGCCCTGGAACTTCTTGGGCATCCCTCAGCATGGACTTCAGGAAAAGAAGAACAAAGGTCAGGATTGTATGGAAGCTCCAGGGCTGTGCATTCCCCTCAGTTCACAGAGACTAAGCATCCAGTGCGGACACCCACAGCATAGCTCCAGGACGAATACATCAGGGCCTCAGTCATTGGCAAAGTAAGGGGGCTGGTCCAGAGGCCTTCTAAGGAACCTCTCAGGACTGATGTTCTGTGTCCTAAGGACCCTTCCAAAACTGAGCAGCAATACAGTAGCAAGTAGATGATGGAAGATAAAGTTGCTAAGGGAAGGCTTTGTAGAGGAAGACAGGCTTTGGCTAACTCATGGGAACAACTCTGATCACAGCATGGGACCTGCCTTCCATAGGCTGAAAGGTCCTAAAAGAGCTTCTTTACAGCCTACCTGAGTTTGACTTTAAAATTGTTTCATGTGTGGGTGAAATGAAACCTATTATAGGCCAAATTGGCAATCTATTAGTCAACCTTTCTCCACCTGGTTCCTGATCATACCTGCCAGATTCCTGGGGAGAAACTGGCCAACCATCCAGTTCCCACAGCTTTTCAAACAGACCTCAAAATAATTCTGGCAATAGTTTTGCTATTTCAAATAAAAATTTAAAATATTTTAAAACTCCAATCATCCTTGACCCTTATTACATGAGGGTATAGAAACTTGAGACTTTCAGATAATTGAAGGTTTATACATACACACAGACACAGACACCCCTTCTTTAACAGCAGCAGAATCAAGTGTTTTGATGATTTAGAGTTATCATTATAAACATCAAGGGTACACTGGAAAGAATTCTGAATTGGGGAGTCAGGAGAACTGGGTTCTAAAGCCCAGGCTGTAGCCCTGGCCTAGAATCTCAGAACAATCTGTTTTGGAAGGGACTGTAGAGATTGTTTATTTAATTCAACCTCCTCATTTTATAGAGGAAATTGAATGCCAGAGATTGCATGTATATTCTTTATCAGCAACAAAAAAGGAAGAAAAGAAACCAAGCTTAGCAAAAGAAAGGGCAAAACATGGCTGTAGGCAAATTGGGTGGATTTCTCCCCATTTCCACAATAGGCCAAGGGCTTGAATTGTTGAATTGCCTTTCCTATAACTAGGGAGGTAACTTAAGTAAAGCATTTACAATTTATCACACAGCCCATTGCAAAATAATTGTGATTGATGGACCAGTATAACTGACAGACAAGGAAATGTTTACAAGGCCCAATGACTTGGGCAAGGAGAAATATCAAAAAATAGAGAACAGTAAGCACGCTCCCCCTCCCCCCATGGGAAGCAGCAATGCCAGCAACTGCACATGGCATAGGAATTGCAGTTTGGAAAATATCAAATGGAAGGACAAAGGTGGATTTATTGTATGCAAGTAGTGTTATTATTGTAGTCCTGATAACCAAATCCCATGACTTCTTCCTGTGGCAACTAGAGAAGGTGCCTTTAGGGGCCCCTGGACCAATCAGCCCTAAGAATGACCCAGGGGAGCCCTAGCTGTGGTGAGGCTGGCTTCAAGCTGTCTACAGTCACCAAAGCAAAGCAAAACAGCCCTAGGATTCTCCAGGGAAAGGCATATTGCAGTTTCCGGAGAGTGAGGAACTGCAGCCCTTCATTTGGTCTGGGGATATTCTCTGGATGGGGGGATAGCTGTATTCTGCCCCCAGGGAGTCAGTCATTGACAAGACTGTCATGCCTGTCACATATCTGGTCCCATATGGAACCTGGCAGATGTTTCTCCTTCAATTCAATCTTATTTCAAGTGTCCAGATATCACCATGCACCAGTCATGACAGAGAAGTCCTTTGCTGCAAGGTGGGGAAATATACTCTTATGGTTGGTTTAAAAGGTTTACACAGTGTTGGATATTTCAATACAATATGTATTAAGCACATACTATAAGCAAGAAGGCATCATGCTTTACAACCAGTATATAATAAAGATCTTGTATAATCAAATGGTGGGTGGGAGAAAGAAAAGGATAAGTAAACAAATGATACAAAGAATTGTGGGACATGAAAAAAGGAGGGCTAAGCAAGGTGAGCAGTGATGAATATTCCACTGGAGAGGGACTTCGTATTTATCTAGAGTACCCATTCACTCATTCATTCTTTCTTTCTTTTTTTAAAACCCTTACCTTCTGTTTTAGAATCAATACTGTTTATTGGTTCCAAGGCAGAAGAGTGGTAAGGGCTAGGCAATGGGGGTCAAGTGACTTGCCCAGGGTCACACAACTTGGAAGTGTCTGAGGCCAGATTTGAACCCAGGATCTCCTGTCTCTAGGCCTGGCAAGACTCTTAATTAACTGAGCCACCCAGCTGTCCCCTATAGAATATTTCTGTATGTCAAATGCTCTCTGCTAGACTGAACTCCTCAAAGGTAGGAAATGATGTTTACTGAATTCAACAAACACTTTTGAATGTCTCCTAAATGCAAGGTAGTGGGGATATAGACACAAACCCCAAAGCCTCTGCCTACAGAGAGCTTCTATTACTGGGATCTCTTCTAGCCTAAGCTACTCATATTACATACAGCAGGCCCTTATCATGCCACAGACTTTGATTGTCCCACTGTGCTCTGCCTTCTTCAGATTCCATTCTCTCCATTACTCCAAAATTGGGGTATTGTGTCCTGTTCTGGGAAGTCCACTTTAAAAAGGGCATTTACCAGTTGGATCCACATGCAAAAAAATGTGCAGCCAGGACAGGGAAGCAACTAGGTCATGTCCTAAGGGGAGCAACTGAAAGAAGTGGGGATATTTAGCTTGAGAAGGGAGGACTGGCAGGGCAGGAGGTGGAGCTAATTGCTGTCTTCACATATTTAAAGGGTTGTTATTTGGTAGAGAGGATTGTATTGTGACCTCAAGGCTAAAATAGTACCAAATAGTAAGTAACAGGGAGGTAGATTTCAACTGAAGAGTATTCTAGCCAGCAAGGCTGTCCAATGATGGAACCGGCTGTGTAGGAGGGAAGTGAGTTTCTCTTCCTCATTTGTGGAAGCAATCAGGTGGAGGCTGGCCACTGCTAGTGAGAGATATTATGAGGTGGTTCATAAGAGTTTGGTTTTGAGGGCCTTCAAGGTCTCAAACTTAGGCAAGTTCTATATGATTATGGTAATTTGTGTTACATTATATTAATATATTGTTCTATAGCTTGAAAATAATGTGGTGCTATCTAAAGCAGTTGTGATCTGTATTTTTTTTTCCTTATGCAGTTCTTTAAAACTTAGCTCATCCCACCCTCCCAATAGTCCTGGGAGTGACACCGACATTCTTATCCCCATTCTTACCCCTGTTCTGTGACTTGCTTCGGTTGACAGAATGGAGCCAGTGGCCTGGGCTCAAGGCAGGTCTCTTGTATCTGACCTTCCAATTCTGAGATTCTAGGATTTCTAAGAGGCAGATGGAGGTTGAGAATCTAGGAATGAAGAATGGCATTGCCTCTTTAATGTCCATATGCCAGGAAAGCATACATAAAAGGCTTCCTCCAATGTTTCATCATGGCCCAGTGGGAACCAAGGTTTTCAATGGTTGTGCCAATGGAAGGCAAGCTGGAAAGGTATTGAACGACAGGCTTGGCCGGTATGGTCAGCCTGTTGTACAAGTGTCAACCCAGCTAAATGTTAAGAAGTTCACTAGTACTGGGCTGGCCACCTTATGACAAAACTTTTTAGCCATAAAAGCACCACTGAGGTATAGAGGGATTTTAACTTGGATCAGTGGAAGGAGAATCCATCAATGAAATGATGGATCACTGAAGTGTACATGCCAATAGCTAGTTTGACTTGATGGGTTATGATCCTAGTAAT
Source organism: Monodelphis domestica (assembly GCF_027887165.1). Lineage (NCBI taxonomy): Eukaryota > Metazoa > Chordata > Mammalia > Didelphimorphia > Didelphidae > Monodelphis > Monodelphis domestica. The sequence goes on along the minus strand of NC_077229.1, from coordinate 72,559,605 downwards.
TACTCCAGCTAAGTGGCCCAGTAGATAGAGTGCTAGGCCTAGAATCAGGAAGACCTGAGATCAATTGAGCCTCAGATATTTAATAGCTGTATGACCTTTGGGCCAGCCACTTAACTTGTTTGCCTTTAATTATAAGGCAATTATAATAATTAATTATAAGGTTTCTTTAATTATAAAATGGGGATAACAATAGCACCCACCTCCCAGTATTGTGAAAATAAAATGAAGAAATATTTGTAAAGTGCTTAAGCACAGTGCCTGGCACATATCAGGTCTTATATAAATGCTAGCTATTATTATTATTAGGCTGTAATCCTGACTGATGATGCTGTGGTCTAAGAAGTCTAAGACGAGAGGTGATGTGATCAAAGGCTATGAGAATGAACTCCAATCTCTCTTCTGAGTGCTGCTTCTGCATCTCCAACTAGCCAACGCACAGCTATCTTTTAGCCATCTATCCACACCTCAAATTAATCTTTTCCAAAATCCAATATATATGTTGCCTATGAAACCCAATCCTCCTTTAGGTTTTCTAATTTCTATTAATGGTACCATGATCCTCTCTGACAGGTAGGCATCTCTGCCTGACTCTTCCTTGTCCTTGGGGCTCATAAGATACTGAATTCTGGGGATTCTACCTTTAAAATACATATTGCCCCCTCCTTTCCATCTCTGGCTTTATTCACTCTCACCTGTACATTTTTTTTAAAGGCAATTTTATTTTTAATTCCATAGCCAAGTACAAGCATTCAAGTACATGAACAAGAAAAAATGAACACAAAAACCAAATTATTGCACAACTGCAGAAAGTTCCCTGGTTCACTGACTGTGTATATAACAAGGGTGTGTGTGTGCTGACTCTCCCAAAGAGTAAGCAATTTTCCTGCTTGTTTCTGTGATCCCTTATGAACTTTTTTCCTGTCGTTTGAACAAGGATTTGTTGCTGTTGGTGATGTCTTTCCCTAGTTACATGGGCAGGGAGGCACTAGGCATGCTGTCCTTTGGGTTCTGTTTTCTTCATTTCACCTGCAATATCTCAGGAGCCTCCTAACCATAGGCTGCCAGGATAGCTTGACATGACCATGACACTCCCATGCTTTGTCCATAGGAAAAAACATCAGTTATCAGGGTCAGAAGCCTGAAGTTCAAGGCTTGGCTCTTAGATGAACTAGCTGTAGATGCTGGACTTCACCTTATTGAACCAAAGTTTCAAAATCTATCAAATGGGAATTATATTACTTATATTAACTAGTTCACAGGGTTGTGATGGAGATGTTGCTTCATAAACTTTAATGCACTATAAGAAATGTATGTAACTATTATTTAAGAACCTCTAATGGCTCCCCACTGCACACATGATAAAGTTCAGGAGTTATTCAAGGCTCTCCATGATCCAGCCCGGGAAGCTACTTTTCCAACTTGATCTTCCAATATTCCCTAGCATATATTCTGTGCTCCAATTAAACTGAATAACAGCAGTCAAATATGCCTATGATTTCTGCTTCCACAACTCTGCTCACACTCCTGAGTCTTACTGAAATGCCCTTTCCTAGAATATCTTTTTCAACTCCATTTTCTCTGGCCAAGCAGAGAGCAAATACTCAACAGTTACTTGCTGAACTGATCAAAAGAGAATAAGGTGAATACTAATCTGTCCAACAAATCTGGATACCTGAGAACTGAGGGTGCCCCATTTGGAGATTTTTTTTTTTTTAAAAAAGGTTCTACAATTCGGAGGGACTTATGAGAAAGAACACTATAGACATTCAGAGGAAAAATTGTGGGATTAGAAACACAGAAGAAAAACAACTGCTTGATCACATGGGTCGATGGGGATATGATTGGGGATGTAGACTCTGAATGATCACCCTGGTGCAAACATCGATAATATGGAAATAGGCTTTGATCAAGGACACATGTAAAACCCAGTGAAACTGCTCGCTGACTACAGGAGGGGGTGGGGAGAAGGGAGGGAAAGAACATGATTCTTGTAACCAAGGAAAAATATTCTAAATTGACTAATTAAATAAAATTTAAAATAAAATAAAAGAAGGGTTCTAGGGGGGCAGCTAGGTGGCAAAATGGATAGAGCACCAGGACTAGAGACTAAAGATCCTGGGTTCAAATCTGGTTTCAGATATGTCCTAGCTGTGTGATGCTGGGCAAGTCACAACCCCAATTGCCTAGCCTTTGCTACTCTTCTGCCTTGAAACTTGTACATATCATATGTACATATGTACATATGTACAAACAATGTACATATACATTATCCCATACCTATCATGGGAGTTCTGTTCCAGACACCAGATAGGTGAAAACCTGTGAAGTAGTGGGAGAGCAAACAGACCAATGCTACAGTCACACTAAGCCAATCAGCTTCCAGTATACAGAACACATCACTGGTGAGGGGCACCCATAGGTCCCCTGCTGTTGGTTAGGAGCTAGTTCACCCCCTACCCATGCCATCTCTGTCTCAAGTCAGCTTGGCCTTCCCAGGGGGGACGGAAGGGGTGGCCTGAGGCCAAAGGGACGGAGCTGGCCAGTTGGCCAGCATGAAAGGGGTAGTCAGGGTGGCCAAGCCTCTCTGTCTCCTGGCTAGCTGGGCACAAAAGGGAAGGGCCCCTCTGTCCCTGGGTCCCATTTCTAGGGGTCCTTCCCAGCATCCCCAATGTCCTTGAAAGTGTCCTGCCAATGAGTGTGTGTGTCTTCAAGAATTCATTGGCTTCTGCCCCAGCCATTCTGCTCTAGCTTGCTCTCTCCTCTTCATTTGGTGTGACTCCCTATGCACAAGCCCTGTTCTCTCTGGCTTCTCTGCTCCCCAAACTTCTGGCTCACCCACATTCCGACCTAGTCCTACCTTCCCCAGGCCCCCACCCCAGCACCTGTTCCTTCCCCTTCTTCTTCCTCTGTAGGCAATCTCTCAGGTTGGGCGAGCCCCTGATAGGATCCCTCTACCCTTTGTTTTTGCCCAAGCCTGTGTGTCTACAGACCTCATTTCTCTTCATGGCAAACACATATCTGAGCCCTAGCTTCTCCCTCTCCCACTCCAAAGATGGGGAGATTGAACTCCAAGTGCTAGGGCTATGGGCCTCGGTCCTTTAGTCAGTGTTCTGTCCACTGAGACCCCCTTCCTTCTCCCGAGCTCGTCCCCAACCCAGAGATTTGGACAGAAAGGCGTTCTCCCTTCTTAGCCCACCTGTGCCCCTGGGTCCTGTTACTCAGTCTTGCTGTCCAAAGCACGTTTCCTAGCTCAGCTGCTCTCTTGGTTGAGCTGTGGATGGGGGTGGGAGTTGTTGTTGGATTTTTCATTCAATAAACTGGTTTCTTACCCCTCCTCCCCATATAGCAAAAACTTCACAATACCAAAATAGAGGGTAAGGGTTAAGAAAAAGGAGAATTATAATGCAATGAGGTCTAATTTGGAAAGAGCAGTGAACTTGGAAATCAGAGGACCTGGGTTCAAATCTAGACTCTGCTTACTCATAGTGGAATTTTTTGTTTTCAGACATTATCTTTAAAAACAAAGACAATCAATGAGTATGAAGAATTCAGAGAATGAATAAAAAGTAAAGCAAATACTTATATAGTGCCTACCATATGTGGGAATGGTGCTAAGTGCTTAACAAATGTATCATTTGTTATTTGTATCATTTGTTAGCCTCAGAAGAATCCTGGAAAGTAGGTGCTATTATTACCCTGATTGTATAGGGGGAAACTGAGGCAAACAGAGGTTTAAGTTACTTGACTAGGATTCCCAGCTAGGCTGGAAGGCTGTGGCCAAATTGAACTCAGGTCTTTCTGACTCCAGGCCCAGCAGGCTGTGTACTATGGTACCACCACCTGATGGAGACTTAAATATATAAAATCAGGAAAATCAGACAGAATGACCACAAAAGAAAAAATGGGAAGAACAAAGAAACCTAAAAGCACCTGTGTGATTTTGGTGCCCAGACCTGTAAGAATTGTGCCTCCTATTTGCCTCCCTCCCTTCTTCCCTGGGTGGGGAGCAATGAAAGTGCTTATCTTTGGTCACTCGTACTATGTCCCAGGAAAAATTCACTGGAGGGGGGAATGAGAATATTCAGAAAAGAAAGTGCTTAAAAAAATTCCAAGATATGAATAAGCAATTAAAAGAAAGAGAAAGGGGTCCATGATATTGTGATTAGCTCCAAGACCTTGGATCCTAGGATAATACTTTACATATCTGGAATCCCACCAAAAAGTTGGGAAGGCTAAAAAACATACAAACATATACAAGAGGGGCTAAGGTAAATTCACAGAGGGCAACTCCAACATAAATGAAGGGGAACACTAGAAAGAAGATTGGAAGACTATGATTCTAGCTTGTAAATTCTAAGTATGTAACATACAAGTTCTGTGACCTGAAGTCAGTAGTTTCTGAGCTTAGTTTCCTCATCTGCCAAGAATTCAATATTTTAAGAATCAGTCATTTCTACCTGATGAAAAACAAACTCTGAAAAACTTTAGAACTCTAATAGACTCAATGATAAGCCCCATATCCAAAAGAATGAAGTTAAAACAAGCATGTCCCTCAGCTCCTGACAAGGACATAATCCACTTAAAATGGAGAAAAGTCACATATTTTCAGACATGGCTAATGGGAGAATTTGTTTTGTCTATGTGGAGGTTATTGAGAGAGTTTTAGAAAAAAACTGGTCAGTGGGGGTTGGGGGAATGTAGAAGACACAAATTAACCAAAAAAAAATACTTAACTTGAAAAATAAAGAGAATGCTCTAATGTCCTTAGTAGGGCATACTTGATGAAAACAAAAATAGGCAGGCTTCTACTTTCTATGGGTTTGAATTATGGTACTGACAATTTGAGAAGAGCAGAGAATCTCAAAATGTATGCCATAGTTAGTATATTTGGTGTTTTGCGAGGAATGTTGCAAAATTTTATGTTATTCCAGATGACATTTTATTCACAAAATAAACAAAACTTGACTATTAGACATATGCTACAACCTCAAAACACATCAGATCATGAACTTGAAAAAGCAAAGAACAAAAATGTCTGCTCTTATTGAAAGGAAAATGTGCACAAATGAGTTCCAACTCTCCCAGAGTGCTAACAATTTAAACATGCAGTGCTGAGTTTCCTCATGACAAATAATAATGTGCTGAGAACAAAAATGTCTGAAATCCACTCAAGTAGAAAGGAGTTGGATATTAGAGACATGGAAAAAGAAGGGACAACATTTTCAGTTGCAGAAATATTGTAGATAATTTTTTTAAAAATTAAGAGATTCCAGCAGTATGGGCCACTCAAAAAGGTCACAGCCCTTCATGACCTAAGCAGACATTTGCAATTATCAGCCAATAGGCAGCCAAGTTTTGGTGATGAGTATCTGAGCACAGCTCAGTGGCTGGTTCTGGAACACATCAGCCCTGGACTCATTTTCAGACTGGATGAACCTGCCAGAGCTTGTGCTCTTTGGCACAGCCTTTGAGATCCCAGGGTGACCTTCACACTCCAATAACAATATGTCAAATGGGGAGATTAAGCCTAGTCCTTCTCCCTCCCTGGACTGATTTGAGGATCAGATGAAATAATGTATGGGAAAGCACCAATATGAGGTAGATCTCATCGTTATAAACATGAGAGATTAGTGTTTACTTTGCTGTGCACTCAGAACCTTTGAGAACCCGGAACCTTTGAGGTCAACTTCATAAAAGAAAACTACCAAGCCCCTACCAAAAAATGCAGTCCGGGGCCCCAGGGGGGCCAATGCTACATCCTTTAAAGCCTCATAGCATCTCTGTAATGAAATTGAAACATAAAAGATTCAGAAAATCACAGGAAGGGCATATGAAATGATGCAAGTCAGCAGAACCAGGAAAACAAGATAGAGGGAAACAAAATAGCTACATAAATAGAAAGAATCACTAGGAGATGCTGTATCATTGTAATGGCTATTGTGGGTTTAGAAAAAGGGACCTCTCGACTCTTTGAGCAGAGGTAAGGGAACATAGTTATGGAATGTAGCATAATCTATATTGTCAACAATGACTGATCTGTTTATTAAGTTTTAATTAACTGCTTTTCCCTTTAAAAAAATCTTGGTTGATTAACAGGATGGCTTCTAAGATGTGAAAAGGTAGAGAGATAAAGATCTGAAAATCTAGACATAAGAAGATATCAATAAAAATAAGATTTTAAAAATACAAAGAAAATGTTCCCTTTTATTGGAGAGGTAGCTGGGGGGTAGGGGTAAGAAGGGTACAAGTGTGGCTATATCAAATGTGATGTAACCTATTGCAGATAACAGGTTTGATGACCTGTTTGGATTTCCTTTTAAATTCTAGCTATATGGAAGATTTGCTGAAGACTTTGTGGGGGAGGGAGGCAAATGGGGGGAGGAAGGAGAGGAATGGTGAATATGGTGTACAAGTAAAAAACTATGTGACTAAAAATAAGACAAAGGAAAAATAATGTTTTCCTCTCTTTTCCTTGTATTATAGACTCTGTAGAGCAGAGAACCCAATAGTGTTGTCAAGTCAACAGCCCTAACACTCTTATTTCTGTAAAACTGGTCTTCTTTTTTAAGGCCTTAAGTGGGCTCTTGTTTGCCATGGTGGGTGGCCTGGTGGTTCGAAGCTAGGGAGTGACTTCTTGGTTTACCCCAGGTATCTATCAGGAAGCCCCAGGAGTCCCCCACCCCTAGGGGCAGCCTGTCTGACCACTTTGGCAGTGCATTAGGTATTAAGCAACTCAATATGGAATTAGGTTATACTTGTCTGAGGGACAAGAAAGATTAATGGGCTGGGCTTCATCTCTAAAACAGGGCTGGACCTTTAGAGGCATTCAGATATCAAAGGCTAAAGATCGACTGGAAGTTCTGTGTAATAGAAGGAAAGGAAGTGATAAATTTAAAAGTCAGTCTTAAGGGGCTAGGTGGCTCAGTGGATTGATAGCCAGTCCTAGAGTTGAGAGGTTCTGAATTAAAATCTGGCCTCAGACACTTCCTACCTGTGTGACCTTGGGCAAGTCACTTAACCGTGTTTGACTAGCCCTTGCCCTTCTGTCGTAGAGTTGTTCCTAAAAAATAAAAAATTTTTAAAGCCAATCTTAAATTTAAGCCAAGGATGATAAGCTTCTTAGAGAAGGAATCTTACTTGGCATACAGAACAACAAAGGTGGGATGGACCTAGGAAACAAAACTGAAGCTCTAAGAGGTTAAATGATCAAGGTCACAAGAAATAGTGGCAGAATCTAGATTAAAATCAGTACAGAGAAGACCATGAGCTTTAGATCTAGAAGGGATTTCAAACAAGTGCCTACTGTGTGCCAGGCACTGTATGCTAGGGATACAGAGATAAAATATTCTGGTGGGTAGACAGAATATATCCAAATATAGAGACCATACAAAATATACAAAAGGTAATTAAGTCCAAGAGGGATGGTGCCACCAACTCTTAGGATCAGGAGAGGCTTCGTGTAGAAGGAAGTAGTGTTTGAGTTAAGGCTAGAAAGAAATAAGGGATTCCAGGATGGGGGTGGGGTGGGGATGGGGGGAGGCAAAAGGCAGAAGAGAACATTCTAGGCAAGGAAGACAGGAGATAGAAAGTTATTCATAGGCAACATCAAGAAGAGAGTAATGTATAATCCCGCTTGAAGTAAGGGCTAGAGCCATGCTGTGCAAGGCCTTAGGGAATTTTATGTTGAATCTTCAAGGCAACAGGGAGCCCCTGTAGTTTCTTCAGCAGTGACATTCCTAAAGAATACCACTTTGGCAGCAGGTGTGATGGATGGAATAGAGGGGAAGATACTTAAGGCAAGATGAAGCAGGAGGTGAGAAGGGTCTGAACTATGGTGTTGGTAATTTGAGAAGAGCAGAGGATCTCAAAAGATGTCCTGTATATTTGGATTTTTACTAGGTGTGCTGCAAAATTCTGTAAAATGTTTTACTCACAAAATAAAGAAAACTTGCCACTAGACTTATCCATAACCTCAAAATACATCAGATCATGAACTTGAAAAAAAGAATGAAAATGTCTGCTTTTATTCAAAGGAAAATGTGCATAAATAAGTTTCCCAACTCTCTGAGGGTGCTGCCAATTTAAACATATACTGGGTTGCTGCAATTCCTTGTGACAAATAATACTGTGCTGAGAGCAAAAATGTCTGGGATCCACTCAAGTAGAAAGGACTTGGATATTAGAGATGTGTAGAAAGAAAGGACTTTTGGGAGATGAATGGCTATTAAAAGTAAGGGAGGGTTTTCAAAGAAAATGCCAAAGTTGCAAGCCAGGGAACAGGGGAGGGAGGGTGGAAATTGCCTCTGACAGAAATAAGGGAATTTTGAAGAACGGATTTGCCAGGAAAGATGAGTTTTGTTTTGGTCATGCTGAGCTTGAGACGTCTGTCTTAAACTGGGACATTCAATTTGAAATGTCAAATAGGATGTAGGTGATGTGAGAATAGCGCTCAGGAGACTAGTGCTAGATATAGAGATTTAGGAGTCCTCTAAAAAGAAATGATAGTTAAACTCTTGGAAGCTAATGAGATGACTAAATAAGACAGTGTAGAGAGAAAAGGGCCCAAGATAATGCCTTATGGCAGAAGTGTCAAATTCCCAGCTGATACCAGTGGGACCAGAACCAGATTAAAACAGGGAAATCAATAAACTTAAAAAAAAAAATCCTTACCTTCTGTCTTAGAATCAATGCTAAATATTTGTTCTAAGGTAGAAGAAAGGCAAAGGCTGGGCAAATGGGGTTAAGTGACTTGTCCAGGGTCACATAGCTAGGAAGTATCTGAGGCCAGATATGAACCCAGATCCTCCCAGGAATCTCCAGGCCTAGCACTTTATCTACTGAACTACTTGGCTGCCTCTTCAATCAATAAACATTTAATAAATTCCTGTTTTGTTCCAGGCACTATGCTAAGCACTGGAGATGCTAAAAGAAGCAAAAGATCATTCTTGTCCCCAAGAGGCTTACAATCTAATAGGAGAGACAATATGTAAAGAAGCATATGCAAAGCAAATAGTAAGTCATAAACATACAGAAGGTATTAAAATTAAAAGTGATTAAAAATGGTTTCCTATAAGATAGGATTTTAAGTTAGGTTTAAAGGAAACCAGAGAAGTCAGTAGGTATAATTGAGGAAGGACAGCTTTCCAGGCAAGGAGGAACAGTCAGAGAAAATGTCAAGAGATTAGACAGAGTCATCTTGGTGGAACAGCCTAGAGGCCAGTGTCACTAGTTTTAAGAGTATGTATTAGGGAGTAAGGTCTAAAAAGAATGGAAAGATGGGATGGAGTCAGGTTATGAAGAACTCTGAATGTTAAACAGAGCATTTTGTGAATCTGGAGGCAATTTACTGGGGAGGAGGGAGGAGTAACATAAGCAGGTCTGAATTTTAGAAAAATCATCTCAGTGGCTGAATGGATGTGAGATTGAAGTAGGGAAGAGACTTGTGGTAGGGGCGACCAACCAGTAGGCTATTTCAATAGTCCAGATGTTTGATGATGAGACCCCAGATCAAGGTTTGGCCAGTGTCAGAGGAAAAGAGGAGGGCATATTGGAGAGATATTACAAAGGTAAAATTGATAGGTCTTGACAAAAATTGGAGGGGGGGGTGCGATTGATAGATAGTGAAGAGTCCAATATGATGTCTGGGTGATTGAGAGAATGATGTTGCTTTCTACAGAAACAGGGAAGGTAGGCATTGGGGAGGGCTTAATGGGGAAGATAATGAATTTTGTTCTTAAATATCCATTGAATGTCCAGTTGGAGATGTCTGAAAGGCAGATGGGAGATTAGAGGTCAGTAGAGAATTGGAACAGGAAAGATATTAGTTCAGAATTGTTAGCATGGAGATGATAATTAAATCTATGGGAACCGATGAGATCACCAAGTGAATCAGTATAAAGGGAGAAGAGAAGGCAGCCCAGGACAGTACCCTGAGGGACACCTATGATTTAGAGGGCCTGATCTGAAGGAGACTCCAGCAAAGAAGACTGAGGAGCAGTCAGAAAGACAGGAAGAGAAATAGAAGAGAGTAGTGTCCTAAAAAGCCTACAGAGATAAGAGTATCAAGGAGGAGAGTGAATCAGTGTCAAAAGCTACCAAAAGAATAGAGTTTGGCAAGAAGAATAAAATTTGTCAACTAAGAGATCATTGGTAACTTTGGAGACAGAATGATGAGTTCAGAAGTCAGACTGTAAGGTTTTAAAAAAAAAGAGGGGAGAGAAAGTGGAAGTATTGCTTTCTTAAGGAGGTTGGTTACAAAGGGTAGAAGAAATATAGGCTGTTAGCAGGGATGAAAGAATCAAGTGATGATTTTTTCAGGATGGGGAAGACATGAACATATTTATATACAGCAGGGAATAAGCCAGCATATGGGAGATTCAAAATAAATTAAAGAATTGGGATGACAGAATGGGCAATCTTCTGGAGAAGATAGGATGGGATGGGACCTCTTGGACAAGTAGAAGGGTATGCCTTGCTAGGGACTAAGAAACTTCATCATGTGAGACAGGGGTGAATGAGAAAAAAAGGGGCACCTAAGTGATAGATGAGGAAGAGAGAGCTCATAGTAAATGGCTATGGAAATTTTTTTTTCTATAAAATAAAATGGTTCTTAGCTGAAAAGATAGAGGGAAAGCAGCCACAGGAGGTTTAAAAAGGGATGAAAAGATTGGGAAGAGCTGCTAACAAGCTGAAGGAGGAATAGCAAGACTGTCTAGCAGCAGTGGGAGCCTGATTGGGTGTGTAACATAAAAATTTGTAAGCAGACTGACAATGGTTGTGTGATTTTTCTCCAGGCACAAAGGTGACAAATAGGGGAATCCTGATTGAGTGTAATCAGTGATATGATAAAGAGGCTAGGAAAGAGAGGAGGATAGGGTAGAGTTGAATTGGTTCACTCTCAAGGGCCAAGATTGGGAGAAAAGGAGAGAGTGGCTAATTCTAACTAACTCTGCCTTAACCCTAATCCTAACCTTGGTGGAGATAGACTAGGAAAGAACTGAGGGGACCAAAGAATCGGAGGTCATAGTTGACAAAGAATAGGGTTTGGTAATCAAAGGCACAGGAGAAATGAAAAGCTGGTAACTTATGGTCACCAAATAGGATTTTGGAATTCTTAAGGCAGTGCATTAGTGGGTGATGATCAAGTGTATGGCTGAGGTAGGACGTCTCTCGGGAAGTGAGCAGGTTGAAGAAACAAGTAGTTAAAGTGATTGAGGAAGAATTAACATGTTGAAGTCTTCTAATACAAGGGCAGGAATGAAAAACTGAAAGCCAGGTATTGAACTCATTGAGGAAAAAGGGGAGTAACCTGGAAAGGTCTGTAGAAAACATCTAACTGATTGGATAGTAGATATGAACAGCATGGAATTTAAAGGAGGCCAGATTCTAGAGTGGTGAATGGGAGAGAACTTGGAAATGGCAATGAAGAACAAGGAATATTCTAATCTTTCTTCTCAAAACAGTGAGCTAAGGAGAATGAGTAAAGGTGCAGGTGGAAAAGAGCGTCCAGGAAGGATATATCATCTTGGGAAGTCAGATTTCAGTAAGGGCTAATGGGAGAGAAAAAGGTTAAGGTTGAAGGGAACTTTGTTGTCTCTAGAATGGGCATTCTAGAGAGCACAGTAGAAAGGGGGGTGGAGGAGAGTTGGTTAAAACTTTGGGGTGGGAGGGTTGAAGGGGATGAGAACAAAGAATCAGATAATAGAAGTGTAGAATGGAGTTTAGAAAATGATCTACAGGGGGGCAGCTGGGTAGCTCAGTGAATTGAGAACCAAGCCTAGAGACGGGAGGTGCTAGGTTCAAATCTGACCTCAGCGACTTCCTAGCTGTGTGACCCTGGGCAAGTCACTTAACCCCCATTGCCTAGCCCTTACCACCTTTCTGCCTTGGAACCAATACACAATATTGACTCCAAGATGGAAGGTAAGGGTTAAAAAAAAAAAAAGAAAATGATCTACAGGGTTTCAGAATCTCTAGGTTCCAAAGGTCATTACCAGGTAAGAAAATGTTCATCATCTTCCCTCTGAAGAACGGAGATTAGGCAGGAAAAGGGCACAGCAGAAGATACAGGTTAAAATGTATAACAAAATAAGTAAAAATATAATACAAGGGGGCAGCTGGGTAGCTCAGTGGATTGAGAGCCAGGCCTAGAGACAAGAAGTCCTAGGTTCAAATCTGGCCTCAGACACTTCCCAGCTGTGTGACCCTGGGCAAGTCACTAGACCCCCATTGCCTAGCCCTTAACACTCTTCTGCCCTGGAACCAATACACAGTATTGATTCCAAGATGGAAGGTAAGGGTTTAAAAAAAAATACAATACAACATAGGTAATATTAATTTGTGGTTTTCCTGAGTCAACATAGGGACCCTTTTTTGTCTGACACTACTACCTGAGGCTATGCTGTGCTATGTCCATAGTTAGAGAATATGGATATGGATAAAGAATCAACAATGGAGACTGAGAAGGAGCAATCAGATGGGTAAAAGAACAGAGTCAAGTCATTAAAACCCAGAGAAGGGTAACCAGGAGAATACAGTAGTCAATAATGTGAACTGTTATGAAGTGAAGAAAGGTGAATACTGAGAAAAGATCATGTGATCTGGCAATTAAAAGAACATCTTAAACTTTGGAGACAGCAGTTTCAATTGAGTGTTATGGATGGAAACCAGACTGCTGAGAGTGAGAGTAGAAACCGAGACAAACACAGAGAGCTTTTTGGGTAGAGTTTGGCTGTGAAAAGAAGAGAAGAGAATGATAGGCTGAGAGGATGGTAGAGTCTAGTGAGGTTTTTTCATGATAGAGGAGACTTAGGGATGTTTTTGGCATTAGGAATAGGGAGAGTAGGTAAAGTGACTCTACCTCCTTTCAAACTGTGAGGTAATAAAAGCAAAAAGTAGAAGGCTATACTCCACAAGCAGGACCACTTCTCAAAGAGTGGATTCTAGAGGGAAATCTCAGAAAGCCAGGCATTTACCTTTCCTGACAAGAAGTAAAATAGCTCCCAGAATTTATGACAAGAGCAGTTCGGGCCATCAGCCCCTTTATTGTATATGTTTGTTATTGAGGGGAACTGAGGCAGTTCAAGGAAAGAATTAATACCTAACAGAAGTACTAAAATAAAGAATTCCATCTAAAATTCTAGCCCACAACTTGTAAGAGCTAGAAAAGATCTTATAAATCATTTAATCAAATTTTCTGATTTTATAGATGATTAAATAGGTTCTGAGAAGGGTAGTGGCCATCTAAGGTTAGACAGTGAATCAGTGGCAGGCTCTTGACTCACACCAGACTCTGTGTTAGTCCACATTAATGGCCACTTTCCCCAGGAAGCTGGAGGTCTGACAATAGGAGTTAGAAGGGGATGCAAAGGATACCTAAAGTAGTCCAACCAACTTCAAAATAGCAATCCCTTCAACAATACTCTTGAGTGCTAAGCAGTCAAGGAGTATCCATTATATCTCTTGAGGCAGCCAATCCTGCCACAGGCCAATTCTAATTGGGAGGTTTTCCCTTATAATCTTCCTCCTTCCCATTCCAATTTCTCCTTACTGGTCCTTGTTATACTCTTTAAAGAAAAGCAGAATGACTCGAATCCGGACTTTCTTAAAATAGCCCTTCACAAACTTAAAAGTAATTTGTCTTGGAGACAAGGTGGTTGGTGGTATTTATTGCACTCCAGCCCAGAGAGTGGGTAGGAAATGCAAAGTTAATATCCTGGTTCTGAATAGTCATTAGGCTGAGGAAAGAACTTGAAGGCCCCTGGGAGAGAAGGCCTCAGGTCTAAGGAAAGTCATGGTCTCCAGCTCTTTCTCCTAGCCTTCAAGCATAACTCAAACACCACCTCTCTTAGAAGTCTTCTGTATCTTCCAACCCTCAGCAAAAGATGAGCTTTCCCTCCCTGAAAATCTCCACAGCCAATGTCTTTTCCTCTCCTATGATCCTCTCTTCAATTTGGTATAGTGGTAAGAGCACTAGCCTCGGGAGTTGGACAATACCTCAAATGCAGCTTCTGATACCTACTAGTTAGTATTTCTTTTAGAGATATAAACAGATTCACACACACTGCATATTTATTCACACACATGCTTTATCACCTCATAAAATGAAAGCTCCTTGAGGGTAGTTCCTTTTTTTATTCCTATCTATATCCTTTGACCCTCATTTGTAAAATGGAGTTAATAAATGAGTACATAACTCACAGTTCTTATTTCATTTTTATCTCTAACCCCAGCACTGAGCCTCAATTTCTTCATTTGTAAAATGGAGTTAATACTTAAGTATTAAGTATTAATTAACTGACAGCATGGTTGTGAGGATCAAAAGAATGTGTCAAGGGATTTGTCACCCTTAAAGTACACATCAGCACTACAGAGTCAGCACTAAATGTCAACTATTAAAGGAAGTCACTTTTGTAGAGTCCTGATAAGCAGGTCTACAAAGAAGGGGTTCTTCCTTTGTGATGGGGACCAGAGGAGAGGCAGGGAGTCTGGGAACCAGGGTGAAGAATGACAGACACAGACAAATCAGTGTTTAAATAGGGCAGGCAAACCACTATGATGTTCTCCTTGTTAGGAAAATATAAGAATTATGGAACACGAGGTAGAGGAGATTAAGGTAGAGAATGCAAGCCAAGAAGGGCCATGGCCTCAGAAGAGGAGAAGGTTTACAGATAGAGACAGGAGATTCCTAGAGCAGATTGAAGATCCAAGAGGAAGTTTGTGGGGGCCGCCTCTGGCCTATGTCTTTATTCCAGAGTGATTAGGGTGGCTAATCACTGGAGAGTGGTTCTCAAGCACGTAGCATGGACAATTCCGATTGGATGGTGAGGTAAGAGTAACACCTTTTTGGGCGTGTAGATTTCAACCCGCGGTTTCTCAATGGAATGCGACTCCCAGCCAAAATGTTAATGAGTTTGTCTTTAGGCAATAGGCCGCATGGCCAGGTCAAGATTTCATTCACAAACATCCGAGTATACAATCATTTATATTTCATAGATGTGAATATGCTTGGAATGCTACAACTTTAATCTCTTGAGGCCAGCCTTTTCATTTAAAGAATAAATGAAAAGTCTTTATTAAGTGTTTCCTCCAAAGTAAAAATGGTCCCTGCCCTCATGGAGCTTACATTCTAATAAATGAAGGACTTATAACCTTTTGGGGGTCAAGGGCTCCAAAGGCAATTGGGTGAAATCAGAACAATTTTAAGTTCATAAAACACACAGGATTACAAAGGAAACCAATTATATTGAAAAAGTTAGGAAAGATTTTTTTTTAAGTTCACTAAAGAACTCCTATTATAAAGGGAGACAGCTAGGTGACAAGGTGGATAGGCCTTGGATTTGGAGTCAGGAAAGCCTCTTCATCCTGACACTAGCTACCCTGTTACTAGGGCAAGTGACTAAGTCTTTCTTGGCTTCAGTTTTCTCATTTGTAAAATGGGGCTAATTACAGCACCTCCCTCAAAGGGGTGTTGTGAGGATCAAATGAGATAATACATGTAACATTTTCACAAAACTTAAAGCACATTAATTCAATTATTATGAACAATAACATTCTGAGGATAAAGATGGTGAGGGAAGGGCACTTTGGTATAGAAAGTAACTAGATGAGCCTGTTTGATCATAGGTTTCAGAATAGGGGAGGAGTATATCATACAAATATGTTATTATTAGATAAATTAAATGCCTTCTCTGGGCCTGGTTTCCTAGTCAATTAAGGTTAGGAACTGAATCTGTGATTTCATTGGAAAATATAAGGAAGCACAAGAAACTCTCAGATGAGGAAATGTTCTTTACCTACCTACTTTTCTCTGACAATACCTTTTAAAGACCAAGTACCAAACTTCAACCCTCAGGCTGCATATGAACCACCATCTCCCCCCCCCTACTCCAGACAGGGGAGAGAGGAAGTGCTTCCACTGGGCTGCCAGGCAGAGGGGCCAATGATGGGAAAAATGTCCTCAAGCACCCGTGGAGAAGAGGAAGGGAACAGCATCCTCCAGTATGTGTGCCATAGGTTTGCCAACATGGCCCTAGAGTATAGGTCCTAAATCACCTCATGGTTGGGCTACTTGCAGTTGACTGCTGGTTGGACTCCCTGCCACAAATTTTTCCTTACTTCAGTCCATCCTAAATGATTTTCTGATCATGTCACCCCCCCTTCTTGTTATAGTGGTTTCCCACCACTGCCAGGATCTACTGACATTCAAAGCCCTTTATAATTTGCCCCTTCCCACCTTTTCCATTTTATATTACCCTTGCCTCCCAATATTCTACTATCCAGCGACATTATTGTCCTTGCCATTTTTCAGATAGGCATTCTACCTTGAGACATTTTCACTGACAGTCCCCTATGCCTGGCATGTTCTTCCGCCCCTTTAGATTACCTGGTTTCCTTCAAAGTTCTGATAAAATTCCCCCTTCCAAAGGAACCTATCTCAATCTTTCTTAATTCTGGTGCTTTCCTTCTGTTGATCATCACCAGTTCATCCTGTACATAACCTATTTGTACATACTTGTTTGAATGATGTCTCTCCCATTAAATTTCTAATTCCTTGAAAGCAAGGATTGTATTTATTTTAAACTTTTACTTTTAATTTTAGAATCAATACTATGTATTAGTTCTAAAGCAGAAGAACAGTAAGGGCTAGGCAATGGGGGTTACATGACTTGCTTAAGGTCACACAACTAGGAATCATCTGAGGTCAAATTTAAACCCAGGACTTCCTGTCTCTTCAGTCTGGCTCTCAATCCACTGAGCAGATTAGTTTAATGAATGGCCAGTTGCTGGTTAGGTGACTTGTCCAGAGTCTCTGGGTCAGCATGTGTCAGGGGCACGACACCTACTAGCTTCCAGGACCCACTGCTCCACAATGTCCTGGGAACCCTACTTCATGCTATGAAAAGTCAGCAGTTATTACTAAGCGGGTCCCAGGTTCGAAGGCCCCCGACTGGACTAAGGGCTCCCCCGTGTCTTGTCCAGCGGGATCCCTCCTATCCCAGACGTAAAGCAAGCCTGACAAATGCGTGAGTGAATGAATGAATGAATGAATGAATGAATGAATGCACGAATAAGCCGCGGCCTTCCTTCGCCCACCACGCTCTCCAGCTTCAGGCCTGCCCCGGAGAACGTACTTTTCCCACTTTCTTCACCCTCACCAATTCCCTGAGACCTCCTCTCCCATTCCACCCCAGTTCAGCACCCCAGGCAGACACCCATCGCTTCCACGTCATAAAGCACCCCCTCTTCGTCCTGGCCCCGCCCCGCCCCGGTCCCCCCCAGCCCCCACCCCCAAGCCCGGACGCCGTCGCCGCCTCTTCCTACCTCCTTCCCCCGAGCTCAGGACCGCGTCGCGCTCAGGTTCCGTCACTGGCGACGAGAGAGAGGGGACGGGGGCGGCGTCGGCGCCTTCCGTATACGTCAAGACGCCACTGGGCGGGGCTGAACTAGAGCGATTGGCCCAACTATCGCGAGGTTTGTACAGGCTTCCTTAGACTCCCCGCATCGGGGCTTGAAAATGGCGACTCTACGCTTCTTGTCTTTTTTTTTTGAGAGGGTGGCGGCTAGTTCCAAAATGGTTGCAGAAGCGTCACGCCGGCCGCTGCTTTTCCCTACCTCCCACTCCTTCCTTCCTGGGCTACGGCCGACGGTCATAGTGTGCCTCTTTCACTCCTAAGGCGTCCAAAGTGGACAAACTAGTTAACTTTTTTTTATAAGTGTTTCCTCGTCAATTCTGAGGCAGTCTTGGTAGCGAAGCCCGGCAGGGGTAAATCTCTCCCTTCACAGACGGGGAGACTGAAGCCCAAAGATGGGGCACACAGTGTGACCCAGAACTAGAACTCATACACCCTGGTGTTAACCGTGTCTTGATAGTTAGTGTTGGAGAGTTGAGCTGGCCGAAATTTCATCACGGAGCCAACCCAGTGATGAGCCTTTTCTTACTTGAGCTAGTTTGGCTCTGCAGAGAAACCGTTGCAATTAAATTTTCACATGAGCAACACTCAAAACTTTCAGCTTGGTATAAGATTGTCAAAGCCACGGAAATAACAGGGTCTTGGGAGAGAACAATAGAAACAATGATTATAAGAGGTTTTAATGTTGCTCTCTCAGAGGTAGACATCCAACAAAGATAAACAAAAGGAAAAACATATGCCCACCTTTTGACCCAACCCACAGAGGGCAGTGGCTGGAAAGACTTGGGTGAGGGAACTGGTGTGATTTCTAGGAAGTTTTACCCAAACTTTTCCAGGTTTAAGGGATCAGCCCGGCCTGGTTTGTGAAAAGGAAGACATAAGAAAGTCATAACAAGTATGAGCTGGAAGGAGCTATGATGCCACAATACAACTGATTTGTGTTGCTGGCTAATATGAAGGATGAGAGGGTGACCCTCTCCTAATTCTTTTCTTTATGGAATAACAAATTCTCCTGCTTCTAGTAAAGAACCCATTCATTTCTCATTTTGTCCCTTGTCTGCCCTTTAAGGCAGATGTATCAAACACGGTGAACTGAAGGGTCCATGTAGTCCATAATTCTCCCAAATGCCACTACATGGGATTAAGATGTAAGTAGTAAATATTTAATCAAATCAAAATACAATAAAATAATATAAAAAAGCAAAAATAATAAATGTCATCTTTGTATCAAAATATAATAATTGTGTTAATAGCATACAAAGAAAAAATACAGATTTAGATGAAGAATTAATAATATCCAAAGTACTAAGTGAGTCAAAAAACATATCATAAAACAGGCCATAGTTGTGGAAAGAATTATGATGAACAATAAATCTAAATTAACCTTAGTTAAGTCAATATATGGCCTGCAGGGATTCTCTCATGCACAGTTTAGTATCTCTATTTCTCTTTGAATTTGATACCACTGCTCTTAGGAGGCTTGACAAGCCTCCTAAGTAAAGGTTGGGAAGGGTTTTCAATTTTTAAAAATTGTTTTACTTTCATTGTGTTAAAATACATGGTAAATACTAATGGCCAAAAATACTGATTTTGTTTGGTTTTGCATAGTTTGTAAAAAAGAAAGAAAATATTTTCCTTTTCAAAGATGAGAAGTATTTTGTTCAGCAAAACTAATAAACTGGGTGAGAGATACTCAGGAATATAATGAGAGCTGGTGTTATCATTCATGAGACTTACAAAAGATATCCCTAAAGGAGAAGGCAGGTGTCTCAGTGGATTGAGAGCCAGATCTAGAGATGGGAGGTCCTAGGTTAAAATCTGACATTAGAAACTTCCTAGCTGTGTGATCCAGGGTAAGTCACTTAACTCTAATAGCCTAGCCTTTATTGCTCCTGTGCCTTGGAACCAATATACAGTTATTGATTCTAAGTCAGAAGGTAAGAGTAAAAAAATTAATAAATAAATAAAGATATCCCCAAACCTGTTTTTTCACCCTTTGGTAAAAAAGGCAAATGAGCAAGAAAATCAACGAGCCAAAAAAGCTGCTGCCATTTTAGTCATATAGACTGAGTGGTAGAGCTTTTCATGCCACATTTCAAAAGCTAACATAGGGGAATAAGCTAGGTGGTATAGTGTATTGAGAGCCAGGCCTAGAGACAGGAGGTCCTGGATTCATATCTAGCCTCAGACACTTTCCAGCTTTGTGACCTTGGTTAAGTCACTTAACCCCTGATTCCTTAGGCTTTACTCTTCTTTTGCCTTGGAACCAATACACAACATTGATTCTATTATCTAAGGTAAGGATTAAAAGAAGAAAAAAAAAGCTAACATAAAATGAAGGATCTCCGATTATGTAGTAGCTTAATTGAAGAATTTAGCCTGTCTAAATTGTAAACCTTAAAATTTCTTAGACTTATGAATGTTGGAAATTTCCCCATTTCCAACATTAGGTAGGGAAGGTCCTTCTTCTCCCTACCTGAGATTACTTTAGGACAGAAACCTTTTGCTGAACAATGGAAAGGGCTTTGACCTATGCTTAAGCATAGAACAGGAAGTTCTTTGAGTCATGATTGATTTTAGAATTAATACAATAGAGATACTTGGAATGACAGAACCCTACTCAGTCCTAACAGGATTTAGGAAGGGCTGCAGCATAGATCAAGATTTAATTATTTGAGAATATGACCTTCAACAGACATGTGCAAAGCCACAGACCTCTGGGCGGTCCTGGGTTAAGGTAGAGCCACCATTGGCACAGGGAAGACATGGACAGTGATTGGTAGATGTGAGAACTGAGGGGAGGGAACTTGGATGGTTTCCTTAAAGATAGCGGGGTCTGAGGACTAGAGGTGGTTGGTTGGAGAGGTTTTTGCTCTGAGAGGTTGTGCTCTGAGAAGCTTGCTCTGAAGGAAGCTGGAGGTGGAGGCCCCTGAGACTGTTTCTCCATTTTGGTCAGGTGAGTGATAGGGACTGATCTCTTTTCTTTGCCTCAGCTATCTAAGGGCTTGGGCCTTTTGGCCCAGCCTAAAGAGAGGGGGTATTTAAGCCCTATTCCCTTCTCTCTCCTTTCTCTCTCCCTCTCTCTCTCTCTCTCTATCTCTAATACCTTTCTTCCTCCTGTTTGTAATTAAACTCCATAAAAGGTTGACTGCTGACTTGAGTTTTCATTTAGGAATTACATAGCTGAATTCCTTGGTGACCTTAAATTAATATATATCAGTCTTTTAAAGTGATTTCCTTGTCACAAAATGTGGTTACCATAGTGACACTACCATAGTAACGTAACTGTCCATCAGTGCCCAACTCATTTAGGAACTATCTGCCTCATTAGATATATAACTGAAGGAATTATTGGAGGAGGAGATAGAGCCTTTTTCTGTATTTTAAAAAATATATATATGTTCAACTGTTATATTGTTTAATAGGGTTTGAGAATTGACCTTTTTGATATTTTTTCTTTTTTGTTTTGATAGTTTTAAATATGATTTTTTAAACTTGAGTTTATTGAATTATACCTGATACTTGGTATTGAATAATCAATTTACAATATTTAACAGCCCTGACAACATTGCATACTTCAAAGCTTAAACTATTGGAGCTTGCCATTGATAATTAAATCTTATGGGACTATAACTGATGTTTGACTCTGTTTCCAGAAAAAACACAAAGGGACTGCTAATAAATCCCTGAGAAGTGCTCCTAAGCCAATGTTTATGGATGATGTTAATAACCTCAGTAGAGGGGATATATGTCAGTGCCAAGGTGATGAGAGCTGTCTCAGGGAAGGGTTGAAAGAATAACTGTTTAGCAAAGTCTGAGGTAGAATTCTTCTGACTTAACCTGTAAGATATGAAAATATCACTACTTGGCTCTGACTCTGGACTGCTATCCCTATGACTCTTGTATAGAGTAGAAGTCAAACTAGGGGGAATCACATTTCCCCTTTTGTTAGGCTTCTGTCCCTCTTTTTCCTTTGGTATGGCAACTTTCTTTAGTGGTGGCATGTATATATACAACAATATTAGATGTATAATTCACCTTTCCAAAAATAAGAGGAAAATATGTATGTGTGTGTGTGTGTGTGCTCTTATTTTTGGAAAGGTGAATCATACATCTAATATTGTTGTTGTAAAAGAATATGCACTATGTTGGAACATTATTTTGTGTTACCATCAGGTTATGTATGTGTTTGTGTGTATGTGGGAAATATTTCATCCTCCTAAGGGGGGAAGTTGTGAACTTATCCCTAAAGGTTCATAGACTCAGATCCTTTTTTTTTTCCATTTGAATAAGTTTATTTAGTCAATTTAGAACATTATTCCTTGCTTACAATAATGACATTATTTCCCTCCCTGCCCTCCACCCACTCTTCCCACAGCCAACACGAAATTTCATTGGGTATTACTGGTGTCCTTGATCAGAACCTGTTTCCATGTTGTTGTTTATACTAGGATATTCATTTAGAGTCTACATCCCTAACCATATCCCTTTGACCCATGTATTCAAGCAGTTGTTTTTCTTCGGTGTTTTTACTCCCGCAGTGTTTCCTCTGGATGTGGATACTGGTTTTCCTCCTAGGTTCCTCCGAGTTGTTCAGGATCACTGCATTGCCACTAGTGGAGAAGCCCGTTACATTCGATTGTACACAATGTATCAGTCTCTGTGTACAATATTTTCCTGGTTCTGCTCCTCTCACTCTGCATCAGTTCCTGGAGGTTGTTCCAGTTCACATGGAATCCCTCCACTTTATTTATTTATTTTTTATTTTTATTTTTAAACATTATTTTATTTGTTCGTTTCCATACATTATTCACTGGAAACAAAGATCATTTTCTTTTCCTCTCCCCCCCCCCCCCCCCCCCGCCCTTTCCCTCTCCCATAGCCGACGCACGATTCCACTGGTTATCACATGTGTTCTTGACTCGAACCCATTTCCCTGTTGTTGGAATTTGCATTATAGTGTTCATTTAGAGTCTCTCCTCAGTCTTATCCCCTCCAACCCTGTAGTCAAGCAGTTGCTTTTCATCTGTGTTTTTACTCCCACAGTTTATCCTCTGCTTGTGGGTAGTATTTTTTAGATCCCTGCAGATTGTTCAGGGACATTGCATTGATACTAATGGAGAAGTCCATCACCTTCGATTGTACCACAATGTATCAGTCTCTGTGTACAATGTTTTTTTGGTTCTGCTCCTTTCGCTCTGCATCACTTCCTGGAGGTTGTTCCAGTCTCCATGGAATCCCTCCACTTTATTATTCCTTTTAGCACAATAGTATTCCATCACCAACATATACCACAATTTGTTCAGCCATTCCCCAATTGAAGGACATCCCCTTATTTTCCAATTTTTTGCCACCACAAAGAGTGCTGCTATGAATATTCTTGTACAAGTCTTTTCCCTTATTATCTCTTTGGGGTACAAACCCAGCAGTGCTATGGCTGGATCAAAGGGCAGACAGTCTTTTATCGCCCTATGGGTATAGTTCCATATTGCCCTTCAGATCCTTTTAAAGCAGTTTTAGGGAAAGATATCACCAATAACCTGGACCAGGAAAGCAGATCTTCTGGAGAAAATGCTGTGAGGACAATTATGCGTCCAGATGGACTTGACAGATGACAACAACAGAGGATGTTCCTAGAAATCAGATGCTACATCATGAGACTCTGAGTGAGTCTTTGGATATAATGAACTAAACAGTGGGGGGTTGGACCCTCTATCCACTTCTATCCTTCACATGTGCTGATTGTAATCTCCAGAGAATTTTAATCATGATAAACTTGAATCTCTACCTGGTACTTTCAATAATTAAACAGAAAGGTAGTTTTCTTCTCTGCAAACCTAACTGATCATAGTCTCCCTCTCATATGTATTTAATACTTCAGAGATAGACACAATATTTTTTGAAAACACATTACAAAAGCAGAAAATGAACTCAAATAAATTCATCTCAGGAATATAGGCACAGTAAGAGAGTCAGATTGATGTAAGGAAATAGAAATGTCAAAGTTTTTGTTTCCAGACCTGAACTGCTACAACCATTTTCCCTCTTCTGAGTGTCTTCTACTTAGATTGACTGTAATGATTTTTGTCTCCTTCCTGGTCAGGGCAGTTGCAGTCATAGTATAAGTTTCTATGGAATTGAGTGTCCTCTCCCAATATTATCAAGAGGGACTTTGTGTCCTCCCTTAAATATACTTACTCATTTTTGTCTTGAGATTTTAGTACTATCCTTTTTTTAGAGAGAATAAGACTGCCTTTTCATGCACAGGCATGGTCTTTAACAGTCTAGTCAGAATACACTGAAAATTGCAAACATCTATCTCAGGTATATACCAACTCTTTGGGGAAAGGGATGATATATTTACATGTGTGCAGGTGGTCTTTCTCCCCACATTAGAATATTCTTGAAAGCAGGGATTTTTTCATTTATGTCTTTGTCTTTAGAACATAGTAGGTACCTAATAAATGATTGTTGATTGATTAGTAGTCAGAGATTATTCAAGAATGGAATGGGCTGCTGAGGAGGAAATGGATTCTCCTTTATTAATGGTCTTAAAGAATTTGTTGAGGGGGTAGCTGGGTAGCTCAGTGGATTGAGATCCAGGCCTAGAGACGGGAGGTCCTAGGTTCAAATCTGGCCTCAGACACTTCCCAGCTGTGTGACCCTGGGCAAGTCACTTGACCCCCATTGCCTAGCCCTTACCACTCTTCTGCCTTGGAGCCAATACACAGTATTGACTCCAAGATGGAAGGTAAGGGTTTAAAAAAAAAAAAAGAATTTGTTGAACTGAATGTGACTTCAATCACTTGTGAGGTATGCTGCAGAGATCTTTGTTCAGGTATGGGTTGGGCTTGTGGTCTCTGAATTCTTTTCCATTTGAGATTCTGTGACTCTTTGACTCCTTGTTACATGGTAAAGGAATTAGTATTTCAGAATCTCAGGTCTGATATAAACTATGTTTCTCTTTTCTTCTTCCTCCCCATTATATTCAACATTGATAATAATTCTGATTATTCTTTTATTGTCTTCTACAATTAAATGTTCTTTCTTTGTTCTCTCATTGCCTTCAGACAAGGTGAGACTTCTAAAAAAATATTACTTTGTCTCTTCCTTTGCTTCTCCCATTACCCCATCCCCATCTCTCCTACTATTGCTATGAGTCACCCTCATCTAGAACAATTCCAAGAAAAAATACTTCACTTCTTCTTAGCTCTCCCTCAGCCTTGGCTACTTTCTTTTGCCTTTCATACATAAATATTCTCTTTCGTCTCCCAATGATCTTGCCTCCTTGGTGAAGCATGAGCACTTTTACTAATTTCTTGGAATGTGGTAACATAGAAGAAAGTCATTCAGAACTAGAGATGAGGAGATGAGAAGATACATTCATATCTGGCCAGAGCAAAGGAGGAGATAAGACAATTCCCTTTTTCTCATCTTATCTGAAAGTCATTAAAAGGAAAAGGAAAGCATATTTAGGGAAATGGAAGTTCCCACATTAAATCCAGGTTCATGTTACTGTTGAATTGGACATTTATCAAATTCATAGCTTTGAGGCTCCATTAATGTGTCTCTTAATGCCAGGCCAAGCAAGATGGCACATTAACTCAATAAAAAAGCATTTAATGGGATAGCATAGCAAAGTAATAACAAGAAATTGAACCAGGTGTTAAATACTCCTGCTGGCACTACCATGAGTTCCCAACAAACCTCTTATTCTCTTTAATGCAGGAGAAAAGTGACAAGTCAGTTCATTCACAGTCAGAGACTAGTGAAACTCGCCCCAGTGGCAGACTTGGAATCACTAATTTCTTGGCATAGCAACCAAAGAGTGTTCTAGAGATTGTTGTTGGCTTCTCTTAATATAGCAGTTGTAATCTAGGGCAGGGGTTAGCAAACTTTTTCTGTAAAGGGCCAGATAGTAAATATTTTAAGCTTTGTAGGCTGAGAGGCAAAATTATGTATGTTACACAGGGACTTACATAACAAGAAAGAAAACAAGTTTCCACAAATTTTCATTGAAAATCCTCGAAGTATAATAACACCAGAGTATAATTTTTGTAATACAGAACGACTAATGAGAGGAATGGAATTCTTTCTTGGGTGGGATAACTTTTCACTTAATTGGAACTCAAAGATAGTGTTTTTTATTGTCAACCTGAAAAAAACAAAGAACTACCAAAGCAAGTATAGTAGAACCCATCTTTAATCAGGACAAGGACGACAATGCTTTTATGGCTACCACATAGGGCCACCATCCATCATACAGAACCACCACTCTGGATTCTGGGAATACTGTCTCTGGGAAAAACATCAATAATGGGAATATTCACTGAACTATAGAACTCAGGATCTTATATATGCTTTAGGGAGTATAGGAAAGGACAGACAAGTGACTGGCTTACAAAGAGGCCAGGAAAAGAGGATGTAGCTAGAGCCTAGGCTACCTGGGAATAGCCTAGATATGAGAGAAACAAAGAAGACAAAAAGGTACCTAAGATTTTATTATATCTGCTAATTCTAATAGAGTGATCAATGGGTATTTAAAGGTTTATTTTTCAGTCTGGAACAAACCTACTATTTCTCTCTGGAACAATCAAGGGGTGTTTGAGGGTTTCATAAAGCAGGTTGTCACTATCACCAAAACTGACTGCAAATGTTCATGTTAATGCTGATCTATAATGAGATTTTGGGCAGCTTGGTGGCATAGCGGAGAGAGTGCTAGGTCTAGAGTTAGAA
This sequence comes from Monodelphis domestica, assembly GCF_027887165.1. Lineage (NCBI taxonomy): Eukaryota > Metazoa > Chordata > Mammalia > Didelphimorphia > Didelphidae > Monodelphis > Monodelphis domestica. The sequence continues at coordinate 72,533,458 of NC_077229.1, read as the reverse complement.
AGATTCCTGTTGGGAAAACTAGGTGGCTCAGTGGATTGAGAGCCAGGTCTAGAGACAGGATGTCCTGGTTCAAATCTGGCCTCAGACATGTCCTCACTGTGTGAAGGGTCACTTGACCCCCATTGCCTAGCCCTTACCACTCATCTGCCTTAGAACCAATATGCAGTATTGAGTCTAAGACAAAAGAGAGGGTTAAAAAAAAAGACTCCTCTTCCTGAGTTCAAATCTGGCCTCAAACACTTACTAGTTGCTTGATCCTTGGCAAGTCACCATTTGCCTCAGTTACTTCATCTGTCAAATGAGTTGGAGAAAGAAATGGCAAAACACTCCAGTATCATTGCCAAGAAAATGGCAAATAGGGTCATGAAGAGTCAGATATGACTAAAACAACAACAGTGTCCTTGCCTAATCATTACAATGCTTTAGAATCTAATTCGATGACAAAAGAATCCATGTATCCCTTGGTCCCTAAAATATAACATTTGAAATTCAAAGTCCATTTTTCATTTCTTGTGTTGACATTACAGTAATGCATTAGTAACAAAAAAGAATGTCACAAAATATGTAGTGCATGGGACACTTGAATTATAACTGCATCACTTCAATTTGTAGTGAGCCTTTAAGCCTCAATGGGAAGCAATGAATGAGCCGCTCTAAGTTCTCAGCTCTGACTTTGTTGTTTGAAAGTAGCTATTGACAATACACTGTATAATTAGAAATCTGTTACCCTAAAAACTATATTTTCCTGGAGCCCACTGACTTCCTGTCATTATGTACTTCCTGTAGGCAGAGGGTATTAGGCAATGGGGTTGCTGGTCCCAGCCTCTTTACTTCCTGTCAGCGACTGAGGTGGTAAGCCGGGATTTTAAAGAGCCTGATTTGCCATGGGCATGTGGTTTTTTATTTTGTTACCTTTTTATTCCTTTACTTCTAATGATCATTAATAAATCTCTAAAAATATAATATTTTTATTATTTGAGATTAATTTTAATTTTTATAACATGAATGAATGAGCATCTTTGTGTTCCAATAAGACTTTATGGACACTGAAATTTAAATTTCATATAATTTTCATGTGAGAGGGATTGTGGGTAGCTAAGATGGTAGAACAAAAAATACTTAGAGCTTGCCAGTCATTCTCTAGATATCCATCACAAAACAAAAACACCTCAAAAGGAATCCTGAAATGACAGAACCAGCAGAAGGCTGCAAATGGTATCTGGATGGAAACCTCCTCACAACAGGCCAAGTAGGCTACCTCTGTGGAGTGCTTGGTCTAGACTGAGACAGCAAAGCTGATCCCAAGTAGTGGAATAGAACATAGTACAAGCTTGAAACAATACTCCCTTCAACTCAGAAATGGGGCTAAGCTTCAACATATAGGCAAAGTCAGAAGGGAAAAAGTCCATAGGTGAGCAAAAGACAGAGGAAAACTATTTTAGCAGCAAAGATGACCAAAATACAAGTTTTTAAGAGGACGGCAATACAAAACTGAAAATGTGTCATGCCTCAAATAAAAATGTGTAAGGATTTCAAGCCCCAAATGAGCTAGAAGAGCTTCAAGAGAGGATTAAAGAGAGAGAGAGAGAGAGAGAGAGAGAGAGAGAGAGAGAGAGAGAGAGAGAGTTAGAAGAAAAAAAGAAAAGAAAACAATGAAGAAAAAATAAACAGTTTGGAAAAAAATCAACTCACTGAAAAAAACAACTCCCTAAAAAGGAAATTAGGAAATTCAAAACCTCAAACAAGAAAATAACTCCCTAAAAAGGAGTTTTTTCTTTGATAAGAAGAAAATGGTTTCCTAAAAATTAGAATTGGAAAAATGGAAGTTCATGATTTCAGAAGTCATCAGGAAACAATAAAACATTCAAAAGACTGAGAAAATAGAAGAAAATCTGAAATATCTCACTGACGAAACAATTCATCCAGAAAATAGATCTAGGAGAGATAACCCAAGTATTTTTGGACTGCCTGAAAGCCATGGCAAAAAAAAAAAAGAGAGAGAGAGCCTGAACACCATATTGCAAGAAATTATCAAGAACTGTCCTTGATGTCCTTGAACAAGAGGAGAAAATAGAAATTGAAAGCATCTACGTATTACCTCTTGAAGGAGATCTCAAATTTAAAAATCCCAGGACTATTATTGTCACATTCCAGAACTCTGAGGCCAAGGGGAAGATATAATTTTCATGTGGCATGAATATTATTAAAATTTCTTTTCAATCATCTCAAAATGTAAAAACACTCTTTGCTTATAGTTTGTGCAAAAGTAAGCAATAGGATAGACTTGTTCTTTAAGCCATAGTTTGCTAACCTTTGGTCTAGAGTGAGTTACTCTCTTTTAGAGATGCATGTTGGTATGTGCTGATCTCCTTCAGTGCTACAGTCACCTCTGCTGTCCTCAATAGTCCTGGCATGGTCTAGATGTAGATGTCATATTTTCTCATTCCTCTTAACTGTGTTGCCAGTCCCATGCCATTCTATTTTTCCAGACTCCCCATCCTTTTAAAATGCACATATTGGGGGTAGCTGGGTGGCTCAGTGGATTGAGAGCCAGACCTAGAGACAGGAGGTCCTAGGTTCAAATCTGGCCTCAGACACTTCCCAGCTGTGTGACCCTGGGCAAGTCACTTAACCCCCCATTGCCTAGCCCTTACCACTCTTCTGCCTTGGAGCCAATACACAGTATTGACTCCAAGATGGAAGGTAAGGGTTTATTTTTTTAAAATGCACATATTGATAGTACACTTAACCAAAGTGCATGCTATATTATGTTGCCATGCTAAGAAGCACATCCCACAGTCAGTTCTTATTATTTAATAAATAATTATAAATTACTATACAATCTCCAGAGAATTTTAATCATAATAATACAATATATACACAACAGTGAGGGTAGTAGATAGTACTGTCTCTATCAATCAACATCTTGGAATCTTAAACAGGTAGGAAGAATCTCTAACACATGTCAGAGAGAGGACTTTTCCTTTCCAAAAGGTGAAAAAGGAAAGTCAAGAATTCCTTTCTGTAGTGGTCACACAATTGCTATATTTGTTACTGCTTTGTGGCATTCAGTTTAGAATTTGTGTGTTTTCCTTCTATTTATATTGCTCTCCTCATCTTGTGTATAGTTTCCCTGACCACTTAATTTATTTTGCATCAGTTCATCTAAGTCTTTCCATATTTTTCTGTATTCTGACCTCAAATTTCTTCTTTTACTAGATGTCTTTTCCAACTATTCTTAATTCTAGCTTCTTCCATCTGTGAATTATTTCCTATTTATTTTGAATATAGCTTGCTTTATATATATTTGCTTGTATGTTGTCTTCCCTATTAGATTATAAGTTTCTTGTGGGCAGGGACTGTCTTTTGCCCCTTTTTCTATCTCCAATATTTAGTATCTTGCCTGATACACAATAGGTGCTTAAGAAATGCCTGTTGATTGATTGATCTTTGTTTTCTACAGCATAATGATATTCCTTTTTTCTTTTTACTTAAAGATTTTTTTTTCAATTACAGGTAGAAACAATTTTTGACATTTTGCAAATCAGATTCTCTTCCTCCTTCCCTTCTTTCACACAAGGTGGTAGTTTCCTATGTAACCGTGAAAATGTGGTTTGCCAAGACTGTGAATTGCCAAAACTGTAAAGGTTTCGGCCAAACTGTAAAGATAATTTTTAGTGTCTTGATTTAAAATCTAAAATTAAGTGGTCGCCATGGGAAAATTCCCAAATATGAAAATACCCAAGTCAGCTGGGTTTTATGGAGATTTTAATTAATACAAATGAAGAAATTAAGAGAGAGAGAGAAAGAGAAAATAGTAGAAAGGGCCAAGGCCAAAGGGCCTAGGCCAAATGGCTTAGGCCTGAGCCTAAGGGAGAGAGAGTCAGTCTTTATCACTCACCACAAGATCATCTCAAGCAAGCTCCAGTCCTCCAGTGAACTCCTTAACTGTGTTCAGAGTCCCAACTGAATTCAATTGACCTCCTTTTAAAGAGAATTTTCTCTTATGTCACCTCCCCTAAATTTTCACATCTACCAATCATAGTAGACGCTTTTTCCCAGGACTGCCCATTCTTAGTTCTCATCTTCTTTGGTTCTCACCTTCTCTGGTTAGATTAAATCTTCACACCTCTTTTGTTAAGCTTGCCTTTTGTAAGTTGCTTGACCTTTTAGGTACGAATTTAACCTTTATAGGTACTTAGCATCCTTTTGTATTAGATCTAAAAATAAACCTAGCTTTACTATGAGTTAGGGACTTTTGATTGTTCAGTAAGGAGTTTGCAACTTTGTCTTCCCCTAAGGCACTGTCTGAGTAGGGTGGAGTAATTTTAAAAGTTCTCAATACATTCCTGATCAAATACCTCCATTGTTAAAAATGGGGAATAGCTTAATCAAATCTTCTGAAGTAGAGTCTGAGCAGTTTTAAGATTCACATCTATTTACCTATAGAGGTAAATGTAGTTTTTAATATTTCTAAATAGGTTACATCAGTACTTTCATAGCATAACAATATTCTAAAAATATTAATGAACCATAATTTGTTTAGCCATTCTCTGATCAATGGGTATTTACTTTGTTTCTAGTTCTATGCTAACACAAAAAGATTTGCTATAAGTTTTTTGGTGTGTTTGGAGCCTTTATTTTTGTCAGTGATGGCCTTGGAGTTCCAATCTAATTTTTAGACTGTTTTTGCTTGGCTGAGCTAGGAAGGCAGAGCTAGGATCAATAGTTGGGAGTTATGAGGAATATTTTATCTCACTGAAGAGCATAAATTTAGAACTGGAAGAAGCGCTCCTTGAAGTTTTTTCCCTATTCCAATCCATCTTCTAAACAGTGACCAAAGTGATTTCCCTAAAGTACAGGTCTCACTATATCACTCCCTTACTCAATAAACTCCAGTAGCTCTCTAGAGTAAAATATAACAACAACTAGCATTTTATATAGTGCCCCCTCCTTTCTTTTCAGAAGACTTCTACCTACTCCCCAACACAATTCAGTGACACTGATCTTTTGGCTTCACCATGAACAAGACACTCCATCTGTTGACTCCCAGCTTTTTCTTCCATTGTCTCCCATTCCTGGGATTCTCTTTCTTCTCACTTCCATTTACCAACTTCCTTGAAGTATTAATTAAAAGCTCATCATTTATTGGAAGCCTACACTAACCCACCCTTAATTCTAGTGCCTTCCCTCTGTTAATTATTTCCTATTTATACTCTTTGTGGCTTGCTTGTACATTATTTGTTCACATGTTTCTCTCCCATTAGATTATAAATCCCTTCAGGGCAGCGCAATAAATATAGATTGATTGAAAGGGCCAGACCTTGTGCTAAACATTTTAAAATTTTTAACTGATTTGATCATCATAATAACCCTTGGAGGTAGGTGCTATTATTATTTTACAGTTGAAGAAACTGAGGTAGACAGAGATTAAGTTATTTTCCCAAGCTCACACAACTAGAGTGTCTCACGCTATATTTGAACTATCTATCTGTCTTTCTGTCTATCATCCATCCATCTATCCATCCATCCATTCATCCATCTATCCATCCATCCATCTATCCATCATCTATCTATCTATCTATCTATCTATCTATCTATCTATCTATCTATCTGTCTATTATCCATCCATCTATCCATCCATCTATCTATCTGTCTGTCTATTATCTGTCCATCTACCTATCCATCCATTCTATCTATCTATCCCAGATTTTCCTATCCTAGGATATATATATATATATATATATATATATATATATATATGTGTGTGTGTATATATATATATATATATATATATATAAAATCTCAGATCTTCCTGACTTCATAGAGCTAGATGACTAAGTGAATAGAGCTGCTGGACTTGGAGTCAGGAAGGCCTGGGTTCCAAACTGGACTCAGAACATACTAGATGTGTAACACTGAGCAAGTCACTTGAGCCCGTTTGCCTCAATTTCCTCATATGCAAAATGAGCTAGAGAAGAAAATGGCAAACCACTCCAGTGTATTTACCAGGAAAATCCCCCAAAGCGTGAAGAACTGAACAACTTGAGTCCCGGACCAGACCTTCATTCACTGCCAACCACCTGCCACAAGGGGGAGACATCATAGGACTTATCCTTTAGAACTCGGATATGTACTCTATAAAGTGTGAGAGCATATTTTTAAAAATCTCATTTTTATTTAATCAATCAGTTAATCAACAAGCGTTTATTAAGTGTCCATGATGTGTTAGGCACAGTGCTAAGTGTTGGGTACACGAAAAGAAGGAAAAGACAGTCTTGATCCTCAAGGAACTCACAGTCTAATGGGGAAGACAACATGCCAACAAATAATGTACAATAAAGCCATGCAGAGGATAAATAGGAAATAATTAACAGAGACAAGGCACTAGAATTAAGAAAGGTTAATTGAATTATAGTAGAAGATGGGCTTTTAATTGGTACTTAATGGAAGCTAAGGAAGACAGTAGGTAGGGATGAGGAAGGAGAACATCTAGAGAAGATGCCATGAGCCAAGTGATGGAGTGTTGTTGAGGAACATCCAAGAGATCAGTAAAAAGTAAAGGTGGGGAGTGGGGGTTGACATGATTGGAATAATCATGGATAATCACTTTGGTAGTTGAATGGAAGATGGATTGGAGCTAGGAGAGCCTAGAGGCAGGCAGACCTACCAGCAAGCTACTATAATAGTCCAAGTGTAAGGTGATGAAGGTCAGCACCAGGGTGGGTGGCAGAGAAGAGAAATAATATACTTCCAGCCTAAAATTCTTTTTAGACATTTTTTTCCTGTTTCAAAGTATACTTCAGAGAAGACCAAGAATTGAAGCCATTTCTTTGGGAGAATAATTTAAGGTTGATAATTAAATCTAGCTTTAGTCTGCACTAGATCCCCTGTCTGCCTCAACCCTAGAAGTGATAGCCCTGTGACCCACCTACTGGCACCTCTTTTGGTTATTTAGAAAAGACTAAGACATTGATCAGAAGGAAGAGATCCTCTAATTATTCCAAAACCCTCTAGTGAGTGGTCTAGGAAGGAAAGGAGGAGTGACTATTGTTCTGGAATATTAACCCTCAACACCCTGTGTTAAATTATTCTCTCCTTAGTCAAAATTCTTATAATTCTCTTGTGGTCTGAGAGTTATGTCCAAGAGCAGGTGTAGAATGAAGGATGGTGGAATGGGGAGTGAAGACTATGCCAGTTTGAGCCTTTCTTTTTCTCTTTCCCTCCTTTCCTTCCTTCCTCCCTCACCTTCCATCTTGGAATCATTACTGTGTATTGGTTCCAAAGGAGAAGAGAGGTAAGATCTAGGCAATGGGGGTGAAGTGATTTGTCCAGGGTCACACAGCTAGGACATATCTGAGATCTGATTTGAACCCAGGACATCCCACCTCTAGGCCTGGCTCTCAATTCACTAAGTCACCCAGTTGCCCCTATTAGTAATTTCTTACAACACCATCTCAGTAACTGCTTTTGTTTTGAGCTAATTGTATCTATTGGTTATTTATAAAGGCATTGGTAGGGGCAGAGGTAGTCACCCCTTCAGGAATCAGCCAGGGATTTGTAAGTTGGGGGTGAGGGGAAGGCATGGCTACACAGATTTTGCATATACCTATGTATGTGTACATGTTCTATCTTATTGTGGAATTTCTTCCGCATGGGTTCCTGGAGGACCCAGAGAGAACCTTCCCACCAGCTGGATCTGCTGATGGTTGGGAAGGTTAAATAACTAAAGTAGTTAAAATGAAAAGAAAAAGAATTCTTAGACCTTTTCAGAGCTGCCAATCTCAGAGACCTGACTTTCTGGCACACCCCACCCATCATTGCTTAACCTGCAAAAATGTCTGCTAGCAGCTTCAACATTTTAGGAGATAGATTGGGGTTTGATAGATTCTTAGACTCAGCTGATTAGCTGCCTTCTAAGACAGAAAAGGGAGCGAGGGAGGGAAGTATAAAAGGCTCTGAGTTGATAGAAGTGATAAAAATCAGTTGGGATCTTCTTGTAAGATCACAAATGTCTCATGGTTAATGCTCTTTAGAATGTAATAACTTTGGATAGAGGAGACCTTCCTTGAGATTCAAGAATCAGTCTGATTCATCTTGTTGCCAGTAAGGAAGCAAAGAAAATAAAATCTGAGGGTTTCTATTGACATAATCCTGTAGTTCCATTTCTTTGACCCTAGAGGTGGAGAAAAGCACTTTTCTTAAAATTCACAGTATCTGTGGTCATTCTCCTCCACTCTCCCTGACAGGAGGGAAACTCCTTAAGATCAGGGACAGTTTTATAAATCTTGGTATGCCTAGTGGTTAGAACATAGTAGACCCTTAATAAAGGCTTGTTTCCTTGATAAATTCCAGCCCTCTTTTTTTTTATAAGTGAGGAAACTTAAACCTAGAGAGTATAAGTGACTTCCTCAAAGACACACAGTTAATAAGTTTAGAGTATGATTTGAACCCGGGCTTCTCTAAATGTAGTGTGCTTTTCATATACCGTGCTAAACTTTCTAATATTTTGAACTATCCCAAAGTGGAAAGGATGGCTTCAGAAGAGGATTTAGCACCCCTGCTCCATTATAGAGGTCTTAAGTTGCAGTCTGGGTCATCCCTTCTAGAGGATGCTATGGAGGGGTTCACTGCTCAGGTATGAGCTGTACTTGATGTCCTCTGAGGTCCTTTCAGGACTGATTTCTTCTGAGGCTATGATTTTAGGGCAGAGTCAAACTTAGTTTCATGACCTCTCCCATCTTAATGCCTTCTTGGGTGTTTCTTCCTGGTGAAGTTGGGAGTTCTTGTTTGCCATAGTGCCCTCACCTCAACTATGTCCTCAAACCAGGGAAAAGTTTGCAGGACTTGGGGGTTTATCAACAAGGAAACTTCTCTGGTCATTAGGATTGGCTCCTGGGCTGAGCCTGGTGTTTCTAGCTAGTGTTAATGTATAACTGCCCTCTGATTATAGGACTCAGACTGACCAGTGCTAATAGAAAGTGAAAAATTAAGTATTTGCCTTGTCTTGGACTTATTATCAGGGTGTGATACAAAATTATCAGGAGATTGTCTTAATCTTCCTAATATTTTGCATTCTGGTATTGATTTTACCTTTTGCCCATATATTTTCTAATAAATTTCTAATCATGGTTTCCTCCTATTCAAACATGAGTTCCCATCAGCTGGCTGACTGAGACCTTGGATGATCTTACTCAATCTCATAGCTCAACTTGAGTCTTGGGCTTCCCCTGATCTGAGATGTTGGCAACATAGGTTGGAACAAAAAGTACAGGGGATATAACCGGGTCACAGGAGCAACAAGAAATAGACCTTTGATTCCCCATGACTTCTCAAACCTGTCCAAAATAGAAATTATGTGCCAAAGATAAAGCAACTTCAGCTGTTTCCATAGTTTACAACACCTAAAATCCAGAAAAAGATTGAAAAATACTCAGGAATTAATGCTTCCTGACTCTGATATCACTCAGCATCTTTCCCCCACTTTTTAGGTACTGGGACTACCCTGGTAGATCCAGGGACCCAATTCAAATTTACATCAAACACCTCCATAGGCACCTAGGTTTCCTCTCCTATCTAAAGTGGTTGAGGACTATAAAATTTATCCTTCAGTAGTAAAACCCTTATGGGGGCTGCCACCCTGTAAAGCCAGAGATGTGAAGTTCTGTCATTACCAGAGCAGATAATACTAGTGTGACAATTTTGCAGATACTGGGTCAGAGAACTTAGAAACAGAGGGGAAATGATAAGACACCAGGATAGGACGTTGTGTATGTGGGTGTGCTATAGGGCCGTAAGCCTGAAGGAAAAAGCACAAAATCTAGCTACGGTCAGTTATGACCACCCAAAAGTCAGTAAGGGGCAGAAACTAAAACTAGTGAACCATAAATTGTCTAGCATGGGTGGAGATTGAAATGCTTTGAGATTCAACCTCAAGGAAACCACCAATAGAGGGGACAGAATTAGAAAGTGAATAGGGGAAATTCAAGGGGGGAAAAGACTGAAATGATCAAATATCTCAGGAAGAATAAAACACAGAGACGTTGAATATAAGCAGATAAATCAATAGGGAAAACAATAACAACAGAAGGAAATATGGCTTCCAGATCCATTTGTAAACTAGTTCAGATGTCTGAATAAATACTGAAAAATGAAGGAAAATCACCCAAAACTTGATGAGGCAAAACTGTGAAAATTGAGGAGCACATGAAACCACAACATACTGAGAATTTGGTTTCAAAGAAAAATGAGAATGATGAGAGTAGAACTTATGCCCTGCAGAGAAAAAAATAATAGACAAAATAAAACAACTGGAATCTGTGATTGTAAGTCTTTTTTTTTTCTTTTAAAACCCTTACCTTCCATCTTGGAATCAATACTGTGTATTGATTCCAAGGCAGAAGAGTGGTAAGGGCTAGACAATGGGGATTAAGTGACTTGCCCAGGTCACACAGCTTGGAAGTGTCTGAGGCCAGATTTGAACCTAGGACCTCCCATCTCTAGGCCTGGTTCTCAATCCACTTAGCTACCCAGGTGCCTCCTGTGATGGTAAGTCTTACAAAAGAAATAAAAGAAAGAACAATAAATTGGGAATACATATACAAAGAAGTGAAGGGCAGTCTAAAGGAAGTAATAAACAATAACATTTTAAAATATGTTCATTATGCAAGCAAAGCATGCTGATCTTGAACACAGAATGTATAGAGACTACTGAAGAATGAGAGGTCTCCTAGAAGAACATGACAGGACAAAAAACCTTAATGCTATAACATAGAAAATAACAGAAGAGAACTTCCCTGAAGTTATGAGCATAGAAAACAAAATACCAATAGAAAGAATTCACAGCTCACCTACAGAAAGAAACCCATGACTCCAAGAAATATAGTGGTTAAACATAACAATTCAATTCAGAAACAACAACTTCTGTAAGCCAATAGGGGAAATGCCTTCAAATACAAAGGAAAGGACATTTGAATAAAACAAAACTATTCCGTGCTCACCAAAAGAAGTAAGAGGAAAAGGAATAATGTGTTCTAAAGAGTAATGGAGTTTAGCATATAGCCCAGCATGACCTACGTTGAAAATCTGAGCTTGATCATGCTTGAGTAAAGATAGATATTCTATCCTAAAAAGCTATTTAAAACATTTTAAAGAGGAAGGGAAATAAATTTGGTCATATAACTTAAGAAAATTTGTGTGGAAATTTGTTATTACATATAATTGGTAAAAAAAAAAAGTATATATATATACCATAGTAACAGGAGACATCATTCTATCTCTCTATTTTAGATATCTAACAGAAAGATAAAGAAAAGGACTCATGACATCTTCTAAAAGGGACAGCAAAAAAAAAACCCACAAAAACTTCCTCAATACCACATGGGATTTTACAAAAACTAAGCCATATGAAAGGGCACAGAAATACCTAAATCTTGAACAACAAGTGATTTATTGGGGTTCAAATAGGGAAGAGGTGTCACAGGTATCAAATAAGAAAGTGGATAAACAGGGAAGCCCTACAGTTACCCCCTCTGGCAAATTGGCCCTCCACAGTCTAGGGGTTCAAGGCTTCTCAGCCTTGATCCCTCTTTCTTGCCAAGTGCCTTTAGTCCCTAATCTTAAACTGACTAAACTTGAATATAAGAGTCCAGGGACAGGTAAGGGAGAGAGAGAGACAGAGAGAGAAATCCTTGGACAGGATTTGTGGATGGCTTTCTTCAAAAAGTCCCAATCCACAACCCCACTGAGGACTTTAGACTGCTGTCATGAAGGGTTTGGTTGGAGGGTTCAGGAAGGACAGTTGATCTCTAAAGGAATATATATCTTCTGAGCTTCTGGGAATCCACTTCACTTCTCTCCTTCCCCAAGCCAGAAGTGACTTGTTTGTTGAGTCTCCAACTCTCAGTTCCTTCCTTAGTACTCTCAGTTTCTTCTTCCCTTCCTCAGCTCTTCCTTCAGCAGGTCACTTCAAGAGATGATCTCTTGTCCATGTAAACTCTCTCTTCTCTTATCTTACAATCTTTACTATTCTTCTGCTTTGGAACCAATACACAGTATTGATTCTAAGATGAAATGTAAGGGTTTAAAAAAAGATAGAAGAGAAACAGATCATATGCCTCTCATAGTTATACAGAATGAATTCTTAAAAATTAAAAAAAAATTTCAGTTGCATGTAGAAACAATTTTTGACAATTAATTTCTGACATTTTAGGATTCAGATTGTCTCTCTCTCCTTTCCCTTCTGCCCTCTTCCCAAGGCAAGAAATAGTTTGATACAGGTTATAGCAGTGCCTTCATGCAATACATATTTCCATATTGTTCCTGTAGTGATAGAAGACACATATCACATATGCCATAGAAATCTCATGAAGGAAATACAGTGGAAGATGATGTACTTTGATGGGTAATCACACTCTACCAGTTCCTTCTTTGGCTGTGAATAGAATTTTTCATCATGGATCTCTTGTGATTATCTTGAAAACTTGCTTTGCTGATAATGATTTAGCAGGATGTATTTTTTAAAGTTTATTTGTTTAATTAATTAAATTAGACTCTTTTCCCATGGTTCCATGATTCATGTTCTTTCCCTCCCCTCCTCCCATCTGGTTATGATGGGATTTGAGGTGAGGAAAAAACAAGAAGGAACATATAAATAAATTCAAATTTATTGAATGGGAAGGGTAGGAAGGTACAAGGGTTTAGGAGTAAACTATACTTATCTTAAAAGCTAATATCTATAAACTATCTAAACTATCTTATTAAGTTAAGTATTAACTTTCCAATATCCAAGTCTCACACCAGGAGTCCAATCAAATGGGCCAGGATCTTCAGTTGGTTGATATTGTAATATTTATTGGGAAAGGAAATGGGGAATTGGAAAACGGGGGTAATGTGAGGTTTGTAAGCAGGGTATGGAGAGTTGAGGGGAGAGAGGGAATATTGCTTAGTGAGTCAAAGGAGGGAGATGCCCCCTGCTGAGAGAAAGCAGCAGGGGTCCGATAAAGACTGTTTGTCTTGAATGCCTGAACTGATGCGCAACTCCCTCTATGCACAGAAAAGATAGTCCACTTATCTGACTGCGAGTTCAAATAATATAAAGTTTAATAACCAGTTGGGATTGGAGTTTTTTCTCAGCTTCAGAGCGGAGGCCAGGCCCAGAGGCTGGCAGAGGGTTTCTCCCACTCCTGTCTACTCTATATCAGTCCTCGATTTGTCTAATTTAGAATCTTAACAGTAGACAGAAAGCAAACAAGAACAGTTCTAACCTTTAGAAGCCTGTGTCTTCGGGCTGAACCAAGAAGAGCATGCCGCTCCGGACTGGGCTGAATGAGCTCCTCCCTCCTCCAACACCAGGAATCAAGTCAAACCCCACAGGAAGGAAGTGCTAGTCACAAGACCCAACTGCCACTCCAAGTTTCCCCTTCCCCCACCAACTGTCAGTCTTGTTTCCTTTCCACAATCGTCCCCTTTTTTGTTGTGACCTTCCCAAGGTCAGTTATTTATATTATAGTTACCAATTTACTAAATCTACTCTAAGGAATTTTTTTCAGGAAAGTTTAGGTAAGGGTAGTTTGGGGGTTTTACAATGAATTCAGTACAATAAATGTTTGAACAAACTATTACAAGAAATTTGAATCTTAGTGCTAATACTACTTACTCTAAGTTAACTAAAACTAATACATTATTTATAGAAATTATTTACATATAATACAACAATATACATTGTTCCACATCATGATGTCAGTCAAATAGAAATATCTATTGATCTTTCTATTTGCCTAAGACCTTATGGAACAAACTATATACATATTTATATTTTGCATAAATACAATTTCAGACACTTGTTTATATAAACAAGGTCTTTCAATATGTCAGTTTGTGATTTTCTGTTTTGTGTCTAATAGTGTTATGTTGAATTAATACTTATCAAGTTTCTTCAGATTTCCACTTCTCATGTTGACTGATGGATCTCTTTTTTCTTCCAAGTTATGTAGTGATGCATGCAATTTCCCTAATATGTGAAATTACTTTTGTTTTATTATTTCAACACACAGTCTTACATATAAGTATCATTTTTGATCTGTCCTCTTCTTATATAAACAAATTTACAAAGTTCAAAGTCTTAGCTGTCCATTTCAGCTTTTTTTTCTTTGTTTCATTTCTCTAGTCGCTATTAAACAAATTTACAAAGTTCAAAGTCTTAGCTGTCCATTTCAGCTTTTCCTCTTTGTTTCTTGGCTCTAGCATCTTTTCTTGATGCTTTTACTCTGGGCTGGTTTAAAATCTTTTCCTCTGGGATGCTTTTCCTTTAGGATGCTTTTCCTCTGGGTTGCTTTTCCTCTGGGCTGGAAAGTTGTCTCGAACATTATGTGTCACTATTATTTCTTTGTGGTGTACTTTTTATGTTAATCAGTTTTTTGTTTTCATTTCTCAGCACTATCTGTTGTCTAATTATCTTCTATGTCTGTTACAGTGATTTTGAACTTTTTCTGGTTTCACGTGGGAACAGTGAAACCATGAGTCTTTCCCTGCAACTTTTATAGCTGTTGGGGAAGTAAGCAATACTTCATGTGGTCCAGTCCATTTTATGTCTGTAGCCAATTTTCTATTGAAAATTTTTGAGTATGCTATATCTCCTGGTTTGATGTTGTGCAAATTGTAATCCAGGGGTACTGTTTGTTGTATCAAGCCCATTTCATGCAATTCTGCTATTCTTGTCTGTAAAGCTTGTATATATTTTGTTAATTGACAGTCTCCACCTATCATTGCAATGTAAGCTGGTTTACAAGTCCTTCCTTGCCAAATTACATGTCTATATAGCATCTCAAATGGAGAGATGTGCAAATCTCCACTAGTTCATATTCTAAGATGGAACAGAACTAATGGCAGAATGTTTGTCCATTTTTGGTGTGTCTCTGCATAAAATTTTCCTATCAATGTTTTAATGTCTTTATTTAATCTCTCCACTTGCCCTGAACTTTGGGGATGATAGGGTGGTATGTTGCTTGTATTCCTAGATTTTTATAAATTTCATTTAATATTGACTGAGTAAAGTGACTTCCACGGTCTGAGTCCAATTTTGAGGGAATCCCAAATCTAGGTGTGATTTCTTTTAATAGGATTTTGACCATAAATGCTGCATTGTTCTTTTTGACAGGAAAAACTTCTGGCCATCTAGTCAGTCTGTCTATGATGACAAGGCAATACTTAAACCCTTTGTCTTTTGGGATACTGATAAAATCTATCTGTATGCATTCAAATGGAATATATGCTAAGGGATGACCTCCTAACCCTTTGGTCTTATAAACTCCCTGATTGAACTGCATACAAATTTTACATTTTTGATAAACTCTTATGGCATATGAGGATATTCCTGGTGCAGTCCAAAATTGTCTCACTGAATCGATCACAGTTTGGGTTCTACAGTGTCCTTGTGCATGTATTGTATTGCACACGTGATAAAATAAATTTGTTTCCTTTCCTCAATATCCAAGCAGGTCCAGAGATCTTCTTATTGATGCTGCCAGCAGCCAAATCCAGAAACCTCTTTCCTCTGTTGGTCTCAGGAGAAAATCTCTTCCAAGTCTTATACTCAGATCCTTCTAGGAGAGAGGTCAGTTGGGCATAGAATCTTTCTTCAGATCTCTAGCCTCAGGCTCCCATGTGACCCTTAGTCACATGCTCCTGTCAATCACTTTGCATCTCTCAGTTTTTGCAAACCTTTCATCCTTTATCACATATCCCACTCCCGTAGCCAATGAGCAATTCCACTGGGTTTTACATTTGTCATTGATTAAGACCCATTTCCACATTATTGATATTTGCACTAGGGTGATCCTTTAGGGTCTATATCCCCAATCATATTCCCATTGACCCATGTGATTATGGGGTTGAAAAGATTTTTTTTTTTTGGAAGGATTGGATTCGATTGTTTAAAAGTATGGTTGTCAGGAATTTTAATTAATTCCAAAGAGATTTATTTACAAATTGTAGAAAGAGTAAAGTAAGAAATCAGAGAGGACAAGGTAAGATATCTAGCCTAAAGCACTAAGTAATTTATCTCCAGTCCCCTGGCTCAACCCAGGCAGGGGAATTTAGTCCTCAACTGGATAGGCCTCGGCCCTTGTAACCCAGGACCTGGGGAAGTCTCTTGAGAAAAACCCAGCAGTTAAGAGACACCTTTTCACTCACCATGTGTCAGTCTAAGGAACAGGTTCTCAGGTCCAGTTTGCAGATCCTTCTGCCCCTCTTCACCAGCCTCAACTTGAAAGCATGAAGAATAGAATTCCTTCAGGAAGTCATCACTTCCTTTTAAAGACATTTTCTCTTGTGTCACTTCCTGTGTTTTCCCCTAATTTTAAGTCTACCAATCACAGTTGACCCTCTGCTCTCAGACTTCCCAGAAGGCAGTCAGTCGATACTGATTCATCATCCATTATTGAACACATGGGTCACAGACCTCCCACTCAGTGATTAAGTGGGATGTTGACACCTTTTCTGATTAAATCTAAAAAATGGGCAGATCTCCATACTTAACTTTTAAGTATGGTGTTTACACTTTTGGTGATTACAATTTAAAAATAGGCAGGGGTTACAATTTAATCTTCACAATCAGGGGAGAGTTAAATTTAATCTTCACATGATCAAGCAGTTGTTTCTACTGCCATAGTTCTTTCTCTAGATGTGGATAGTGTTCTTTCTCATAAGTCCCTCTGAATTGTCCTAGATTGTTGCATTGCTGCTAGTAGAGAAGTCCATTAGTTTGATTGTGCCACAGTATATCTGTTTCTGTGTATAATGTTCTCCTGGTTCTGTTCCTTTAACTCTAGCAAAATGTATTCTTAACTAAACAATTGATAGAAGCAATTATAAAATATAAAACAAGTAACTGGGATTACTTGAAACAGAAATGCTTCTACCCAGATAAGATTAATGAATATTATTTAGGAAGGGAAGTGGTTGAATGGGGTGGGGGAGAATCTTTGTATCAAATTTCTCTGACAAGGATTTGGGATTTAAGATATACAAATATGTAAAAGACTGACAACCTGAGCAAAGAAACTACAGTACTCTCTTACCCTTCAAATCCAATCTGTTGCCAGGACCTGTCAATTTCACTTTTGCAACATCTCTCTAGTGTCCCAGTCTTTCTTCTTTCACTTGTATAATTGGAAATCTGTTACCCTAAAAACTGCATTTTCCAGAAGCCCACTGACTTCCTGACATTATGTGGTATGTAGATAGAGAGATATATTGAGTGGGGTTCCTGGTCACAGTCTTTTTGCTTCCTGGGTTGCCAAATGTTTTAATAGGTAATCTGTTTGTAACTATTTCTGGTAGTGGTAACTGGTGTGTACTCTGGCTGTGACTAGAGAGAGCTGCTGCTAGTATGGGGACATACCTGAAGGTACTTAGTTACAATGGAGATAGAGATACTACTTCAGAGATAGAACTAGAGCGAGATGCTGTTACAGAGATAGAGCGATGCTGCTGCAGGGATACTGCTAAAGAGGAATGTTCTGGGGTCTGTCTACTGATCTCTATTGATGGCTAGTGGATCAATCTATTTCCTAACCTTCTCCTACCCTCTTCCTCCCTCATTCCTTCCCTTAACCACCCACTTCTGGAAGCCTTTTGGCTTTCTCCCTCCCCCCTGAGTGGACTATAAAGATATTCTTTTTCCTTTCTCAGGTAAGGGGTTTATTGGGAACAAACAGGATGGGGATTGAGGTGAAGGGGATGAGGATGTCCCTAATCTAAAATAAAGATTATGAAGGTCTGTGAAGTCACAACTGCGACAGAGGGACAGTCAGAGGTGGAGGACAACAATTAAAATCTTTCTTCTTCACAAAGCCACCAAGGTCTCTCAGCCTAATTACAGAAGCCCCCCACCCAGTCTGGGACAGAATCTATCAATATCAGTTCAGGACTTCTCTCCTTCAGCCAGCCACCAAGAAAAGTCTCTCCTTCAGCCTGGCTTTCCTCCAACTCTTGGTCAGTCAAATCTCAAAGAAAGAGCAGAGGTTTTTCCTTTGGTCAGAGAGCCCAAAGCCAAGGCAGCCCTACAAGTGTCCTTCACCCATGGATAGAAGCTAATAGGGATCAGTTCTTAGCTTCTTCCCCCTTCAGTCAGGCTCAATTGCCTCTCCTCTTGGGAACATTCTGTTTAGAACCTTCTCCTTTGATTGACAGACAGGTCCCAGCCTTGGTTCTTGCATCTTGGCTTGTCCTGCAAAACCTCTCTCTCTTCAAGTCTCTACCACATGTGGTGGTAAGCAGGGTTTTTGAACAGGTAGAATAGCCATGGGCACATGGTTTTATTTTGTTACTTTTTTATTCCTTTATTCCTAATGATCATTAATACATCTCTTAAAATATAATATTTTAAATTATTGTACATCAATTTTAATTTTTACACACTGCCACCACTCTGGAGGGGGCATCCTTATCCCCTCATACCTTGAATCTACTGGTGAGTCTACTTGCCTCAAGCCTCTCCTTATGCCAGTTTATCTTCCACTCTGTTGTGGAAGATGATTTACCTAAAGTACAATTCTGACCATATCACCTTCCCTATTTAATAAATTTCAGTGGCTCCCTATAACCTCCAGGGTCAAATATAAAATCCTCTCTGGCGTATAAAGCCCATTTTCTTACCTTTCTAATCTTCTTACATATTATACTCCCCAAACCCCACAAAGTGTATGATTCAATGACATTGGCCTCTTTGTTGTTCCTGAAACAAGGTACACCATCCCTGGCTTCCTTCATTTCCAAGCCTGCACTGAGGGAGTGACAGTGTCAAAGGAGACAAGCAGGCATGTGTGAGAGATATGAAGGTAAAAAGAAAGGGCTTTTCAATAGATTGGATATGGATGTTGGGAGAGAGAATGAGGAATGGAAGAGTACTCCTAGTTTGGGAGCCTGGGAGCCTGGGAAGATAGAGATACCCCCCGACAATAATAGGGAACTTAGCTTGGGAAAGGGGGAGGGAGACAATTTGGATTTTATAACTTCAGAAAACGTATGTGGAAAATTATTATTACGTGTAATTGAGAAAATAAAATATATTTAAAAAATAATAGAGAAGGTAGGAAGTGGGGAAAGAAAATTAGTTTGATTTTAGATGTGTTGAGTTAAAGATGTTTGTTCAAGCTCTCCAATAAACAGTTGGAGATGTGAGGGTTGGATAAACAGATCTGAAAATCATCAGCATAGAGATAATAATTAAATCCATGAGGACTGATGAGCAAAATAGTAGAGATGAAGAAGGAAAATAGAAGAGGAGAAGAAAAAGGTCCCAAAATGGAATGTTGGCAGACACCCAGGGTTAGTGGGGGTGACCTTGATGAAGAGGCATGTAAGGGGAAAAAGGGGTTATTTATTATATAAAAGAGTTGAACTGGATTATATTTAAAGTAGGGTCACCAGGAATTTATATTAATTCCAAAGAGATTTATTTCTAATTTATTTACAAAGTTTAGAAAGAGTGAAGTAAGAAAATCAGAGAGAGGATAAGGTAAGATATCTAGCCTAAAGCACTAAGTAATTTCCTCCCAGCCCCTGGCTCAAACCGGGCAGGGAGAGTTAATTTAGCTGGAGAGACCTAGGCAAAGCCGAGGACCTGGGGAAGTCTCTCTCAAGAGGTAGGTCTCTCCTGAGGATAGTTTCATCAGAAAATATCTAGGAGGGGGAAGCTGGGTAGTATAAGGATAATTTTAGGGTTGTGACCTAATCTAAATTATTTTTGGTTGCCAGGGAATATCCCAAATAAAATTCCCAAGTCAGTTTTTTAATTTATGGTGGTTTAATTAATATAGAGGGAAGGAATTAAGGAGAAGGAGAAGGAGAAGGTGTAGGATTTCTCCCACCTGGCCTGTGCCAGGGGGAGTTCAAGATCCTCCACCATGTGGTCCCTGAAGAAGATTAGTGGCTTTTTAAGAGGATAGTGTTTTGAAGGTAAAGGAGAAAGAATCAACCTAAACTCCGATAGAGCTCAGTAAAGATGCCTCACCTGAACTAGGCTACTCAGCTTCCTCCAGTATGGTATCAAGGAATACTCACCACTAAACCTGGACAATAGCAGCCGTCACCCAAGATGCTGAAATGCTCAGCACGCTCCGCCAGCCACCTCTCCACCACCAAAGAGGTTGGAGAGAGGAAGTGACGTGAAATATATAGACGGTTTTTACATCACTTTCTTACATCTCCATCTCACATGTACCAATGGTAGCTTGTGAGATTTAAAATGGTTGAGGTCTTAAACTGTAGTGATTAAAATAGTGGAAGATATAAATTGTGATAGATATAAGAGAGGGTGAGTAAATTTGACCGCAAAATATGTTTCACTACAGTGTCTTGGGTTTTAAAATCAAATATAAGGGAAATATTCCCAGTTATTCAAATACCCAAGTCAATTGGGTTTTATAGAGATTTTAATTAACAATACAATGAGTAATCAAAGAAAGAGAGAGAGAGTAAGAAAAGAATCAGTTTTTTAACACTCATCACAAGGTCTGACTAAACAAGGATTCTAGTAACACCAGGCCATCATCCTTCCTCAAAGAGTCTTCCAGCCAGAGATTGTTTCAAAGGGCCTCTCTCAAGAGCCTCCAGAGCTCCTACCCCAGAGGGACAGAGCCCCTCAGAGGAGCTCCTCAAGGAGCTCTCCTTCAGAATTAGAGTCAGAAATCGTGATCCTCAGAATGAGTCTTCTCAAAATGAGCTCCTTCAGAATCAGATCCAGCTCTTCTCTGAGCTCTTATTTTTAAGGGCAAAATCTCCTATGTCACCTCCCCTAAGTCCTTACATCTACCAATCACTGTAGATGTTTCTAAAAGACAGCCCATTTTGAATTCACAGCTGAGTAGATTAATCTCTTTAGTAAGAGAGAAAAATATGCTGCTGTGTTGACTAATTTCATTAAGAGAAAATCTCTGAGTAAGTTTTCACCTTTTAGGTCTAAGTAGTTTACAAGTTGCCCACCTTTATAGGTACTTAGTATCCCATTGTATCAATTCTAAAACAGTCATAACTCAAAGAACTTCCTGTCCCTTCCATAAGCATGGATCAAAGTACTTTTCATTGTTCTCAAGGAGCTCTCTGTCCTAAAGCAGTCCTAAGTAGGGTGGAGTAGGGATATTCCCAAGGCAAGGAGCCCCCACACTCAAGTAGAGTTCTCACATCTGCTAGGGAATTTTTTTAAGTAGAAGATTCCCCAATGGAAGAAACCCCTAACATTCATAAGTCTGAGAAATTTTAAGGTGTACAAGCTTAAGCTTAACTTAGGACAGCCCAGGGGTTTGTCAGTTGTTTCTGATTTGTCATTTGCTAGCACATGTCTGTCATAGGCCATCCTCCTAAATACTTAATCCTTATGTATGGGTGTAGACATTCCTGTTTTTGTTAGACTAAGTAGGGTGGGGAAATCTAAAGTTCACAGTAGCTCAGTGGATTGAGAGACAGGCCTAGAGATGGGAAGTCCTAGGTTCAAATTGGGTCTCAGACACTTCCTAACTGTGTGACCCTGGGCAAGTCACTTAACCCCCATTGCCTAGCCCTTACCACTCTTCTGCCATAATAAAAGTCTCTTTAGCATCCTTGCGCCTGGCCCTGAAGGGAAGTTCACATTTGAGCTTCACTTTATCACTGAGAATACTTTTGATTACCTCTATCAAAAATATCTGAAAGTATCCTAACAGTTTGAACCTGATTGGTGAGTTAAACAATTTTGAAAAATTTTGAACCTATTTTGGAACAGTTTTTCCATCTAAATATTTTATGTTTATAACTCACCAATTTATTTTTATACCCTTACCACTCTTCTGCCTTGGAACCAATACACAGTATTGATTCTAAGATGGAAGGTAAGGGTTTAAAAAAAAAGAAAATATCCAGGAAAGGAGTCAGCTTTTTCACTCACCATGTGTCAGTCCAAAAGAGATTTATGGGCAATCTCACCAGGAATAGGGTCTCGGGTCCAGTCAGCAGATTTTTCTCCAGTCTCAACTCCAAAAGATGAAGAACTACTTCTCACAGGATGTTATAAATTCCTTTTAAAGACACTTTCTTTTGCATCACTTCCTGTACCTTCCCCTAATTTTATGTCTACCTATTACAGCTGAAGCTTTGCTTTAGGACTACCCAGGGGCTGTCAGTTAATTTTGATTCGTCACCCACTATTTTGCACATGTGGGTCATAGACCTCCCCCACTCAAGTGTGAATGGGGTGTTTACACCTTTGGTGATTCAATCTAAAAATGGGCAGGGGAGTTAATTTAATTTTTACAATCAGGGGAGAGTTAATTTCATTTTCACAATCAAGGGTGAGTTAAATTTAATCTTCATAGGCAAATGCAAAAGAAATTGAGAAAGAGTGGTTAGGTAGGTAGGAAAACCAGAGGGTGATCAATAGTGCTAAGGGCTGTAGAGAGAACAAGAAGGGTCAGGTTTGAGGAAAGGGCATTAGATTTAGTGGTTGAGATATCATTAGAACTTTTGAGAAAACAATTTCAGTTGAATGATGTTCAGAAGTCAAAGCTGACTAAATAAGGAGGTGAAAGTTAAAGAATTGAAGGTATCTATTTACCTTTTTGTTCTTATGTTTTTATGTTTTCCATTCCATTGATTGGTTTAATGATGATGGCAAGATTCTTAATAAATTTCCAAGGAAAGCTCTCAAATACTAGAAAAGTCTTGCATTGTTGAATTCTTTGGAAATGGGCAATTTCCTCTGAATCTGGTTCTTCCCTTGACACAATATATTATTTATATACTTAATGGAGGCTCTCCAAAAATGATACCTGTTATCTGACCACTTGAGACAAATTCCTTCCAGGCATTCTTTTAATCCTTTTAATATTTCCTCATGCTTCTCCAGAGTTTAAGGTCTAGGAAGTCATCTAGTCATGCATTCGTGAAGTTTATGACTCAAACCACTTTCTCCGTAATCCTTTGAAAACTGATATTCCAAGATTCTATGGAATATCGGCTCAACTGGGTAGTCAGACCGATGAAGGTTGTCCTCAACTAATCTTCTTACATCCTCAGAGCCTGATAGCATCCCGTGCATTAGCCCAATACTCAAAACCCCGTTTCCTAGCAACTGATCCAGGTGGTCATATAGGTCCACTTTGATTCTCTTGTTCAAAGTCCAGTAGTCTACATAACCATAAACTACTGTAACATTTAAAATTGGTGAGGGATATACTTTAGTGAGTAAAATAGTGGGAGATATAAATTATGCTAGATATAAGAGTGGGTGAGTAAATTGTGACCGCAGAAAATGTTTTCACTACAGTGTCTTGTTTTAAATCAAATATAAGGTGGTCGCCAGGGAATATATTCCCAAATTATGAATATGCCCAAGTCAACTGGGTTTTATAGAGAATTAATTAATAATACAATGAGGAATTAAAGAAAAGGAGAAGGAGAGAGAAAAGGAATTAATGAGAAAAGAATAGGCCGGCCCAGGGCAGGCCTGGCCAACCCAGGCCTAAGCCTTAAGAGAGAAACCAGTCAGTTATCACTCACCACAAGATTTGTCTTAAGCAAGGATGTCTGGGGAACACAGTCTCCCCAGAGGGAGTTCCAGCCAGAGTCAGCCTCCCAAGGGACTTCTTCTCAAGAGATCTTCAAAGGGCCTCCTCCAAAAAGATCTATCTCCAAGGATCTAAGGATCGCCAAGCCTCTTAAGGATCTCCAATGATCATTTGCTCAAGAGATTCCTTTTCTTATATAGGGTTTTTTTCCCCTATGTCACCTCCCCTAAGTTCTTCCATCTACCAATCACCGTAGATGTTTTCTAAAAGACAGCCCATCTGAATTCCTGCTAAGTCGACTAATCTCCTCAGTAAGTCTGAACCAGAGAAAATGCTGCTGTGTCGACTAATCCCCTCAGTAAATCTGAACCAGAGAAAACACAGCTGAGTCGACTAATCTCATTAAGAGAAAACCTGCCCAACCTTTTTAGGTACCTAGCATCCCATTGTATCAATTCTAAAAAACAGGCATGGCTCAAAGAACTCCCTGCCTCATCATAAGCATGGATCCAAGTACTTTCATTGTTTAGCAAGGAGTTTTCTCCCCTAAAGCAGTCTTAAGTACGGGTGGAGTAGAGGTCCTCCCATTTCTGATCCTGGCGAGTTCTCACATCAAAATGGGGAATGTTTCCAGTAGGGAATTTGTTCCAATGGAGGACTCCTCAATGTGGAAATTTTTAACATTCACAAGTCTGAGAGATTTCAAGATTTACAATCCCCCCTGATGATCACTGGGAGACTAGTCTCCCCATTGATCATTTAACATAATCAATTTGTAATCCTAAATGCACTTCTAACTATAGATACACACAATATTCAATTTTCTAAGAGAAATTAGCATAGTGAGAGAGGAAATAGAAAAGAAAAGAAAGCAAAATCAATGTTTTGCTAGGCTCATTGACAGAAAGCCAAATTAGGGGCAGTCCCTTTTGGCATAAATGTGTACATTTACAATAAATGTTCAATCAAAGTTCAGTTCAATCAATCATATCCAAAGTTCATTCTTGATCTTCTTGATGAAGTGTAGGTTTTCCAGCATCTTTCTGCAACAGTTCATTCTCTGGATATAAAAGTTTCAAGCTTCTTTCTTGAACAAAATCAAAATCTTGAATTTTTATAAAAGTTGTAAACCTCAAAATTTCTTAGACTTATAAATGTTGGAAATTTCACCATTGGGAAATTTCATACTTGAAAAATTTCCCATTGATAGTGGGTCTTGGCTATTGGAATGTGAACCCCATTGGCATGGGAGGTTCCTTCTCCTACCTTCTTAAGATTACTTTAGGACAGAAACCTTTTGCTGAACAATGGAAAGGACTTTGACCTATGCTTAAGCATAGAACAGGAATTTCTTTGAGTCATGATTGATTTTACAATTGATACAATGGAGATACTTGGAATCAATCTCCACCCTATTCAATCCTAACAGGATTGAGTAAGGGCTGCAGCCTAGATCAAAATTTAATTATTCCAATCTCTACCCTACTCAG
The DNA here is from genome assembly GCF_027887165.1 of Monodelphis domestica. Lineage (NCBI taxonomy): Eukaryota > Metazoa > Chordata > Mammalia > Didelphimorphia > Didelphidae > Monodelphis > Monodelphis domestica. Next base: position 72,508,428 of record NC_077229.1, on the reverse strand, counting down.
GTTAACAGGATTTAGAAAGGGCTGTAGCAAAGGAGCAAAGATTTAATTATTTGAAAATATGACCTTCAACAGACATGTGCAAAGCCTCTGGGTGGTCCTGGGTTAAGCTAGAGCCTCCATTGGCACAGGGAAATTGATGGACAGGTGATTGGTAGATGTGAGGACTGAGGGGAGGGAACTTGGTTGGTTTCCTTAAGGATAGGGGGGTCTGAAGACTGAGGGGGTTGAGAAGTTGGTCGGTGTGGTTGGTGTGTGCTCGGAAGAGCTTGCTCTGAAGGAAGCTGAAAGTGGGGGCCTCTGAGACTGTTTCTCCATTTTGGTCATGTGAGTAATAGAGACTGATCTCTTTTCTTTGCCCCAGCTATCTAAGGGCTTGGGTCTTTTGGCCCAGCCTAAACAGAAGGGGTATTTAAGCCCTATTCCCTTCTCTCCCTTTTCTCTCTCTCTATCTCTAATTACTTCCTCCTATTTTAATTAAACTCCATAAAAGATTGACTGCTGACTTAAGTTTTCATTTAGGAATTACATAGCTAAATTCCTTGGCGACCTTAAATTAATATATATCGGTCTTTTAAAGTGATTTCCTTGTCACAAAGTGCAATCTTAAACAAAAAATCAAAATCCTTGGATTTTTATAAAAATACAATCTCAAACAAAAAAATTCAAAAATGCTTAGATTTTAAATTAAAATACAATTCCCCCGAAGTAGGTGTTAAAAAACATCAAGTTTAGCTCAGAATGCAATGTTCAGTTATGGGGGTGTATGAGTCAATTATCAAAAGAAAAGAAAAAACAATCAAAAACATAAGGAAAAAAATTCAAAATAGGTCCTTGTATAGGTCCAATTTAAAGTAATTTCTATCCCACAAGTATGTAGGACAGAATGCAGTAATATTTCACTTAGTCATTTGTAGGCAAGACTATAGGAAGTTGCCATAATATAAGAAGAGAAGAATTAGAATTCTATTTTGATAGGGAAATGTTATTCCCTTGTCTGATTTTTTTGTCATTCTCAGGGATATAGGGAACCAGCATGATAGTCAAACTTTGTACTTGCATGAGTACTTCACAAAGAGTGTAGATACAAGGAAGTCCTATGACTTAACATATGTCAAGCATCGCAACCTCGAGTCTCACATTAGTATTTCATGTATGCTCTTTTTGGCACTATTCAGGTTAGTCTGTGCTCCTTATTTTCATCCCATTTTCTGGAATCAGATACATACATTAATCACAGTCCTATAATATTTTATCAATAAATGGCAGGCTCCCATAGTTTAAAGCTTTTAGGTATATATTGACATTATAGCAAGAATATATATATTAAAATTGTATTACTGCAGAAAAAAATATTAATATTAATTATGTGTACCTTCAGGACAAAAATGAGAACAAATCAAATATTCTAATCAAAAATAAAAGAAAAGCAATAATAAAAATAAGGAAAAAATCAGTAATTCAATGTCTTTTCAAAAAACAGCATCCATTTGTCTATGGATTATTATCTCCAATTCATATGATAGGATACAGTCAATCAGTCTCAGCAGAAGATGCTTTCTTCACATGTGAACAGTGAATCCAAGAGTCCTTTTCTCCAATCTTTATAGATGTTGGAGTAGTTAACAATATTTGGAATGGTCCTTCCCACGAAGGTTGAGTTGCTCCAGTTCACTTGAAATTCTTAATATAAACTTTGTCTCCTGGTTTCAGGTCATGCAGAGAAAAGTCTAATGGTCTGGCTTTTATTGCAGCTCCGGATTCATGAAGTTCACGTAGTTTGTGCTGTAACTCCTGTATATAGGAAGCAATAGTAGTATCTCCCCCTAATAGTGATGTATATGCAGGGGAAAAAGGCTTAGCTTGTATAGGCGGATGTCCAAAAAGCATCTCAAATGGTGAGATGTGTAGGTCTCCTCTAGGACTGCTTCTAAGATAAAATAGGGCCAGAGGGAGAATTTCAGGCCATTTTAAATGGGTCTCAGTGCATAATTTGCCATAGTTTTAAGTTCTTTATTTATCCTCTCTACTTGGCCTGAGCTCTGGGGATGATATGGAACATGAAATTTGGGAGTTATCCCCACACAAGAATATATCTGATTTAGAACAGAATCAGTAAAATGACTCCCCCTATCGGAATCAATATGTGTTGGCAGGCCAAAGTGAGGAATAATTTCTTTTAAAAGCACCTTAGCAACAAAATCCGCTGTGGCTCGGGTCGCAGGAAATGCTTCCGGCCATCTGGTTAGTTGATCTACAATTACTAGACAAAATTTATAACGTCCAGCCTTTGGCATTGTTATGAAATCTATCTGCAGGTGCTCAAAAGGTGTGTAAGCCAGAGGACGTCCACCAAAGGCTTTTCCACGAAATGCATGTTGGTTATATGTCTGGCAGGTAGAGCAGGCTGAACATACTTTAGAGGCTATAGTAGTTATACCAGGGGCTATCCATAATCTCTTGACAGAGTCCATGATGCCCTGGGTGCCAAAATGACCATTTTTATGAATAGATTGGCAAATTTGGTTATAGAAACTTCTAGGGAGCAGGGGTTTTCCTTCAGATGACACCCATACTCCATTAATCTGTTTTGCTTTAAATTTTTGTTTCCATTTTTCCACTTTCTTTTCATTATAGGAAAGTGATAAATTTAAATTATCAGTGGTTGTTAATGTTAAAATTAATCCAGGTCCTTCTATGGCTGCTAGTTTTGCAGCGGCATCTGCTTGGTCATTTCCTCTAGAGACAGGGTCAGAGCCACCTGTATGAGCAGAGCAGTGAACTACAGCTAGGGCTTTAGGTAGTTTGAGAGCAGAAAGAACTTCATTAATAATTTCTGCATTAGCTATGGATTTTCCAGCTGAGGTTAAAAATCCTCTCTGGAGCCATAGCATCCCAACTGAGTGACAAATGCCAAAAGCATATCTAGAATCCGTATAAATTGTTGCCTTTTTATCCTTGGCAATTATACAAGCTTGTTTTAGAGCTATGAGTTCTGCTCCTTGAGCGCTAATGTTAGAAGGTAGTGAAGCTGACCATTCAGTGGCAAATTCTGAGACTACGGCACCTCCAGTGTAACGTATGCCATCCCTCATAAAAGAGGAACCATCGGTAAATAAAATCAGATCTGCATTGTCTAAGGGAGTGTCCAAGAGATTATCTCGAGGCTTTTCTGCCATGGACACTAATGTTTCACAGTTATGTAATGGTTCTCCTGAAGTAGGTAAATCTGGAAGCAAGGTGGCAGGGTTAAGAGTTGAACAGCTTTTCAAAGTAATATTTTCACTATTTAATAAGGTTATTTCATACCTTGTAATTCTCTGATCCGAGAATGCCTGTGTTCTATGTTTTATCAATAATGCTTCTATCTCATGTGGGCACATTATTGTTAATGGACATCCCAATACTAGATCAACAGTTTTTGTCACTAGTAAGGCTGTAGCAGCTACTCCTCTAAGACATGGTGGTACTCCTGCTGCTACTGGGTCTAGTTGAGCAGAATAATAAGCAATTTGGAACTGAGAAGGTCCCAAAGTCTGAGTTAACACACCAGAAGCTACTCCTCTTCGCTCATGCACATACAAAGTAAATGGCTTGTTGTAATCTGGGATGCCTAGAGCAGGGGCAGACATGATAGCCTTTTTTAGATCTGATAGAGCTGACAAGTGTTCAGGCTCTAATTTGAGGGGTTCAGGAACCAAATCCTTTGTTAATGCTATAAGGGGTTTAGTAATTTCCCCATAGCAAGGAATCCATTGTCTGCAAAACCCTGTTGCTCCTAAAATTGCTCTCAACTGTTTCTTAGTAGTAGGAGTGCTTAAATTTTGAATATTCTCAATTCGTTTTGGAGAAATATAACGAGCACCCGCAGTCAGAATAAATCCCAAATATTCTACTTTAAGGAGACACCACTGAACTTTATCCTTCGAGATTTTATGTCCTCTTTTGTACAATTCCAAAAGAAGGTGTTTGCTATCTTCTTGACATGTTTCTGTGTCTGTTGAAGCCAAGAGTAGATCATCTACATATTTGATTAATTTGCTATTTTTAAATGTTATATTGTCTGTGTCTTGGCTCAAAATTTGCTCAAATAAACTCGGACTTTCCACATAACCCTGTGGAAGCTGACTCCATGTATTTTGTGAGCCCTTCCAGGTGAAAGCAAAAATATGCCTGGAGTTCTCATGTATAGGTATGGAAAAGAAAGCTGAACACAAGTCTACTACTGTAAAGTATGTAGCTGTGCTAGGAATAGAGGAAATAATAGTATTTATGTTAGAAACTATGGAGTGTCTCTTTATAACGTGATTATTCACTGCCCTCAGATCCTGTACGAATCTATAGAGGTGCTTGCCATCAGGCCCTCTTTTTGGTTTTTTAACTGGCAGGATGGGCGTGTTGTATTCAGATTTGCAAGGGATTATTATTCCCTGTTCTATTAATGAGTTAATAACTGGTGTAATATCCTCAATTGCCTCCTTTGAGAGGGGATATTGAGGGATAGAAGGAGGTGGGCTAGATTAAGTTTTTATCTGCACAGGAACAGCAGATTTAAGTAAGCCTACATCGGAAGAAGATGTGGCCCAAAGAGACTCCGGTATATCTTTAGGTATTTCAAAAGTGGAAGGCTCTTTTGCCTCCTGGTTTTCCGAGAGAAGTACAGGGATTAAATTTAAAGATTCCTCTGGTACTTCCAATGATAAAGAACCATCTGGTGAACAAGTTATTGTGGCTCTGAGTTTGCATAGAAGGTCCCTCCCCAGCAAATTTAAAGGGGAGTCAGGCATCAAAAGAAAGGAATGTTGTACCTCTAGGGGTCCTACAGACACCATTCTAGGGGCAAGTTTTTCAAATCTTTGGGGTATTCCTGATATCCCCACTACACTTTGTGAATCAATGGAATAACAATTTAAATCTGGTACATTCTTCAATACAGACCTGGTAGCTCCAGTGTCTAATAGATTATCATAATAAGTGTTACCCACCTTTAAGGTAACATGGGGTTCATTAGTATGGGGAGGGCTATAGGGATAATGGGTAGTAGGACATCAGGGTCTGGAAAATCAAAGGCTGAATCCTCTGATTCCTGTGCCCCAGCCCCTCCCCCCCCCCAGACGCCATCATTGTGTTTGAGATATTCCTTGGGCACCCCCCTGAAGGCACCTCGACTATTTTTTGGACGAGCTCTATTTCTTATATTTTGTTGTTGGGTATTATCATTTTCTTCATTGGGAGCATTGTCATTATTTTCCCAATTCCTATTTCTCTAATTCTGGTTTCTAAAGTTCTTATTTCTATATTCATTATAGTTATTTCCATAGTCATTATTATAATTTCTAGAATTTCTAAAATTCTGGTTTCTATGACCATTATCATCTCTATAGTTGTTCTGGTTTCTATGACCATTATCATCATTTCTATAGTTATTATTTCTAAAGCTATTATTAAACCGCATATTCCTTCCCATCATCTTAAGAAAGGTTCTACATTTCATCATTTTGTGGCCCTTCTTCTCACAGAAGTGTCAAGTTACTGATTTATTTGTGAAATCTCCTTAACATTTCAATTTCTTTCTTTAAATCTTCCACTGATGTATCATCTTCCTCAGGTCTTTTTACACAACCTTTATAAACATAGGTTGCTACTCTCCTCAGTTCATCGAAGTCCATAGAGTCCCAATTAGGACAGCTAGTTCTAAAGTAGTCTTTTACTACTGAACAACAATTCTTAACAAATTGCCTACATATTTGTCTAATGTCTCTTTCTCTGGATAAATCAAGGTCCATATATGTATTCCCTACCTCAATAAGTCTGTCCATAAACTGGGAGGGTGTTTCATCAATATGTTGTCGTTTTTTTTTTTTTTGAAATTTTGACCATTTTCCAGGTCTATCAGAGAAAGCTCTCATGGCTGTCAATAATGCTTCTCTGCCTGGTTTAGTTTTGTGTAATCTAGTTCAACATTGGGGTTCCAATGTGGATCTTCAGTTGGCCAATAACTTCCTTTTTTACCTCGTTTTTGATTAGCCAGAGAGACAATATTATTTTTCTCTCTCTTTGTTAATAATGCTTCTAATATATTCTCAACATCCAACCAAGAGGGGTCAAAAGTTCTGAATATGTTCTCTAATTTTTTTATAATTAATATTGGTTCATCCTCAAATGATGGCATATCTTCCTTCAATTTTTTTAAATCCTCAGGGGTAAAAGGTGTATGATGTCTTACAGATATCAAGTTTCCATTTTTATTAAAAGTGGGTACTTCCCTTAAAGGAAATAAGCTATCTGAATTATTTGGTACTCCTGTTTCTAGGCTTCTTGCTCCATTTTCAATTGGGTAAGTCTGAGAAATAGAAGAGTTGGGCACATTAAAAGGAAGGGTTTGTTGTTTTCCCATGGTGCCAGAAAATTCAGAGGTAGGGTGTGAATTTAGGTTGGAATGTGAACTTAAAGAGGATTGTGTAGGATGAGAAGGAGGAGCCAAGGAAGAAGTGTGAAAGGATACAGAGGTGTTTGGATTGGAGGAATCAGTAAGGTATGAAGTAGAGAAAACACAGCTGAGTCAACTAATCTCATTAAGAGAAAACCTGCCCAACCTTTTTAGGTACCTAGCATCCCATTGTATCAATTCTAAAAAACAGGCATGGCTCAAAGAACTCCCTGCCTCATCATAAGCATGGATCCAAGTAATTTCATTGTTTAGCTAGGAGTTTTCTCCTCTAAAGCAGTCTTAAGTACGGGTGGAATAGAGGTCCTCCCATTTCTGATCCTGGCGAGTTCTCACATCAAAATGGGGAATGTTTCCAGTAGGGAATTTGTTCCAATGGAGGATTCCTCAATGTGGAAATTTTTAACATTCACAAGTCTGAGAGATTTCAAGATTTACACTACAAAAGTCTTTGACCCATCAACATGGGAGATGCAGAAAGGCCATAGAACTCTGTGACAATATTGTTGATGAGCAATGCTTTTGGTTGATTTCTGAGACCTTACATCTCTGATAGAACAATCTTTCCAGATCATTCTGGAAATCCTAAGAGATAGTAGTTCAATCCTTTCCTTCAAATGATCTCTCCTTTCTTCAGGCCTAAAGACAGCTCAGTGATATAGTAGATAGAGTGCTAGACTGGAATCAGGAAGATCTGAGTTCAAATCCAGCCTTAGACATTTGTTAGCTGTGTGATCCTGGATTGCTTCAAATTCCTCATCTGTATAATAGAGATAATAATAGCACCTATCTCCCAGAGTTGTCGTGGGGATCCAATAAGATCAGAGGGCATGGAGAGTCAGGGTTTCTGTGTGTTGTGTTAAGTTATTCTCTGAAATATTCTCCTAATATATTATGCAATGGGAGCTTAAATCCTTAGAACATATAGGATGAAAGGTTTTTCAATTGGAAGATGTAACAACTCCATAGCTGTGTTCAAGTGAGGAAATTGAACTGTTGTGAACTTCTGGTAGGGGATGGGCATTGGCTTTTCTCTTACCCAGACTTCACATAGAGCTATAAGTTCTTAGCCCTACTATTGCTTCTGACCCCATTGGGTCTAGATTTTGCCATCTTAAATGAAGGAATTTTGGAGATATAATGGACAAGTCTGCTCCCTTGTAAGCTTCAGAAGGTTGGAGAAACTTTAGTGCAAAATATGTAATAATAATATTTGATTTGTAAATGGAAAAATCTTCTTTAAATAAAATGGCAAAAAAAAGAAGGTTGGAGAAATACCAAGGATACAGGAACTGAAGTTTATACCTAGGTTTGCCAATAGCCAAGGCAGGTGAGGTGCCAATGAAGCCTCAAGAAGTGACCATTGGTTGGGTGCAGCTAGGTAGCACAGTGGATTGAGAACCAGGTCTAGATATAGGGGGTCCTATTTTCAAATCTAACTTTAGATATTGACTAGCTGTGTGTCCCTGGGCAAGTCATTTAACCCCAATTGCCTAGTCCTTACTACTTTTCTGCCTTGGAATCAATACATAGTGTTGATTCTAAGACAGAAGGTAAGGGTTAAAAAATGAAGTGACTTTGGGGATGCAATGGAACATCCAGTAGCAAAGACACCATACTCTGTAATAAGAGAGCAAGAGGTCTAGCAGCGGTACCATATTTGGAAGCAAATTTCATGGGGCAAATGTTTTGTTGCTGTTTTAAGTGTGATGACACTTTCCCCAGGGACTGAGGTGACAGAGAGGATAACATGGCCTTAGTTCTGGGGAGTTCTATGTCTAGTCTGTACTTGCTATATCTTGTCAGTAAATATCCTTTTGTAAAATCTAAATAATGTTAATTAATTAAATGATATTGGGGTGCTAATTTTTGAATCAATCATTTAAATTAAAGAAATGTTAACAGATACTTATGTTTTCTTGGGGAGAACAAACCAGAATAGGGAGGGACTCAAACCATTAATATTAAAAAAAAAAGGAAAAAAACAAACTCTCCAAACCCCTTAAGATCATTCTTGGAAATCCAGGGGCAAGGACTTAACTCAACAGTATGAGTGGGAAGGGGGGTAAGGACTCCCAGAGTTTATATCATTATATATGAGTCAGCTGGAATTGGTTGAAATCAATGCTAATATACAAGGGATGTTCACTGGGTTTGGACACACTAGAACCAAATGGTCCACTTTCTTACAGATACCCATGACTTTTTTGTTTTTGTTTTTTTCTTTTAAACCCTTACCTTCCATCTTAGAGTCAATACTGCGCATTAATTCCAAGGCAAAAGAGCAGTAAGGGCGAGGCAATGGGCATTAAGTGACTTGCCCAGGGTCACATAGACAGGATTTGTCTGAGGCTATATTTGAACCCAGAACTTCCTATCTCCAGGTCTGGCTCTATCCACTGAGCCACCAAGTTGTCTCCCATGACTTCTTTAGACAACTTTAAGCTCCTTCTAGTGCAGTCCAAATAGAGGTTATAGAATCCTCCTTCCTGCAAAGGTTCTAGTTGTATTTTATTTAAATGTATATTAAAGTATAACTAGAATTTAATGATCCCTTGAAAGCCATTGTCCAGCACTGCTGTTTTGCTAAATTGAGACTCTAGCCTGTGCATTCTAGGATAGTGATTCCAGGTACCACTAATTGTAGGCTAGAGTAGGAAGGAAGGAAGGAAGGAAGGAAGAAAGAAAGGAAGAAAGAAAGAAAGAAAGAAAGAAAGAAAGGAAGAAAGAAAGAAAGAAAGGAAGGAAGAAAGAAAGAAAGAAAGAAAGAAAGAAAGAAAGAAAGAAAGAAAGAAAGAAAGAAAGAAAGAAAGAAAGAAAGAAAGAAAGAAAGAAAGAAAGAAAGAAAGGAAGGAAGGAAGGAAGGAAGGAAGGAAGGAAGGAAGGAAGAGAAGAAAGAAAGAAAGAAAGAAAGAAAGAAAGAAAGAAAGAAAGAAAGAAAGAAAGAAAGAAAGAAAGAAAGAAAGAGAGAGAGAGAGAGAGAGAGAGAGAGGGAGGGAGGGAGGGAGGGAGGGAGGGAGGGAGGGAGGGAGGGAGGGAGGAAGGAAGGAAGGAAGGAAGGAAGGAAGGAAGGAAGGAAGGAAGGAAGGAAGGAAGGAAGGAAGGAAGGAAGGAAGGAAGGAAGGAGATAGGAAAGAAGGAAGGGAGGGAGGAAGGAAAAGGCAAAAAACAAGCACCTCTGTTTTATTTCCTGGGTATGGCAAATTTCAGAGAGAAATATTGTAACCTAGGCTAGCCTTTCAAGTATGGCTAATTTAACATGCAGACTGTTACAAACCCTACCATAAGTCTTCCCTAATTCATTACCTGTAAAAATGTCTAGCCTACCATCTTTTCAGCTGTTCTCTTTCCTAGCCCAGCCTGATGCCACAAAATGAACCATTGAGAAAGGAGGGATTTGCCTTCCCTGGCTTCCTCTCTTTTGTTCTATCTTTGAGAAATAGGCATAGGAATATTTGTTTCTTTCTTGTGTTTGTTCTCAACTACAAGTGCTGGAGGTGATCCTTCAAAAAAAGTGATTTGAGTCCTGGAAACTGAATCCAAGATTACAGACACAGTAGTACATCCAGTCAGCCCAGTCTGAAAGCTGAGAAGCCATGGTTCCTGGAACTCAAGCCCAAGGGGGTTTTGGACTCAGAAGTGGGTCTGCTCTATAGGAACCAAACTAAACTATCTCTTAATCCCTTTCCCTTCTCCAGAAAATGAGGATGAGACCTGGAACAAGCAGACCCTGCCCTTAAAGAGTATACTCTTCCCCTATAAATACAAAATAAGTAGGAGCTTGGTGAGTGAAGTACTGACAAGTTGGGGAGAAGTGAACATTAGGAAATAGCTCATCTAGGGGATGAAGAGCTTGAATAAAGCTTCATATTTGTAGAGGCAGATAGGAGGAAGAAAAGCCTTTGGGGCAGGAGGACAGCTATCAGGTACCCCCTTATATGGAATGTAGGGCATTTTACTTATTTATTTGTTTGTTTATTTATTCAGAATATTTTTCCATGGTTACATGCTTCATAATCTCCCCTCTCCTCCTCCCCCCTCCCAAAGTCAACAAGTAGTTCTTCTGGGTTATATACATATCATTGTTCAAAACTTATTTCTATGTTATTCATATTTGCAGCAGAGTGATCTTTTAACATCCAAAACCTAATCACCCCTATCGCACTACGTGATAGATTATATCTGGTTCCACAGTTCTTTCTCAGGATGTGGATAGTGTTCTTTCTCTCAAGTTCCTCTGGATTGTCCTGGGTCATTGCTTTGCTGCTAGTAGAGAAGTCTATTATGGAATGTAGGGTATTTTGAGCAGAGTAATGGGAAGACAGTCTGGAAAGACTGGAGCTCCTAGGAAGACTTATAAGAACTCTTAAGTGAAGTGAGCAGAACCCTGGTATAACACGATAATACTATAGTAATATTATAACAATGATCAACTGTGAAATCTTTGGCTGCTCTGACCAATGCAATGATCTACAACTATTCTAGAGGGCCCATGATGAAAAATGCTACCCATCTCCAGAGAGAGAACTGATGAACTCTGAGTGTAAAATGATGCATTTTTTCACTTTATTTTTCTGGCTTTTTTTTTCTTTTTTGGCAACATAGCTAATATAGACATTTGTTTTGTGTGATTTCACATATATCATTGTCATCATGTTGCTTTGCTTTTCAGTGGGTGGGAGAGAGAGAATTTAGAACTCAAAATTAAAAAAAAAATTATCAACATTAAAGATAAAAAAATAAGTTGGAGTAAAATTGTTAAGGGACATAAATGCCACTAAAAATTCCTCCTCCTCTTCCTCCTCTTCCACCTCCTTCTCCTTCTTTTCTCCTTCTTCCTATTAATGGTATTGTTGGATCAAAATAAAGGGTATGTACATTTTTATAGCCCTTTGGGCATTGTTTCAAATTGTTCTCCAGAATGGTTAGATCATTTCACAACTCCACTAGTAGTGTTTTAGTGTCCCACATCTCTTCCAATATTTGTCATCTTCCTTTTCCATCATATTAGCCAATTTGATAGGCATGAGGAGTTATTTTAATTTCCTTTATCACTTCCCCTAACATTTCCTTACCAAAAGTGATTTGGAGCATTTTTAATATGACTAACATAGCTTTGGATTCTTTCCATTTCTATTTTACTCTCAGGTTCTAGAATATCAGAGCAATTTTTCCTGATATGTTCTTCTAATACGATGGCTAAGCTCTCTCTTTCTCTCTCTATTTTTTTTTTAATCATGGCTTTCAGGTAGTCCAGTAATTCCTAAATTGTCTCTCCTTGATCTATTTTCCAGGTTAGATGTTTTTCCAATAAGATATTTCCAATTTCTTTCTTTTTTTTTACTGTTTCATTGTTTCTCAATTTCTCATGGGGTCATTAGCTTCCACTTGCCCAATTCTAATTTTTAATGAATTATTTTATCTAATGAACTTTTGTATCTCCTTTCCCATTTGGTTATTTCTACTTTTTAAAAAGTTCTTCTCTTCAGTGAATTTTTGTGCCCCTTTTACCATTTCACCTATTCCATTTTTAAAGTGTTATTTCTTTCAGCATGTTTTTGTGTCTTCTTTACCAAGCTATGAATTCTTCCCTTTTTTATATTTTCTCTTCCCCAATTATATATAAGAACAATTTTAAATATTCTAAAAATTCTAAAATTTTGAGTTCTAAATTTTCTCTCTCCCTCTATTCTCTCCCCACTTCCTGAGGTGGTAAGCAATTTAATATAGGTTATACATATATGATTATACAAAACATGTTTTTATATTGGTCATGTCATGGAGGAAGTCACATATATATATATATTTTAATGAATAAAATAAAGTGAAAAACAGTATGTTTCAAACTGCATTCAGACTCCAGCAGTTCTTTCTCTAGAGGTAGATAGCATTTTTCATCGTGAATCCTTTGAAGTTATCTTGGATCATTACATTCCTGAGAATAGTTAAATCACTCACAGTTGATAATTATATTATATTGTCATTACTATATACTTAGTAATGTCTTAGTCCTGCTCACTTCACTTTGCAAGCTTGTTGACTCTTTAATATTTTTTCAACTCTCATTTCTTTTCTCAATTTTCCTTCTACTTCTCATATTTGGTTTTTTAAATGCTTTTTGATCTCTTACGGAAATTCTTTCAAGACCTAAGACCAATTTGCATTTTTCTTTAAACCTTTGGCTGTGCCCATTTTGGCTTTGTTGTCTTCTTCTGAGTTTGGGTTTTTATCTTCACTGTAGTAACCTTTCTGAGGTCAAGTTCTTTTGTTGTTGTTGTTGTTGTTTGCTCATTTTTCCAGTTTATTTCTTTTAACTTTGTGTTAATTTTGTACTCTGCTCCAGGAGTGGAGGGAGCACTGTCCTAAGTTTCAAGTTTTTTTGTGCTGCTGTTTTCAGAGCTATCTTTTGGTGTTTATAAGTTGTTAGTTCTTTCAGGGCGGTATGATCTAAGGAGAGGTGTGGTCACTACTCTCCTGGCCTGACTTTTTTGTCTGTGAACAGCCATAAATGATATTTTCCATCCTGGAAGTGTCACTAGGGTTCCCAGACCCTTGTGTACTAGTGTTCCTCCTTATCCTGCGACCTAGAACCAACTATGGGTAGTGCAGCAGAGTCCTACATCCAGTGCCAGCAAAAGGTTCCCTGTAATCTTCTGACCAGTTGTCCAACCCCAGCTGCCTATCTCTTTGCTCCTGTTGCTAACTTGTCCTGGGGTGGTCTGTACAGGTGTAGCCTGTGCTGGACTGCACACCGCCACTCATACTACACTGAAACAGACCTTTCCTTCCATTCCAAGTTGTCATGAGTATGGATCTGAAAAAATATGGATTTACCAAAGTAGTTATAATAGCAGGTCTTTAACTGAGGCAAGGAGATTATAATCAAGAAAACTGTATTGAATCACTGACCTGGGATTATAATCTAGGGAGATACACTGGGAGTTCCCCTGAGCCATAAAAAGATTGGTGCTTACCTCACACCTAGCAGATTGGCTAACATAACAGCAAAGGAAAGTAATGAATGCTGGAGGGGATGTGGCAAAGTAGGGACATTAATTCATTGCTGGTGGAGTTGTGAACTGATCCAACCATTCTGGAGGGCAATTTGGAACTATGCCCAAAGGGCGACAAAAGAATATCTACCCTTTGACCCAGCCATAGCACTTCTGGGTTTGTACCCCAAAGAGATAATGGACACAAAGACTTGTACAAAAATATTCATAGCTGCGCTCTTTGTGGTGGCCCAAAACTGGAAAACGAGGGGATGCCCATCAATTGGGGAATGGCTGAACAAACTGTGGTATATGTTGGTGATGGAGTACTATTGTGCTCAAAGGAATAATAAAGTGGAGAAGTTCCATGGAGACTGGAACAACCTCCAGGAAGTGATGCAGAGCGAGAGGAGCAGAACCAGGAGAACATTGTATACAGAGACTAATACACTGTGGTATAATCGAACGTAATGGACTTCTCCATTAGGGGCGGTGTAATGTCCCTGAACAACTTTCAGGGATCCAGGAGAAAAAAAACACCATTCATAAGCAAAGGATAAACTATGGGAGTGGAAACACTGAGAAAAAGCAACTGCCTGAATACAGAGGTTGAGGGGACATGACCGAGGATAGACTTTAAATGAACACTCTAATGCAAATACTATCAACAAAGCAATGGGTTCAAATCAAGAAAACATCTAATGCCCAGTGGACTTACGCGTCGGCTATGGGGGGTGGGGGGGAGGAAAAGAAAATGATCTATGTCTTTAACGAATAATGCTTGGAAATGATCAAATAAAATATATTTAAAAAAAAAAAGATTGGTGCTTAAATAATCTTTTGAAAAAGGGGAAGGGGCAAAAAATCGATTTACTTGAGTAAACAAAACTTTGGGGAAGATGCAGTAGACCTAGAGACTTCTCAAGTGGTTGGGTGTGGGTTTCTGACTTTTCAGATTTGCTTGTCTCCTTTCAAATTCAGACCTCCAGGCATAGGGATATTTTCTGGGAACTATGCAAGACAGTTCATAGTCAATTTAGTCTATTCATCCTTTTGAATTCTTTGTTTCAAGACTCTAGGAGAGTCAATAATCGGATTATCTCAAAATGACATCATTATGGGCAAGAAAATTGTTTCACCCAGTTCTTTTCTTGGTTCTGCCACTCCAAAATTCATTTTGAAGTTTTATTTTAACTTTGTGTGAAGGAGAATCTAGGAGAGCTCAGGTGAATCCCTGGTTTTAAGTCTGCCATCTTGCCTCTGTTCCTCCTTGTATCTCTTAAAGGATTTTCTTAATTGGTCTCCATCACTGGGGACAGTATCAAAGATGATTGACAACTGAGCAGGAAGAGCCACCTAATTAGAAGACTTTGAAAGTAGAAATAACATCCATTTCTAGAAACAAATGGATTGGAAATCTGAGAGCTCTTCCTTATATTTCTCCATATGGTGTAGGGGACTTCTATGCCCATTCCTCACCAGTAGCTATGATGGCTACAGTGCACAATAGTGAGTAGCTAATTTGCCTAGATAATCTTGAGATTGGATCTCAAATCCCAAACTTCCTTGTCTGCTCTGTGTTTCTTTACAGGTGACTGAACAATGATTATGAAATTGATTTTCTAGTGGAAAGTGCTCCCTGCACACACACACATACATATATATGCATATGTGTGTAAATATATATATATATATATATATACATACACACACATATATATATATATGTTGCATATTGAGTAGCTTTGTTAGACAAGTTTTGCTGAAGAGATTTTCCCAGAACTGCCTCATTTAAATCTAATTCATGCATAAGCCAAGATATCACTCCATGATGTTATTGGACCTCTTTGGGAAAAAAAAAGGATGAACAGCAATGGGAACATTGCTTAGTTCCCTGGATCTCCAGGGTGGGGGCTTAATGAGCCAGAGAGTACAAGAGGAAAGGCTGACTTCCTCTCTTTAAGATGAATATTGAATCTATTCCACACAACCGCAGTCTTTGTGGGAAAGTCATCACTGGGTCTCAAGTATGACTATCATTTTATTTTATTTTATTTTACTTATTTTTTATTCAAAGATATTTAGTTTTCTCAATTACATGTAATAACAATTTTCAACATACATTTTCTGAAATTATAAGATCCAAATTGTCTCCCTCCCTCTCTCCCTTCCTCCTTCTAGAAGATGGTAAGTAATTTGATCTGGGTTATACAGTGTGACTATCACTTTGTGGTTGATGGACTGGAGAAAAAGAGAGAATAGAAGGACTGGAAATAGGAAAGACCAATTTAAGAGCTGTTGTGGTGGAAGGTAGGTGGCTCGGAGGATTGAGAACTTCAGACATTTCCTAGCTGTGTGACTCTGGGCAAGTCATTTAACTCCTATTGCCTGGGTCTTACTGCTCATCTGCCTTGGAAACAATAAACAATAAGATTTCTTCTTCTTCTTCTTCTTCTTCTTCTTCTTCTTCTTCTTCTTCTTCTTCTTCTTCTTCTTCTTCTTCTTCTTCTTCTTCTTCTTCTTCTTCTTCTTCTTCTTCATTTAAGTCATACACATATGGAAGGAATTCCCACTATAAGGACAAAAATAAGATTTGTACTTGGGTCCTCAGCACACTGGACCACAGCAGTGTAGCAATAAATTCTGTAATAAAAGTTGGGAGTAGTGGAGAGAGATGGAGGCGAGAGCATTGATTCACAATATCAGGAAGGGAAAGAGAAAGGAATATGCATTGTTATAGCACCTACTATGTGTTAGACACTATGCTAAGCACTTTATAAATATTATCTCGCTTGATTCTCACAAAAGCCTTGGGAGATAGGTGCTATTATTTTCCCCAGTTTTATAGTGGAAGAAACTGAGGCAAACAGAGGTTAAATGACTTGCCCAGAGTCACTCAGCTAGTTAAGTGCATGAGATGGGAATTTAATTCAGATCTTTCTGAGTCTTGGTCTAGGAACCAGGGCAGCTGGTAGATAAGAGCACCAGACCTGGAGTCTCAAATGTGGCCTCAGATACTTCCTTAGCTGTGTGATCCTGGGCAAGTCACTTAAACCTCTTGGCCTCAGTTTCCTCATCTGTAAAATGATTTGGAGAAGGAAATGATACACTGTTCCAATATCTTTGCTAAGAAAACCCTTAATGGGGTCACAAAGGGAGGGACACAACTAAAAAGCAATGGAACAACAAATTTATATTTTAAAAATAAATTTCTGAGTTCAGGCTAAGTACTCTTTACACTGCATGCTTCTAGGTGATATTGGGCTGGTTCCTCCTGTGTCTTTTCAGTCATTCTCTGGAGGTAAAGGCAGGTGAATTTTTTGTGGAATGGTGTTTGTGTGTGTGTGTGTGTGTGTGTGTGTGTGTGTGTGTGTGTGTGTGTGTGTGTGTTGGGGGTAGAGAAGAACTCATTCACCATGTTAGCCAGATCTCTTCTTTATGGAATGCTCTGGGCTGGTGGGGTGGACATCTCATAGTGGTTAGGTCCTGGCCTCTTCTTTGTGGAATGCTCTAGGCTGGTGGGGGGCCTCCTCCGGCTGGAATGCTCTGAGCTGGTAGGGGAGGGGGCTACCTCAAGGAGGCCTCTTTGTGGAATGTTCTGGGCTGGCAGGAGGGCTGCCTGTTAGAGGTTAGATCCAGGCCACCTGCAGGTGGAATGTTCCAGGCTGGTGGGGAGCCACCTCATAGAGGTTAGTTCAAAGTAAAGATATTTAAGGAAATATAGTTAAAAAAATAACCCCAAACAATAGAATAGAATGTAACCTGGGACACATTCTCTCTCATACACCCAGTCCATAGGAAGAATGGACGCATCAGGGAATATAGAAAGGAAGGAAATGCATAGGAAATGTGATCACACCACATATTAGTTCATCAATAAACATTTATTAAGTATCTCCTATATGCCAGGCACTGTGCTTAGACTATGGAAAGTCAAAAGACAGTCCCTGACCTCAAGAAGCTTAGAATCTAAAGGAGAAACACAAATCACCAAAGGAAGCTGGAAAGAGAAGGTCCACCTCATTCATTGTCATGATGGATGGAGTTGGGGTTGGCAAAAGTGAAGCTGGGGACAAGAATGAAGAAATGACTGGCCTGGGTGCCCTCTTAGATGACTTACTAGCCATTTCTGTTCTGTCCTATCCAATCCAACAATAATTTTCTTTGACGGAGATAACAAGAAGACTAAATTAAACTTTAAGTCCTTTATTCTCAGTTGTCTTCCTCCCATCCCCACGAAGCACTGGGCTATCCCTTCTTTGATTCTCTTTCCTCCAGATTAACCAACAAAAAACCTTTCTAGTCTTAGCTTTCCTCTAACCATTGCCCATTCTAAATCTTGGCCCCCTTCACGTCATTCCTAAATGATAAGATCGTGCATTTATATTCATTCTTTGCTACCTAACCTTGCTTTGATCTACTGCACATGGTTTTTAAAAAATAAACATTGGCATATAATTAGGAAAATAAAATATTAAAAAACAATTTTTTTAAGGCACCCAAGGGCAGAGGACACTGACGAGGTGGGAGATCCAGGGCTGATGTGATCTTGCTGAAAAAAGAGATTCCTGAGTCACGATCAAGTCCATAGAAGAACAACTCAGTAAAGATTATGTACTATATCCCCAAGATAGCAGAGACTATGTCTTCTAGAAATTTCCTGCCATGCCAGCCCAGCATGATCAGTGCAATGACTACCCTGGAAGACGGCAGCATTAAAGGCAGGGCATCTTGACTGAGTTTTGCCTGCTGTCTCACATGACCACAGCTTGATGGTGCTCCATTGGTCCTAGGCTTGTAGTTATATTATAGGGGTGTTTTTGTTTTTGTGTTTAAACCCTTACTGTCTTTCTAACACACAACTCTAAGACAGAAGGGCAAGCGTTAGGCAAACGAGGTTAAATGACTTGCCTACCATCACCCAGCTAGGAAGTGTCTGTGGCCAGATTTGAACCCTGACCAGGTACTCTATCCACTGTGTCAACCAGCTACTCTGTGTCATAAGAGCTTTAAATTTTCCTTCTATTTGGCTCCATCATAATCATATTTTAATTAATTTTTTCCAATTACATGCTAAAACAATTTTAACATTTGCTTTCAAATCTTGAGTTCCAAGTTCTCGCCTATCCCCCTTCACTGAGAAGGCAGGCAATTTCCTATACATTGTACATGTGCAGTCATGCAAAACATATTTCCATATTAGTCATGTTGTGAAGGAAATTAGACAGTCGTATTATTGGTAAGGAACATCATGTAGCTGGATGAGGCCGTGGAATTTAGCTGAGGCTGCCACTAATTAACTCAAGATGATTAATTGGTTAGGGTTAACAGAACCCTGGTGCCATTTTAAGATAACCATTTCCCAGCTTGCCGCCTGTCCATGTCTGATGAACAATTTACAACTAGATCTATTGTCATTTTTCTCCTTCGGTTACCTTTTGACACATAAACCTCCTTCTTCCCATTTGCCCGCTATAAATTTTACAAGTTTATCTTGGAAATGTAAATCTTCACCTTTTCCTTTTGGCAGTTGTATCTCCTTTTTTCCCCTTTGGTGTAACTGTAACTGTAGACACCTTATGATAACCTTGACTATTGCCCAGAGGTAATTTAGAGCCTTGAATCTGTGCTCTGAGCCTAATAAAACCTGGTTTGAAAATATCTCTGCATGTTTATAAATATGATTGGCAGCAATGCCTAGCAATGAGTCATCAGCTATTTTCCTAGCAGTTGCTTGCTGTCAGGTGTAACGTTGAGCATAAGATTAAGCAACTTCTCTCTATCTGCCTTTAGCTGAAATTTTTAGCTGAGCTGCCGACTACTTCTGATCCAGAAAAGAGAAAGAGAGGGCTTTAACATCTCTGCTAACTGCGAGTCCAAAGGGTTACATTCTAGTAGGGTCTCTATAAACCCGGAATCAAACAAGAGGAAAACTTTTTTTAATTAAAATTTTTTAAATATTTAAGATTTTCTTTCACAATTATGTGTAATAATATTTTTTTCCAATTTTTCATATTTTCAACACACATTTTCCAAAATTATAAGATCCAGATTGTCTCTCTCCTTCACTTCCCTCTCCCTACTAGGAGAAGGTAAGTAATTTGATCTG
Organism: Monodelphis domestica; assembly: GCF_027887165.1. NCBI lineage: Eukaryota > Metazoa > Chordata > Mammalia > Didelphimorphia > Didelphidae > Monodelphis > Monodelphis domestica. The sequence continues at coordinate 72,488,882 of NC_077229.1, read as the reverse complement.
GATCATCCATATATTTTCATGCAGAACACACTTCCATATTGGCCATTGTTGTAAGAGCACAATCTTACAAAATGAAAACCTTACGTTTCTCTCCATAAGAGAGTCTGTCATTTCTCAGAGTCTTACTTGTAATAAACTTTTCCTCTCCAAAAGGAGAGTCTTTGACTCCAGAAGTCAATCTTTTTGGAGCACAGAGCCAGCCAGTCAACTGAATAGAACTCATAGGCATGATTTTTTTTTTAACCTTCACTTCCTCTTCATCAAGACTCTGTTCCAAATCTTTATCTGATTTAGGATTAGAAAGTCCTTATACTAATGCCAAGTAGGGTCAGTTCCATGATGAGAAGGTACACAGATCCACATGATCTCTACCAAATTACCTTCCAAAAACCTATAATAATTCAAAATGAATTTTGGACCAGCATAACCCACAAACAGGCAAAATAATTTTTAGCTCAAAACAACTGAGACGACCAACACAAAAGATCCAGTGCAACAAGAGTAGAAGTGGAGCACAAAGCAACAACAGGGCAGGCCCCACCTTAGCACTAAGCCTTGGGCATAGCTGAATCAGCAGTAAAGGCTTCCTGAGCTTTCAACCAAAGATGGTAAAGGAGGGTTGGACAGCAGCTTAGAAGGAGATTACAGGGATCCCTTTGTTGGCTCTGGGTACAAGCCTCTTGCTGCATTGACCATATATAGAACCAAGTCATAATCTTGGGGTATGATCTCAGAGTGAGGAGGAGCATCAGATACATTAGCACTTGCAGCCACGGGGGAGCAGGCAACCCTGGTCACAGTTTCAAAGGGGAAACAGTGCTTGGGGTAACTCACAGGACCATAGCACAATCTGGGAGAGTATTAAACACACTCTCCTTACATCATACGATCTTGGAAGAACTGAAAGCAAATAGATCCCCAGAGCCAGCTCTGAAGGCAGGTGCACAAAGAACCTGAAGTTTAGAATAATGCTCCTTTCAACCACAGTTACACAGCCCAGCTTGAACAGTTTTTTTAAATTAAAAGAAAAGGAAAAGGCTAGAAAATGAGCAAACAACAAAAAAGGAAACAACAAAGAAAGTTATTTTGTTAACAGCGAAGACTCGGGTAACTCAGAAGACAACAAAGTCAATACTACTATATCCAAAGCCTCCAAGAAAAATATGAATTGTCCCAAGCCCCCAAAGAATTAATGGAGGAGCACAAAAAGATTTTAAAAAAATCAAATCAGAGAGGTAGAAGAAAAATTTAGAAAAGAAATGTGTGGTAAAGGAAATTAATGAAAAGTCAACAGCTTGGTAAAGAAAACACACAAAAAAACTGAAGAAATTAATGCCTTAAAAAACAGGATAAGCTAATTGGTAAAAGAAGCACAAAAATCCAAATGAAGAAAAGAATACCTAAAAAGCAGAACTTTAATGTTCAATGTTACATGTAAAATCCAGTGGAACTGCTCGTTGGCTATAGGAAGGGGTGGGAGGAGAGGAGGGAAAGAACATGAATCATGTTACCATGGAAAAATAGTCTAAATCAATTAATTAAATAAAAATTTTAAATTTAAATAAATAAACAAATAAATAAAATAAAATTTTAATTAAATAAAAAATTTCAAATAAAAAAACAATCATGCCTTAAAAATTAGAATTGGGCAAGTAGAAACTAATGACTCTATGAGACATAAAAAAACAAAGTTAAAAGAAAGAAAAAATAGAATAAAATGTGAAATATATCATGGAAAAACAATTTACATAGAAAATGAATCCTGGAGAGATAATCTAAGAATTATGGGACTATGTGAAGGCTGTGATAAAATAAAAAATTAAAAAATAATAAATAAATAAATAAATAAAATTAAAAAAAAAAAAGCTTAGACAACATCTTTCAAGAATTTATCAAGGTAAATTGCCTTGATATTCTAGAGCCAGAGGACAAAATAGAAATTGGAAGAATCCACTTACCCAGCAAAACTGAGCATAAATCTTTCGGGGGGGGGGGCAGGGATTCAATGAAATAGAGGACTTTCAAACATTTCTGATGAAAAGACTAGAGCTGAATAGAAAATTTAACTTTTAAATACAAAGTCTTAAGAAAAAGTATGAAAAGATAAATAGTAGAGAGAAATCAAAAGGCATTCAATAAGGCTAAACTGTTTATATATCTACATGGGAAGAGGCTTCTTTTTTTTTAATTTACCTTTATTTTATTCCAGTAACAAATTTACACATAAGTTTTCCAAAGTTACATGATTCATGCTGTCTCCCTCCTCTCTTCCCTCAGAAAGATGATTCTTGTAATTCTTAAGAGCTTTATAATAATTAGGGGAGGCAGAGTCAAAATGGCTGCTTAAAGGCATTGAAAGTCTAGTCCTCTGTGAAAACCCTTCTACACCAATAAAAAACAAAGTGCTTTAAGGAGGTCAGAAAACCAAATCCAACATCAGGACAGAGCTGGGGGGCCCTCCTGCTCAATTCAATTTAAAAGGTAATGAACAAAGAGCAAATGGAACAGAAGAGGACCAAGGAACACTAAGCAAAAACTCAGGCACTCTGGAGAATTGGACACAGGCTTTAGAAGAACTCAAAACACAATTCAAAAAACAAGAGAGTCTGAGACACTTCCCAGCTGTGTAACCCTGGGCAAGTCACTTAACCCCCATGGCCTAACCCTTACTGCTCTTCCGCCTATACATTACCACTATTCTGCCAATACACAGTATTGACTCCAAGATGGAAGGTAAAGGTTTTAAAAAACAAAACAAAACAAAACAAAAAAACAAGAAAGGCTGAAGACTATTAGGAAAAGAACTTAAAAAGCAAAATAGGTTATCTGGAAACAGAGGTACATGAACTAAAACAGGAAAATAGAATCTTTAAAGCCAGAATTGACCAGATTGAAAATGAGACAAAGAAAGTGAAAGATGACCTACCAAAGAAAATCAGACCAAAAGGAAAAGGATGGTCAAAAAGCCAAGGATGAAATTCAGTTTTTAAAAATTAGAATCCAACAACTAAAAGCAAATAACTTCACAAACCAGCAATAGTCTATAAAACAAAATCAAAAGAATGAAAATTTTGAGGAAAATATGAAGCACTTCATTGATAAAACAACAGATTTGGAAAATAGACACATAAGAGAAACTTTAAGAATTATTGGGCTTCCAGAAAATCATGACAAAAGATAAAGCCTGAACATCATTCTACAGGGAATTATCTAAGAACTTTATAATTATTAGGGCAGTTAGACAGAGTATACATAGCCAGAGGGCAATGGTGTGAGTTGAATATGAAGGGATGATAAAGAAAAAAATAAGGTGAGAGAAAGAGGGATGCATTGGTAAGTGGGAGAAGGGAAAAACAGAATGGGGTAAGTAAAATAAAAAGGTATGAAAAAGCTTTTACAATGAAAAGGGAAATGAGGTGGGAAGCAAATGAACCTTACTCGCATTAGAATTGGCTCAGTGAGGGAAGAAAATACACAATCAATTGGGTAGATAAATCTATTTTACCTGGTAGGAAAGTAGGAAGGGAAAGGGATAAAAGAAAAAGGATGGGGCTGATAGAAAGGATAAATTGGGGGAGAGAGTGGTCAGAAAATAAACAGGGAGAAATAGAATGCAGACTAATACACAGTAATTATAATGGAGCAAAATTTTTTGCAAGCCTCTCTAATAAAGGCTTAATTTCTCAAACATATAGAGACATGAGTCAAAAATGTAAGAATACAAGTCTTTTCCCAACTGATAAATGGTCAAAGAATATGAATAGGCAATTCTCAGACAAAGTAATTAAAGCTTTCTATAATCATGCAAAAAACATTCTAAATCATGATTCATTAGAGAACTGCAAATTAAAACAACCTTGAGGTACTACCCCACACCTATCAGATTGATTATTATGACAGAAAAGGAAAACTTGGAGGGGATGTGGGAAAATTGAGACACTAATGGACTCTTGGGGGAGTTGTAAATTGATTCAATCATTCAGGAAAGCAATTTGGACCTATGCCCAAAGGGCTATAACAGTACATATCCTTTGAATCAGCAACATCATTAAGAAGCTTATATCCCAGATAGATTTTAAAAAAATAAAAAGTGGGGGGAAGGACATATATGTACAAAAATATTTGGAGCAACTTTAAATATACCCATCAATTGGGGAATGGTGGTCATAATATATCATTGTAATGGAATACTGTTACATAGTAAGAAATGATGAGCAGGAGGAGCTCAAAAAAACCTGGAAACTTTTTTTTTCATTGTAAGTTAGTTATTTAGTCAATTTAGAACATTATTCCTTGGTTATAAAAATCATATTCTTTTCCTCCCTTCCCTCCCCACACCCTTCCTATAGCTGATGAGCAATTCCACTGGATATTACATGTGTCCTTGATCAGAACCATGTTGGTGTTTGCACTAGGATATTCATTTAGTGTCTCCATCCCCAATCATATCCCCCTCGACCCATGTAATCAAGCAGTTGCTTTTCTCAGTGTTTCTACTCCCACAGTTTGTCCTCTGCTTGTGCATAGTGTTTTTTTCTCCTAGATCCCTGCAGATTGTTCAGGATCACTGCATTGCCACTAATGGAGAAGTCCATTACATTTGATTGTACCACAGTGTATCAGTCTCTGTGTACAATGTTCTCCTGGTTCTGCTCCTCTCACTCTGCATCACTTCCTGGAGGTTGTTCCAGTTTCCATGGAATTCCTCCACTTTATTATTCCTTTTTGCATAATAGTATTCCATCACCAACATATACCACAATTTGTTCAGCCATTCCCCAATTGAAGAGCATCCCCTCATTTTCCCATTTTTTGCCACCACAAAGAGCGCAGCTATGATATCCTTGTACAAGTCTTTTTCCTTATTATCTCTTTGGGGTACAAACCCAGCAGTGCTATGCCTGAATCAAAGGGCAGACAGGCTTTTAGTGCCCTTTGGGCATAGTTCCAAATTGCCCTCCAGAATGGTTGGATCAATTCACAACTCCACCAGCAATGCATTAGTGTCCCCACTTTGCCACATCCCCTCCAGCATTCATTACTTTCCATGGCTATCATGTTAGGCAATCTGCTAGGTGTGAGGTGATACCTCAGAGTTGTTTTGATTTGCATCTCTCTGATTATAAGAGATTTAGAACACCTTTTTCATGTACTCATTAATAGTTTTTATTTCTTTAACTGAAAATTGCCTATTCGTGTCCCTTGCCCATTTATCAATTGGAAAATGGCTTGATTTTTTGTACAATTGATTTAGCTCTTTATAAATTTGAGTAATTAGACCTTTGTCAGAGGTTTTTATTATGAAGATTGTTTCCCAATTTGTTGCTTCCCTTCTAATTTTGGTTGCATTGGTTTTGTTTGTACAAAACCTTTTTAATTTGATATAATCAAAATTATTTATTTTACATTTTGTGATTTCTTTCTAGCTCTTGCTTGGTTTAAAATCTTTTCTTTCCCAAAGATCTGACATGTATACTATTCTGTATTTACCTAATTTACTTGTAGTCTCCTTTATATTCAAGTCATTCACCCATTCTGAGTTTATCTTGGTGTAGTGTGTGAGATGTTGATCTAAACCTAATCTCCCCCATACTTTCTTCCAATTTTCCCAGCAGTTTTTATCAAATAGTGGATTTTGGTCCCAAAAGCTTGGATCTTTGGGTTTATCATAGACTGTCTTGCTGAGGTCACTTACCCCTAATCTATTCCACTGATCCTCCTTTATATCTCTTAGCCAATACCAAATTGAAAAACCTGGAAAGTCTTACATAAACTGAAGCAGAGTGAAATAAGCAGAACCAGAAAAACACTGTACATAGTGACAGGAATCCTATACAATAAGCATGAATAAAACATTTATTTAAAACATTTCTACTAGAATTCTATGAGTAAGGTCTTGAGTTTCTTTTTAGAGAAGGAAGTGAAATTGATTCATGACTCTGACAAGGATCTGGATAGGCTGACTAAGATAAATGGAGTGAATCTCAAAGTAGAAAGAGTTGATGAATGTTGGTGACAGAAGGAGAGTCTGGAAGAAGCCTAGCCTAGATGGCTAGGTGGCAGAGTGGATAGAGTAATGGTCTTAGAATCAGAAAGACATCTTTATGAGTTAAAATCAGGCCTCAGACACTTCCCAGCTATGTGACCCTAGGCAAATCACTTAATTCCCATTGCCTATCCCATATTGCTCTTCTGTCTTAGAACCAATACACAGTATTGATTCTAAGATAGAAGGTAAGGGTTAAAGGGGGAAAAAAAGGGAAGTAGCCTTCAGGAGCAATATACATATTGTGAAGTGTGAATCAAACTTTCTTTGTCTACCAATCAGCAACTTTTAATTTAATCAACCAAAGACTGAAAACACTCCTACTTAATTCCTACTTAACACTTAACCCCTATTTAACACTTTGTTATCAAGTAAGAGAATTTGCAAGTCACTTACTTGAAGAGCTCCACCCTTTTAAGCCAATCAATCAGAAACTTGTGAATCCTTTGATAAGAGTTGACACCTTCAGAGGATGAGAGGTGGATCCCACAGACACTTCCCCCCTGGTTAGTGCTAGGCAATTTGGAAGCTGTGATTGGCCCCTATGAAGAGAGGAAGGGACAGGAAAGGACTATAAAAAGTCCTGAACTTCTTTGGCTCTGGTGGTCTTCAGCTTGAATCTTAGGCTTGGAGCTTCAGCTGGTGACCTGCCTCTTGGAGGTGACTTGGGACTTAAACCTAGGCTTCAACTCAGGGGCCTTGGCTCTTGGGTGAGTGAATAGTTGGCTTTCCTTTTCTGGTTTCTGGAGAGAAATTAGTCAGGGAGAGGCCTTCCCATCTTGGAGGAGGCCATGTGGGTGGAACTCCAGGTCCTCTGGTTGAGGGTTAACAAGCCCTGCCAGGCTGAGCTGAGCTGAGCTCCAGAGCAATATTTAGTGTAATGGGCCAGACATCTCTACCCTCCTTCTGTATTTCTCTACTTTCATTCTTTCCACCTCTTTGTAAATAAAAGCTATTAAAAGGCATTTTGACTTGAGCTATACTATTTTATTTTTTTTAATTTAAATTAATTTGAGCTATAATTTTTTAAATCAGTGACCACCATATTATTTTAGAATTCTCATATATTTAGTCAAGCCCTTAATTTAATTCCTTACAATATATAAATGCCTCCTCTCCTTCCTGATGAAAATGGTGGGGGGGATGAGCACTCCATATAAGAGAGGGAGTCCAGTCATCCTCCCCCTATCAGTTGGTTACTAGAAAGGCATAGGAACTTGGGGGAACTGCTACTCTCCCCCTCTCCACTGTGCCCAACAACATTTTTGCACATCACTTGCCCCTCTGCCCAGCAGCACAATGGGAATGCTTAGTCCTCTCCCCTCTCTATACTCTTTTAGAACATCTCTCACTTCACTTTCTCTCCCCCTGTGTGGGGTGCATCCAGCCCTCAGTGGGGAATGGGCCACAGCACATGGTCTCTGGGTGGGGAGGCAGGCATGGCACTTGGACTAGGGGGTGGGGTAGGGGCGGGGCCGGCACTAGGTCTCCAAAAGGTTTGCCATCACTGGGCTAGACCAATCTTCTCTTGAGTATTCTTTGGATCTGTGCTTGTTCTGTGTAATTTTGTTACCTTAATTTTCTATTGTTTTGTGGATTTCTTTCTGATTATATTGTTGTTTTTGCTGATATTATCATCTTTTGCCAATCATGTTGGAGGCTGCAGGCTTGAGTCACCGGGAGCCACTAGGGGCAGGTTTCCTGTGACTTTTGAGCAAGATGCAAGGACTCACACTCAAAGGAAGTGTCCTTCTGACAGGCATCCCCTTCCTATCCTCTCAAGTTAATCAGGAAACTCGAAACCGACCAGTGGCTTCCTCAGTCTTATTCATCCCTGATCATTCTCATCTTCTGATTCCTCTCCATGTTCCAGGCGGTCAAGCAGGGTCACCTGTGGATGAATTCATCCCTACCCACTGGCCACCTTCTTGTAACAAGAGGCTGGGCAACAGTCAGCAGCATGCTTGGTGGGTGCAAAGCCCCTTGTGGAAAAGGCTGCCTCCAGAGAGTTTTGGGTGGACTTAAAACCTGTAGACACTCTCTTATGGCCTCCTATCTGCCAAACTACTTGATAAAAAGGAGCCTCTCTGGCTGCAACTGAGAGTCCATTTTTGGTCTGACTCCTTTCCTTGAGAGAAGAAAGAAAAGCTTTAAGTCCTCCCCATCTGAAGCTGATATGGAGCCCATGAATACAGTGTTCTGCCCAAGTGTAGAAGGGAATGTTTGTATATTAGTTGTTGAAGACGTGGCACTGGTGCAGAGCTGGCACTTGGGGAACTGCTGCATCCCTCCTCTTCCCAGGGGTCAAGGACATTTTTGCATGCCCCATCCCTCTGTCCTGCTGCCCAAAGCAAGCACTTTCTCCCTCAACTCTCTCCAGTAATCCAGGGACAGCTTGAAGTTGCCCTCTGGGCACTCAAACTCTGCGTAAATATTTAAAGTTCTTAGCTTGGTGACTGAAACAATAGGAGCTTAATAAATGCTCCTTTACTTCTTTCTTTCCTGTCAATGAGTCCTCAGTGAATGAGACAGCAGAAAGGCAGCTTCTTTTTTTCTATGCCCTCAAAAATATGCACAAGAATGGGGAGGGTGGAGCAAAAAAACCTGTCATGCTAAATCTCTGTCTACATATGTCAGACAAGGAGTTTTTAATTAAAAAGGTTCCCCAGGGGGGCAGCTGGGTGGCTCAGTGAATTGAGAGTCAGGCCCAGAGATGGGAGGTCCTGGGTTCAAATATGACCTCAGAGACTTCTTAACTGTGTGACCCTGGGCAAGTCACTTAACTTCCATTCCCTAAAAATAAATAAATAAATAAAATTAAAAGATTACCCAGGACCAGGAGAACATTGTACACAGAGACTGATACACTGTGGTACAATTGAATGTAATGGACTTCTCTACTAGCAGCAATGCAAGGATTCAGGACATTTCTTAAGGACTTATGAGAAAGAATGTTATCCACATCCAGAGGAAGAACTGTGGGAGCAGAAACCCAGAAGAAAAATAGTTGCTTGATCACATGAGTCAATGGGGATATGAATGGGGATGGAGACTAAGTGATCACCCTAGTGCAAACATCAATAATATGGAAATGGATCTTGATCAATGACATGTGTAAAACCCAGTGGAATTGCTCTTTGGCTACGGGAGGGGGTTGGGAGGAGGGGAGGGAAATAACATGAATCATATAATCATTGAAAAATATTCTAAATTAATTAATTAGATAAATTTAAAAAATAAAAATAAAAAAAGTTTCCCCAGGAAGGCTAGTACTCTAGTACTTATATATTTTTTTTTTCTGTCTTCAAAGTAAATACCTTTATGTAAAAACTAATTGGGAGGGGAGGATCAGCTAGGTGGCCCAGTGGATAGAGATCCAGGCCTGGAGAAGGAGGTCTTGGGTTCAAATGTGGCCTTGGACACTTCCTAGCTGTGTGACCTTGGGCAAGTATTTAGCCTCCACTGATTAACCCTTATCACTTTCCTGCCTTGGAACCAATACTTAGTATTGATTCTAAGTCAGTTGGTAAGGGTTAAAAAAATTATTTGGCATAAATTGGTTAAATGAAGTTTGAGTATTCCTCACTGGTGAGTGCCAGTGAGGGGAATATATTAGAAGGGGGGTCAAGCCCATAGCATTAAAGTTACCTTTAACTTCTTAGGGGTACCCCTAGAAACCTGTGGGGGATACATATAGCCTTCCCAAGATCAGGAGAGTTAGCCCACAGCAATTACAACATTCTCACAGTAGCCTTGTGCTGCCTACTCCAAACATCATGCTCTGGGGGGTTTAACTCTTTCGTTTTCTGAACTTCTGTCCCTGGGTCTCCTCTGCCCTGATTGGTGACTGCCACCACTGGCCAAGGTCAGTGCCCAATTATGCCTCACTTCATTCTCAACTCCATGGACCTCTTTTTGCCCAGGACCTCACCATCACCTGTGTGCCCTCATGTCCCCTTCCTACTCCCCCTGAAGCACCAATCTTCTCTTCTAGAACCTTCATCAGATAAACTGCCCAATTACTCTAGGAAGAGAGATGGTCATTCATCAACTCCATTATGGCCCCACTCACTCTCCCTTTAACTTTCCAGACCAAAGAGCCCCATGTTGTGGGTTGTTTTCCCCTCCTGGAAGGCAAGAGATTCTCTTTGCTTTTGAATTTGTGCCTTTTCTACTTACTAAGTGCTTAACAATTGTTTTCCCATTCATTCATTTATTTATTTATCCTGGCTCTATTATCTACTGTGTTAACTATGCCTCCCAACTCTGTGGCAATTACAGATTTGATTGATATATTACCCTTATTTTTTATTCAAATAATTAACTTTCATTTCCATTCTTAAAAAAAAAAACCTCCATCTTAGAATCAATATTGAATATTGATTCCAAGGCAGAAGAGAGGTAAAGGCTAAGCAATAGGGGTTAAATGACTTGCTTCCCATCAAATAGCCAGGAAGTATCTGAGGTCAGATTTGAACCCAGGACCTGCAGGTCACCAAGTTTTAAAAATCTAACAGCACAGACTGAAGGACAGGATAGGGCAGGATCCCACCATGGATCTCCTCCAAGCTGACATAGAACCATCAATACCATTTTTTGGATCTGACCATTTAACACATGTTGACTACACCCAACCATATGCTGTTTCTTCTTTTTGTCCCCAAGACATAACATAGCATAAGACATAGCATAAGAAACCTTAAATGTTTTGCTCCCAAATCATGACAAGTCTTTTCTTGGATTTCTCGGTCAAGAAAGGAATAGCAAGGCTAACCTTAGATGTCTTGTCCTTGATTAAGCCATGTTTGATTTTTCGTAATGATTTTCTTTTCCAGAGAGTCTTGTTAGCATCCCATTAATAATACATTCTGGAACTTTCCCTAGAATCAAACTCAAGTTCACTAGCTTTAAAGTTTTTGGATTCTTTTCCCTTTGGGGAGAAAAATTGAACATGGTTTTCAAAATTTTAGCTAACAATCTTGGTGGTAGGGTAGAGGATGGGGCAGGCAATAATCATCTCAGGTGAGAAGAGAGGAAAGATCCTGAAACACAAGCAAAGCCAGAAAGAACTCAGGATACATGTGGTCCCTGCTGGAGCATGGAATAGAGTAGGGCCAGGATGGAAAGAGGTTGTGTGAGAAGCCATTATGGGAAGAAAGTTCAGACCATCAATTATTTTCCTTCTCTAATTTTTTTTTTGCTGAAAAAACACTTCTCTCAATGATCTCTACTTGCAGAAGGTGTACAAAGGCTGTCAGTATCCTTTGAATTTATGTTCTCTGGGGCACAGCCCTATGCACCCCACCCTAGTTGCGCCTCTGTTTGCTTTTCTCCAGTCCTACAGAACCTCTCCCATTCTCTGTGCCCTTTCAAAACTCCATAAGAGTGGCTCAGTGGTTGTTTCAGTATCCTGGAATGTTGCTCATCTAGTCCTGGTGATTTGGATTTCTTAAGGGCAATTAAAGGTTCTCTTAAGATCTTCCTACTTATCTTTGCTATCAATCCCTGTCAAATTTTGGGGCAAACCTTTCCAACCCCACAGCCATTCTCCTTGTCAAGGGAGACAGAAGTGATGATGATGATGATGATGATGAAGGTGATGGGATATTTGGGAATGTGGTAGGACACGTGTAAGTCTGAACTTTACTAAAAGGTACCTGGCAGTAGAATGAAGGCTATATTTGGAGTCACAGGACCTGGTTTGAATCCTGACATTTTGTGTTCTAAGGACCTTCACAGCTCTGAAATATTATGTTCTAAGGGCCTTCCCAGCACTGACATTCCTTGTTCTAAGGGCCTTCCCAGCTCTGGTATTCTGTGTTCTAAGCTCCCTCCCAGCTCTGACATCCTCTGTCTTAAGGGTCCTCCCAGCTCTGACATCCTCTGTCCTAAGGGTCCTCCCGGCTCTGACATTCTCTGTTCTAAGGGTTCTCTCTGCTCTGACATTCTCTGTTCTAAGAGTCCTCCCAGCTCTGACATTCTCTGTTCTAAGCTCCCTCCCAGCTCTGACATCCTCTGTCTTAAGGGTTCTCCCTGCTCTGACATTCTCTGTTCTAAGAGTCCTCCCAGCTCTGACATTCTCTGTTCTAAGCTCCCTCCCAGCTCTGACATCCTCTGTCTTAAGGGTCCTCCCAGCTCTGACATTCTCTGTTCTAAGTTCCCTCCCAGCTCTGACATCCTCTGTCTTAAGGGTCCTCCCAGCTCTGACATTCTCTGTTCTAAGTTCCCTCCCAGCTCTGACATTCTCTGTTCTAAGCTCTCTCCCAGCTCTGACATTCTCTGTTCTAAGCTCCCTCCCAGCTCTGACATTCTCTGTTCTAAGATCTCTCCCAGCTCTGACATCCTCTGTTCTAAGCTTCCTCCCAGCTCTGACATTCTCTGTTCTAAGCTGTCTCCCAGCTCTGACATTCTCTGTTCTAAGGGCTCTCACAGTTCTGACATTCTCTGTTCTAAGCTCTCTCCCAGCTCTGACATTCTCTGTTCTAAGGTCTCTCCCAGCTCTGACATTCTCTGTTCTAAGCTGTCTCCCAGCTCTGACATTCTCTGTTCTAAGGGTCCTCCCAATTCTGACTTTCTCTGTTCTAAGGACCCTCCCAGTTCTGACATTTTGAGTCCTAAAGGACCTCTCAGCTCTTATGTTCTGGGTTCCAAGGGCCTGTCCAGCTCTGACATTCTATACTCTAAGACTCTCAGTTCTGGCATTCTGGGTCCTAAAAGCAGCTAGGAGGTGTCATAGCACTCGGAGGGCTAGACCTGGAGTTAGGAGGTCTTTTTTGGAGTCTTTGGGAAGACTTAAAGAGCTCAGATACTAGCTGTACAACTAGGCATGTCACTTAACATCTGGGTACCTGAGTACCCTCATCCATGGGGATGAAAATAGCAGCTACTTGATGGCTTGTTGGGAGGATTGAATGAGATAATGTGGAAAGTGTTTTGCAAACTTTAAAGTGTTTCACAGGTGCTAGCTATTGTTATTTTTATTAGCATCATCATCATTATTGATGAGCTCCTTAGTTCCCATGGGTTCAATTGTTACCTCCTCAGAGGTGACTCCCAAAACAATATATCCATCCTAAATTGCTCCCTTGAAATGGATCCAGTTCCACATTTAGTCATGTATTCAGACTTGGCCTTGACATTCTCTAGACTTTTCTTTTTCTCCTTGTCAGCTGAGTAACCTCCCCAACCATGATTTCTAGTTCCCCTTCATGGATTATCTTTCCACCATTAAAATATAGTCCACTTGGGGCAGCTAGCTTAGCACAGCAGATAGAGCACCAATCTGGGGACCAGAGGTCCTGGGTTCAAATATGATCTCAGAAACTTCCTAGCTGTGTGACCCTGGGCAAGTCACTTAACTCCAATTGCTTAGCCCTTGCCATTCTTCTTTTTCAAAAGTGTTATTAAAGGGGTAGCTGGGTGGCTCAGTGGATTGAGAGCCAAGCCTAGAGATGGGAGTTCCTGGGTTCAAATATGGCCTCAGACACTTCCCAGCTGTGTGACCTTGGGCAAGTCACTTAACCCCCATTGCCTAGCCCTTACCATGCTTCTGCCTTGGAGCCAATATATAGTATTCACTCCAAAAGGGAAGGCAAGGGTTAAAAAAACAACAACAACAAACTGTTACTAAGACAGAAAGTAAAGGTTAAAAATTATATATATATATATAAATCCTCTTGAGGATAGGGACTGTTATGTTTGCTAGTACACTAAGGATCCTTATTGGAGATTTCAGTTATCTGAATTCAGCCCAAGCAACTGCCCTTGAAGCAATAAAAATGTCTGAAACATCAGTCTACTTCTACCAGAATCTTCTGCTTCCAGCTTAATTTTTTTAAGTTTTATTTTATTTTTGGTGATAGGGGGAGGTGGGAGTCTGAGGTGCGTTAAGACTAGGGAGAGGAGCAAGGAAAAGAGAGCGAATATATATGGGGGTCAGTAGATCTTCATATATAAATTATCTGCAGTTTCTACTATTCATGATAGGTCTTTGAATATATCCCCTGTGAATACAGGGGACATTACTCTGAATTTCCTGAATTTAGCACAGTGTTTGTCACACAGAAATCTGCTTTTGTAGTCAATATATCCTGGGGCTTTGGAGTGGGGAATATATAATATATAGTCACTCTCACTGGCAAGTACAGTTTTCTTTTCTCTTCCTTCGTTGATTTCTTTTTCCCTCCCTTCCTCTCTCTCTCTCTCTCTCTCTCTCTCTCTCTCTCTCTCTCTCTCTCTCTCTCTCTCTCTCTCTTTGTCTCTCTCTCTCTCTCTCTCTCCCTTCCTTCCTTCCTGTCTCTGGTGTATCTCTATCTCTCTGTCTCTCTCTCTTGATAAACTAATCATGTTTCTTGGGGTTTTGCTCCCCCACCCCATCCATCTTAGAATCAGTACTAAGTATGGATTCCAAGGCAGAAGAGTGGTAAGGGCTAGGCAATTGGGGTTAAGTGACTTGTCCAGAATCACACAGTATCTGAGGTCAGCTTTGAACCCTAGACCTCCCATCCCCAGTCCTGGTTCTCTATCCATTGAGCCAACTAGCAGCCCTGAGTCTTTCCAAGGTTGGCTATCTACCAGCCCTGAAATGAACTCTTGTTCTTAGTTTCCTGACATTCTGCTAATCTTGGGGAGCTGATAGTTACAGCCCTGTCACTTCTGTCTCTAATATTCTTTCACCTAATGCCAAAAAGAATAGATCTAGTGAGAACAGATGCAACCCCTGAGCCATGTGTTCTTGGCTTTGTGTCAACCAAGAAAGGGGGAAAGCAGATATCTGGTGCTTGCTTGCTTTCCCCCCACCCAAAGGCTTAGAGCATTTATTACCTCTTCACTCAAATGCATCCAGGCAGGAAAGAGAGCAGGTTCAAGTCCCTGGAACCTTTTATGTGCATTCTCAGTTCTACCTCAGAAGCCAACTGAAAAGTTCTTTCTCATCACATGCTAAATAGACCAGAATAGACAACCTGCATCTACTCTAAAGTCCAGGTGAGGGATTTCATCAAAAGGACTAGACTTCCATTGGTCAGTTCATTATTCTCTGTCTCTGTCTCCCTTTTCCTCCCCCCCCCTTTCTCTCTCTGTCTCTCTCCCCTTTCTGCCCCACCCCCTATTTCTCTACCTACCTATTTCATTTATTTTTTTAAACTCTTACTTTCCATCAATAACTAAATATTGATTCTAAGGCAGAAGAGTGATAAAGGCTAGACAAATGGAGTTAAGCAACTTGTCCACGTTCACACAGTTAGGAAGTGTCTGAGGTCAAATTTGAACCCAGGACCTTCCATCTTCAAGCCTAGAACTCAATCCACTAAGCCACTTAACTGCCCCCTGCCTATCTGAGACCATAGAGGCCATATAATGTCAATGTATGGAATACTTCATAGAAGAGAAGCAAGAAGGGTAAATAAGTGAAAGGAACAAACTCAACATTAATGTGGCAAAGGCTCTTTTATTTCAACCTCTGGGGAATGGACATTCAAGAGCCAGTGTTACAAGTTTTACAGCCAGAAAGTGAGTATAAATACAGTAGTTGGAAGGCTCCTTTTATCCCAGTCCTGAATGCAAAGATGGTCCCTCCTCTTGTTCACCATTGGCCAGTTACTAAAGAGTTACAATCTAGTGGCGAGAGCCAGGTAATCAGAATGGGTGATTTATTTTTATTTTTTCCCCATTTTTATTTAATTAATTAATTTAGAATATTTTTCCATGGTTGCATGATTCATGCTCTATCCCTCCCCTTCTCCCTCCCCCCTCCACAGGCAATTTACAATGCCTCATCACCCAAATTGTCCATCTGAGTTTTAATTACCAATCAAAGTGAAAGCAAATTTACTTGTGTACCTCTTAAAGATATAGCCTATCTTTGTGTTCCTCCTCACATCCTGCCTATGTGGATGTGGGAAATGGGGCTGTAGGTGGGAACATGAAACTTGACTCAATTTTTTTACTTCATTATATAAGAGGAGTCCACTATCTTGCCAGGACCTGTTCCTCACAATAAACATAGTCAACAATAAAAGACTAAATCGGAAATCAATTCCAGGGCAAGACAAAGCAATTGTTAAAAAGCAAAAACAATTCTCACTGGTAGAAGGCAAAGAGAAAACCAAGATAGAACCACTTTAAAGACAAAAGAACTTTAGATTCTGAAGACCAGAGGATTAAAAAAGAATTAAGGAGAAAGGATGAGGAAGAATCGAATGGCTATTTCACTGACCAACTTACAAATTCTTTCATCAGTAAATCAATATTTTGGGTGGGGGTGGGAGGTGGGGTGACAAAGAGAAAAGTCACTTGAATAGAGGAGGGAGACAAGAGAAAAAGGAAACTGGAAAATCACGTCCACAAGGTTCAAGAGAGAAAAAAAGGAAGACATCCATCTCTTGCTCTGTCTGGAAGGCACAAGACAATATTTTGAAGAAGAAGAAGAAGAAGAAGAAGAAGAAGAAGAAGAAGAAGAAGAAGAAGAAGAAGAAGAAGAAGAAGAAGAAGAAGAAGAAGAAGAAGAAGAAGAAGGAGAAGAAGAAGGAGAAGGAGAAGGAGAAGGAGAAGGAGAAGGAGAAGGAGAAGGAGAAGGAGAAGGAGAAGGAGAAGGAGAAGGAGAAGGAGAAGGAGAAGGAGAAGGAGAAGGAGAAGAAGAAGAAAGAAAGAAAGAAAGAAAGAAAGAAAGAAAGAAAGAAAGAAAGAAAGAAAGAAAGAAAGAAAGAAAGAAAGAAAGAAAGAAAGAAAGAAAGAAAGAAAGAAATAGAGTTTTTCTATTCACCAGTTTCTATTCACTGGTATTTCTGTTCACCAGTTCTTTCTCTGGAGGTGGACATATACAAGTTATTCTTCAAATAGAGAGAGTCACTACAATGTATAGACTATGTACCAGGTCTGGAGTTGGGAGGAGTTGGGTTCAAATTTGACCTCAGACACATCTTAGTTGTGTGACCCTGGGCAAGTTGCTAAACACCAATTGCCTACCTCTTGCTACTCTTCTTTCTCAGAATTCATACTGAAAGAAGATAAAAAAGCAATAGGAAATAAAAGATCAAAAGGGGGAAAAGTGGGCATCAGATACCACCAGATGGTATATGGAGTATTGCTGAGATATTTCACTAAAATTTTACTGAGAGCTCTGTCTTCTCTCTACTTTTTCACCTCAGATCACTCATATACCTTCTGCCATCATCTCCCCCTTCAGTCCTGTCTCATGTGAAGTAGTTGCCCTTCTCCTTTCTAAAGCAAACCCTTCTACATGCATAAGTAATCCCATTCCATCCTGTCTTCTTCAGCAGATTGCCCCCTCCATCATCCTTGCTCTCTCACTAATTTTCTTTTTTTTTTTTAAACCCTTCCCCTCTGCCTTAGAATCAATACTGTGTATTGGATCCAAGGGAGAAGAGTATTAAAGGCTAAGCAATGGGAGTTAAATGACTTTCCCAGGGTCACACAGCTAGGGAGTGTCAGAGGCCAAATTTGAACCCAGAATATCCTGTCTCTGCACCTGGCTCTCAATCCACTGTACCATCTAGCTGCCCCCACTAATTTTTCATCTCTATTTGTCTACTTGTTACTTTCCTAATGCCTACAAACATGCCCATGTTTCCCCTATCGTGAAAAAACCTCCTGATCCTTCTATCCATGCCAGCTATAACCCACATCTCTCCTGCTTTTCATAATTAAACTCCTCCACAATGTTTCCACTTCCATAACTCTCATTCTCTTCTCAACTCTAATGTCTAGCTTCTGTCCTCATCATTCAACTAAAACTGTTCTTTCCAAAATGACCAATGACAAGGGATATGAATAGGCAATTTTCAAATGAAGAAATCAAAACTATCAACAATCTTATGAAAAACTGTTCTAAATCCCTCCTGATTAGAGAAATGCAAATCAAAACAGCTCTGAGATATCACCTCACACCTAGCAGATTGGCTAACATGACAGCAAAGGAAAGTAATGAATGCTGGAGGGGATGTGGCAAAGTGGGGACACTAATGCATTACTGGTGGAATTGTGAATTGATCCAACCATTCTGGAGGGCAATTTGGAACTATGCCCAAAGGGCACTAAAAGACTGTCTGCCCTTTGATTCAGGCATAGCACTGCTGGGTTTGTACCCCAAAGAGATAATAAGGAAAAAGACTTGTACAAGAATATTCATAGCTGAGCTCTTTGTGGTAGCAAAAAATTGGAAAATGGGGGGATGCCCTTCAATTGGGGAATGGCTGAACAAATTGTGGTATATGTTGGTGATGGAATACTATTGTGCTGAAAGGAATAATAAAGTGGAGGGATTCCATGGAGACTGGAACAACCTCCAGGAAGTGATGCAGAGTGAGAGGAGCAGAACCAGGAGAACATTGTACACAGAGACTGAAACATTAGGGGATGATCAAATATAATTGACAAGGATCTCTTAATTGTCAGATCTCATGGCTTTTTCTCAATGTAATGAGGCCATCTCCTACATGCATCCTGGGGCAGCACCATGTAGCTCAAGGAGACAGATTACACCTCTCTAAGCCTCTTCTCCCCAACTCTTCAGGGGACACTGAATTTCTGCTGGGGCCAGCCAGAAGTTTGGCTTCTTTGCTCCCTTCAGAGAGCAAGTGGTTACCAGTAAGATCTGTGGGTTGAGGTGAGGAATTTTCTCAAAGCTATCTACCTCAAGTAACCCATATGTTTTGTTTTGTTTTGTTTTTTTCTTTTCTGAAAATTGGCCCCATACTGGTAGGTCAGTTACTGTTTCCATGTTCCTTTGACTGAATACAGATCTTGGGGGGAGTGGGACACCTTTAAATTTTTTTAAATTTATTTGTTTGTTACATTAAAATTATGTCTTGATTATTTCTATTCACCAGTTCTTTCTCTGGAGGTGGACATATACAAGTTATTCTTCAAACAGTATTTCTGTAACTGTGTATAATGTTCTCTTGATTCTACTAGTTTTACTCTTCATAATTTCAAGTAGGTCTTTCCATGTTTTTTTTTAAACTCTTTAAAAAAACAAAAACTCTTAACTTCTGTCTGTGAATCAATACAATGTATCCGTTATAAGACAGAAGCACAGTAAGGGGATTAAATGATTTGCCCAGGTTCACACAGCTAGGAAGTATCTGAGCTCAAATTTGAACCCAGGACCTTCTGCCTTTAGACCTGGCTCTCCATCTTTTGAGCCACCTAGCTTCCGATCATTCTAAGGGTTTTGTTTGTTTGTTTGTTTTTGTTTTAAATTAACCTGCGTATTATTTCTTAGGTACAGTAGTATTCCAGCACAATAATTTGCCACAACTTTTTTAGTCATTCACCAATTGATAGGTATCTATCCCCTTAAATTATTCAGTTCTTTGACACCACAAAAAAAAAAAAAAGCAAGAAATGGTTTAGAATACAAAGATTCTTTTCCTTTTTGTCAGGAAATTGCACCTGTTTACTCTCCCTTCCCAACTTGGAAAACTCTTAATCTTTACTCTAATTAGAAATCAAATAACCGAATTCTGTATCCTAGTTAATTGTTTTCATTTAATTAATTGTTTCTATTTGATTTAATGCATTAAAAATCTGTCTACCTAAAAGGCTATAAAATAGTAGGTACTATTTGATCCAGTAATACCACTACTAGATCTGTATCCTGAAGAGTTAAAGAGAAAAAAAAAAGATGGGGGGAAGGACTTACCTGTACAAAAATATCTATAGCAGCCCTTTTTGCGGTGGGAAAGAATTATAAATGAAGGGAATGCCCATCAATTGGGGAATAGCTGAACAAATTGTGGTATGTGATGGTGATGGAATACTATTGTGCTATAAAGAATGATGAAGAGGGTTCAACCCAAGATCTGTATTCAGTCAAAGGAACATGGAAACAGTAACTGACCTACCAATATGGGACCAGTTTTTAGAAAAAAAAACAAACAAACATATGGGTTACTTGAGATATATAGTTATAAGAAAACTCCTTACATCAATCCACAGATCTTACTGGTAACCACTTGCTCTCTGAAGGGAGCAAAGAAGCCAAGCTTCTGGCCCCAGCATCCTTCTTCCCCAGCTGGCAGAAATTTAGTCTCCCCTGAAGAGTTGGAGAGAAGAGGCTTAGAGAGGTGTAATCTGTCTCCTTGAGCTACATGGTGCTGCCCCAGGATACATGTAGGAGATGGCCTCATTACATTGAGAAAAAGCCATGAAATTTGACAATTAAGAGAATAATTGAATAATTCAGACCAACCTTTTATTATTCTCCCCCTTACTTGCCATATCTGTTTACTGAGCAATGCATGCTAATTGCATAACAAATGAAGATCAAGTCTCCTTGACTTTGGTACTAGACCCCCAAATAGGGGGAGGTAGGAGGAGACAGATTTTTTTGTGTGTGTGTGAAGATATTTTATTTTACCAATTACATGCAATAACAATTTTCCACATAAGTTTTTTGAAGCTATATGATCTAAATTGTCTCTCTCCCCCATCCCAGAGATAATAAGCAATTTGATCTGGGTTGTACATGTATTATCATTCAAAATATTTCCATATTGTTCATTTTTGTAAGGGAATACTCATATGAAACCAAAACTCCAAAATAAAAACACAAATAAACTAAAGTGAAAGGTAGTGTACTTTGATCTGCATTCCAACCCCAAAAGTTCTTTCCCTGGAGGCGAATAGCATTCTTTGTCTTAAATCTTTCAGCATTGTCCTGAATCATCTCATTAATGAGAGTAGGTAAGCCTTTCACAGTTGATCCTTCCATAAATGCTATTAATGTGCTCAATGTTCTCCCAGTTCTGCTTATTTCACTCTGCATCAGTTCATGGAGGTCTTTGCAGCTCTTTCTGAAGCCCAGGAGGCAGTCAGTGAATTCTGATTTAGTTACTCGCTAGTTAGTTAGATAGTTACTCACTACCTTACAAGTGGATCACAGACCTTCCCCACTCAAGTGTGAATGGGGTGCTTACACTTTTGGTGATTAAATCTAAAAAGGGACTGGGGAATTAATTTCATTTTCACAATCAGGGGAGAGATTTAATTTAATCTTCACTGCAGAAGCAGGATTCTTTGTTTCCTTAGTCTTTTCAATTAATACACACACCACACTTTGTTTCTAAGGTATTTGATTATGAAACTTACAAATCATTGGCTTTGTGGTCAGGCAGGTTCAAATCTTCTAAATCTGAAGTACTGCCTCTTCTACAAACAGTATTTCACAAAGTATTTGACTCTTTACCTCAAGGCTATTTTCTAAGACTTAAAAGATAAGTTTCCCTTTCCAAGTTGAAGGAAAAAAAGCGAAAGGGCCAATATTTGCCCAATGGATTTCTTAAACTCAAGATCTTCAGGTTTTTTCCAACTCTGAAGTCACTAGGAATAAACCTGAAAAACCTTCCATTCTTTTAGGGGCTGAAAACCTTTATTTATTTTTTTTCTTAATATATTTCATTACTGCCATATAGAAAGGATACAAAAGAGGATTTCTGTCTGCAATCATTCATTCATCCAAGGCAAATCTGTTTGATGTTATTTTTTTTTAATTCAAAGAATTTATTTTGGGGATACTTTAGCCTAGTGATCTCTAGCATCCCAATTCTGTTTGGGATTTTCAAGTTGTTATTTTTATAGCAAGTGAGTGTATATAAAATGCTAACCTTTCCTACAACAGATAATAATAGTAGTGACAACAGCTAGGATTTCTACAGTGTATTAAGGTTTGTGAAGCACTTTGGAGATTTGATCATATTCGATCCCCACAACAGCCTTGGTATTGTTTCTAAAGTAGAAGAGCAGTAAGGGCAAGGCAAAGGGGTGAAGTGAATTTCCTGGGGTCACACAGCTAGGAAATGTCTGATGCCAAATTTGAATCCAGGGCTTCCTGTCTACAAACCTGAGCCACTTAGCTGCTCTTACACTTCAATGTGTAGCAAGAACCTGATACCAACTTCACTGGAATAATAGAGAACTGGACCTTCTTACTGGAGCTCTTATTGCTACTCTTGAATTTCTTACAGTCTGCCATCTTTTTGTGGAGATGATTGATTGTAATGCCCTTGCCCTGATTGTATCTGGCTCCAGAACAAGTCATCAGAAGCTAAAGAACCACCCATAAACAGTGGAGAGAGAAAGGAAAGCTTGTCATTTCTATGTCTGTTTGAAAACCTTGGACAGAGGGAAACCCAAGACAGAGAACTACGAGTTTCATGGAAATCCCTGAGAAATTGAGAACAGCTCTACTTCTGATCACTGCTAGGGACTTGTCTCAGGCTCTCCATTCAGAACAATGAATGGGATAATGTTGGAGGGTCTCCATCACATGTTCATGAATTCGGCCAAATATCTCTTGCTTTCAGAGCATATTCAGTCCTCACCCTTTTCTTGTTGTTCCATCATATCTGACTCTCTGACCCATTTGGAGTTTTCTTGGCAAAGATCCTGGAATGATTTGCCATTTTCTTCTCCAGTTCATTTTACAAATGAGGAAACTGAGGCAAACAGGGTAAAGTGACTTACCTAAGGTCATACAGCTAGTAAGTGTCTGAGGCAAAATTTAAATTCAGGTCTTCCTGACTCCTAGCCTGTACTCTATCCACTGACCAGCTAGCTGCCCTAGTTTCTTCCCTAACAGTATCACAAATACTCCAGTATTGCTGAAATTGTCATCATCTCATATCATTTGACATTACTTAGGATTTCCAGTGTGTGTATGGCAGTCAGTAAACATTTGTTAAGTACCTATTATGTTCCAGGCACTGAGCTAAGCTTTGAGGATAGAAAAAGAAGCAAAAGAGAGTCTCTGTCCTCAAGGGAATTTATAATCTAATAGAGGAGACAGAGACAACAAGCAAATTAATATGTGCAAACAAGCTGTATATTGGATAAATAGGAAATAATTAAGAGAATCACATAAAGAAATGTGGTCAGATACTTTTCAGAGTCTTTGATAAACTTCAGTTCTTTCTTTCTTTCTTTCCTTCTTTCTTTCTTTCTTGCTTGCGTTCCTCCTTCCTTCCACCTGCCTATAGCTAGTAAGGATCTGAGACAGGATTTGAACTCAGATCTTCATGACTCAAAATTCAGAAGTCTATTCATTCTACCATCTTCATGAGTAATTGGATTTACAGAAATATTTTTATCCAAGGGTGCACTGGCACCAACCTTATTATTGTTGTATTTGTTAAATAAAGAAACTCTAAGCTTGGTACTTTTTTCCCTTTCTAGAGGAATGTTGTCTTTTGATCACTAGAAAACATAAAAAGATGTTCCTTGACTTATGAGAAAATTATAAATATCAGAGAAAATTTTTGCTACTTTAGAGTTCCTTACAAACAGCTTCCTATATGTTAATAATTTGTCTCTGACAGATATTAGATAAGATGCAGAGTATTGAGTTTTTCTTCCATGGTTAAATGGTGATGCTTTGGAACTTGGATGCCAATCCTTAATGGAAGTCATTCTGGTCAAGAAAGAAAGAAAGCAAGAAAAAGGTTTTAATCCCTGTCTGGTTAAATGTCCTCATCTGTGAAAGGAGATTATAATAACCCCTATCTCCCACAGTTGCAGTAAAAAATAAAATTATATAATATTTACAAAGTATTTTGCAAACCTTAAGACACTATGTAAATGCTAGCTATTTTTAAAAATTTAACTAATCCCCTTTTAGTATGGTCAAAGGTAAGAAAAGGGAGGCTTTTCTTAATAAAATTAAACAATGGTATTTCTATTCTTAGTTTGGTCACCATAAATGAGACTGTCTTTTAGTTTCGGGGAATCAATATCTCTTCCTGAACATAACCATCTAATATTAAATTAAAAAACAAGAAAAAAGAACACAAACCCTATTGTATCTTTGATTCCAGTGAGCCAAAGGACTTCAGAGAAGGACATTGTCTCCTTGGCAATGATAGTTAACAAAAAAAACAAAAACAAAAATAAGCTTATTTATGTTTGTTTTTGTTTTCTCTGAGATTAAATCAAGCTAGGATGTTGTCACCAAGCCTAAGAAATTTCTTTTAGGGGCAAACCCATCAACTACATGCTGCTGTGCCAATAGGTGTAAGAGAACAGAATTTCTGATTGACTAAGAGTCCTGTGAGGTCAGGATGCTATGTATCCTTGTGTGATAGACATATGACTTCATATTATTGAGGGATTTCCAAAGAGTTGGTAAAGAAAGCTAAGAATACACCTTTAAAATGGCAGACCTAGGGTAGCTGAGTGGCTCAGTGGATTGAGAGTGAAGCCGAGAGATGAGAGGTCCTAGGTTCAAATCTGGCCTCAGATATTTCCTAGCTGTGTGACCCTGGGAAAATCATGTACTTCCCCCTCCCCCATTGCCTAGCCCTTACTGCTTTTCTGCCTTGGAACCAATATATAGTATTGATTCTAAGACAGAAGGTAAGGGTTTAAAAATAAAATAAAATGGCAGATGATTGTGAATTTTAGATTACTCCACTCTGCTTAGTCTTTAGAATTTTAGCAACCAGGAATGTATACACCCTCACTTAAGGATTAACTGTGGGGGAGGATGGTCGGTGACCCACATGTACTAGCAAGTGACAAGTCAGAAACAACTGACTGACCCCCTGGGCTGTCCTAAGCCAAGTTTAAGCCACCATTGGTACATGGGAGACACAGGAAGTGATGTAAAGAACTGCCTTTATATTTTGTGTCACTTCCTGTGAGAGGAGCTTTTTCCAGGCTTTGGTGGTGGAACTTGACTTCGTGGAGCGTCGGTCCTCAGCCTGCTTCCCTGAACGACCACATAATGAGTGATAAGGCTGACTCCTCTTTCCCTTAACCTTTCTGAAGGCACCAGTCTCTAAGGAGGCCCCTCATCTTGGAGAAGGCCTCATAGCTGGAAGCTGAGCTAGATTTAATATTTTGGGAAGGCCTCTTGGCTGAGGCCTCTGAACTCCCCCTGGCTCAGGCCAGGCTGGAGCAGAGATCTTCCCCTTTCTCTCTCTCTCTCTCTCTCTCTCTCTCTCTCTCTCTCTCTCTCTCTCTCTCTCTCTCTCTCTCTCTCTCTCTCTCTCTCTCTCTCATTCTTCCTTCTATTATAAATAAACCACCATAAAATTCCATTCTTACTTGAGTATTTCATTGGGATTTAGAATTTAAATCCTTGGTGACTACTAAATAATATATTCAGTTTCAACTCTAAAATTTACCCTTAATACCTTAGAGACAGCTTGGTGACTCAAGTGATGGAGAGCTAGGCCTGGGGACAAGATCTTAAGTTCAAATTTGGCTTCATATACTTCCTAGCTGTATGATTCTGGATAAGTCACATAACCCTAATTGCTGCTGCATTCAACTAATACTTGGTATTAATTCTAAGATAGAAAGTAAGAGTTTTATTTTTTTTAAAGCATCAGACCTTTGAAGACATGCAAATATATGGGGAAATTGTCCTAGACCATTGATGGGGAATCTTTTAGAGATGGAGTGCCAGGTCCTGCCCCCCCTACCTCCCCCCACCAATTGTGGTTTCCATGCCACCCTAAAGACCATATTCTGTTCTCCTCCCCCCACTGAGTGCCAAGCTGTCTCTGCCCCACTTTACTCCACCCAGTGGAGGGAGGAAGCACTCCCATTGGACTGCTGGGCAGAGTGGCTGGTGATTAGTCAGGCATGGGAAAGGGAGAGCCAAAGGACACAAGCACTCTGCTCCCCTCTAGTTATATGAGCTATGATCCCCTCAAACCTAGAAGAAGAAGAAAAGCAAAAAAGCCCCAGTTTACAGGAAAATCCCTTATTTGTAGGAAAACATAACCCTAAGGTTAAATGGCATCATCCTGACCTATTCATCCCATCAAATTCCAGCCTTCCTGAATCAGGTATCCTCCAAATTAACCTTTTTAGCAAATGGTCAAGGGTTGAAGTCAGGTTTTAATCTGGATGCAAGGCTGATTGGGAGATTGCTACCTCTGACAAGCCACTATTATGTTTTCCAGAGCTGCTAGCCCACCTGTTCTTCCTCAGTCAGGCACACCTTTGAATGCAAACTGAACAGGCTATTAGGAAGTGAGGAGACCAAGAATGTAAATTAAGCCCAAGTTTGCTTGTGAAAGAAACTGGAGAAGGGAGCTATGGAATAGCGAAGAGGCTATTAGCCTAGCCTCATAAAACTTATTCCCAAAACACTAGACTACAGTTTTGAACACTTTTAAAGTGTTTAAAGTACAAACTCAAAAGACACATCCCCAAATCCCCCAAATACTTTGTATAGTAAAGCCTTTAGTGTTTCTGCCTCTCTCTGGCCAAAGGTAATTAAGAGGCCATTGTATTCTGAATGGGGTGGGGCAATCTTGTCCTGCAAGGGATGCTGTCTTGAAGAGACCTGTTTACTAACTCCTACTGGGAAGAGGGGGAGGAGAACAACCCAGCTGCACCTCACTCTCCTTTCTAGTTAGGAATATAAATTTTTAAAATCAATATTCAAAACTATAAGCATTATATTTAATAAGATTTATTAATATTTAACTTGAAGCAAAAAAAAAAATAAAAGGCTAGAGAAACAGATAGAACTCACTCAACTTCCTTGTGGAAAAGAGAACGAGGGAGGCGTTACACACAGCTTAAAAACCATAACATAAAGTATGCATGCATGCAGAAAAGGACTAGGGGAGAATTCTGAGAGATGAAGTCCAAAGGATATAATTTTTCCACTTATATAGGAACTCTAGCCAACTCTGTGCTGTAAGGACAGAGGTACTGGGTCCTTGGGGCACTGGGTCCTTGGTATGTGTGCCCACAGAGAGGTCTATGTGTGTCATCTCTGGTACATGTGCCATATGTTCATCATCATGGTCCTAGATTCTGTCCCTGACTTCCAGCAAATCCAACCCCTCTAGCCATCACCCCACTCCTGGAGCCTTGTCTCCTTGGTGGAGTTCAGGTTTTTCTAAGTTGAAGAGCTGGACACTAGTGTATCTGATGGCTTACTCTGATTCAGATACCTTCTTTGATTTCTTTCAAATGCTTATTTTGACAAAGATAGATGTTTATTCACTTTTCCTGATGATCTTTTGTGTAAACTAGTATTTGGTCAGTCAACAAATCTTCATCAAATTCCTATTATGTGCCAGGAGGACCTGAGCCAAGGGCTGAGTTTATAAAGAAAGGCAAAACATAAAAACAATCCCTGCTCTGATAATCCAAGTGTTGCCCTCCCCTTGAGAGTGATCAGAGAAAGTAGTTTTTATTCCAAGCCTCTTCTTGTATCCCTGAACTAAAGATACCTGATTATAGAAGAGAGATCTAATTCTTCCCCAACACTCCTCTTAGAGACAGAACTAAGAAGAGGCAATCCTGGAGCCTGCCTGCCAGTCTGGAAATGGCTCTCCTCTTGTTCCTCATGAGGCACGAATTCCAGGCTCTTTTGGAAGTGGGGTAAACCAGATTCCAAATCAAATAGACTTTACAGTGAGCCAGTTTTATCCATATATCAGAGAGCCAGCCATCTGTGAACAATACTGCAAATATACACTTCTGCAATGAGAATTCTTGATGTTTTATAACATTATTAAGCCCTTAGTGGGCATGTTTCCATGAGTGGCTCATGAACCTTATCTCAGAAATGACATAGGTTCTAGGAACCCAGATAGGCAACAGGTAACTAACTGTTCTTGGGTTTGAAAACCTATGAGGGAACATAATTGAGGAAGTACTGGTGAGATTCTACTCATAGTAGGGCCAGTGGTCCACAAGTTTATCCTATAATGATCTCAGGGTTTTGTTTTTTAATGTAATAGCAGTATAGATATAGAACTTTCTTTAAATTCAAAGATATTTCCCCCAATTATGTTTAATAACAATTTTTAACATATATTTTCTGAAATTATAAGATCCAAATTATCTCCCTCACCCCTATCAGAGATGGTGAGCAATTAAATTTGGATTATATGTGCATTATCATGCAAAACTATTTCCATGTTGGTCATAGATATAAGATATAAGATACTCAACATGTAACCCTCTTGATTGACTGAGCAAGGTAGAAGTTGGTAGAACTTGTACTACCTTCTAAAATGGGGCAGCTAGTGCTTTTTGTGGTGGCCAAAAAAATTGGAAAATAAGAGTGTCCCTTGATTGAGGAATAGCTGAACAAATTGTGGTATATGATGGTCATGGAATTCTATTGTGCTATAAGGAATGATGAACTGATTGATTTCTATAAAAACTGGGAAGACTTCCATGAACTGATGCAGAGTGAAATGAGCAGAACCAGGAGAGCATTGTACACAGTAACTGAAATGGTATGGGACAGTCAAATATAATAGACTTTGCTACTAATAACCATGCAATGGTCCAGGACAATTCTGAGAGACTTATAAGAAAGAATGCTATCCATATCCAGAGAAAGAACTGTGGGAGTAGAAATCTAAAAGAAAGCATATGATTTATCATTTGTTTATATGGGTATGTGATTTGGGGTTTGGGTTTTAAAAGATTACTCTATTACAAAAATGAATAATATGCAAATAGATTTTGAGTGATAATGTGTGTGTGTGTGTGTGTGTGTGTGTGTGTGTGTGTGTGTGTGTGTGTGAAATTGCTTGTCAACTCCAGGAGCAGGAAGGGAAGAGGGGAGGGAGACAAGAAGAATCATGTAACCATGGAAAAATTCTAAAATAAAAATAAAACTAGGGAAAAAATAAAATGAGGCAGCGAGGTGGACTGGGCACTGAACCTAGAATCAGGAAGACCTGAGTTCAAATCTAACCCCAGATACTTACTAGCCATACGACTATGGGCAAATTGATTTACCTTGTTTGCCTCAGTTTCCTCATCTGTAAAATGAGAAGGAAATGGCAAACCACTCCATTATCTTTGCCAAGAAAACCTCAAATTCTATCATGAAGAGGCAAGTGAAGAGCAACAAGAGCCATCTAAAATTGTGAACCAGAAGTCATATTGTCTCACTTCAGAAGTAAAAGAAATAGAAAGAGTAATTCAGAAACGGAATGCCAATGACCAGCTGGGTAATGCAGGATGAAGAAGGTAAATTGCCTCAAGGGGCTGAGGTAAGAGAGTGGAGGTGGAGGATGAAGTCTTTCAGGTGGCTCATAAATATATGATTCATTGACATAGCCATCAGCATAGCCTAATGATGCGGGGCATGGTGAGCACAGGTGGAGAAGATGGGGAAGAAAGAGAGATACAGGGCAGGATCCTTGGAGAGGATCTTGATGAACAGGCTCCCATTTAACCACTCACATGTTGCATGTTAATGCTCACCAAAGATGCCCCACCAACTAACAGGAGTCCAAGGATGAGGTCAATAGGTTTACACGAAGTAAGTGCAATGAAGTCACTTCTGGAGGCAGCCTGCATGCCCTTGCCCTTGTGAAATTGGTCTGTGAAACACAATGGACGCAGAAGGAAAAGGAGTTACACCTAGACTAGATAACCTACGTAGTGTGCAACTCAGCAGATCTAGCTTTGCCTTTGTCCTGGCCAATGGCAGTGGCTGCCAGCAAATATGTCTTTCCTTGAACCCCAGGAATGGCAAGATCCTCTAAGGAGGTCCCCACGCTGTACTATAGTGGCAGATGGATTAATGAGAATCATAGAAGAGGTAGGGATTTGCTCAGCAGAATGTAAACTCCTTAAAGACAGGGATTGCTTGTATCCTCAGTGCCTGGCACACTGTTAATCTCTGCTAAATATTTGTTAGATTAAATCAGATTCAATCCATTCATTCATTCATTCATTCATTCATTCATTCATTCATTCATTCACTCTTTCATTCAAGCACTGGACAACTCATCTAAACTATTTGTTTTTAAACCCTTACCTTCTGTCTTGGAATTGACACTAAGTGTTGGTTCTGTGAAAAATTAACACTGGCTGTATCCTTTCTTTGGCACCCCAAGACAAACTTTGGGCTTAAAAAGGGAGAAAGGCTTAAAATTAAGACTGAGAGACAGCTCTGCTTCTTACTCCATCCTCTGGCAAAACCTGTTGTTTATCTGTAAAGAAGTCTCTTAACATGTTGGGGAAGAGGAAAGAGAGTGGAGGAGATAGAGTGGGCATGGGCACTCTGCAGTGGTGCTGAAGGTCTTCACTTCTGGTGTGTGGAAGCCCCTTGTCTGTGTCCCTTGTCCAGAGTGAGGTCAGAGCCCTGGAATCAGAGGGGCTTTGGAAAGAGACATTAAGAAAATCATAAATTGAAAAACTAGGAGGAAATGGGGGACCTTTTTTCCTGGAAAACCAGAGCAAGTAGGTGAGCTTTTCAGCCAAGCTCTTGGAGGAGCTCCCTAAGGGAATGACTGGTGGGTCAACCACAGTGGCTGGAGGCCATTTCTTTCTTTGGCCTGCTTTTTATTATTTAATAAATAATTACAAATTAAGATATAGTTTATAGAGAGTTTTAATCTTAACAATTCCAGGGGGCAGTTAGGTGGCTCAGTGGATTGAGAGTCAGGCCCATAGGTGGGAGGTCCTGGGTTCAAATTTGATCTCAGGCACTTCTTAGTTGTGTGACCTTGGGCAAGTTACTTAATGTCATTGCCTAGCACTCACTTACTGCTCTTCTACCTTGGAACCAATACACAGTATTGATTCCAAGACAGAAGTTAAGGGTTAAAAAGCAAACAAACAATTCCAAGGTAGAAGAGTATTAAGAGCTAGGGTATTGGGATTAAGTGACTTCTGCAAGTTCATACAGTTAGGAAGTATCCGAGGTCAAATTTGAACCCAGAACCTCTCTTCTTTAGTCCTATCTCTCTATACACTGAGCCATCTAGCTGCCTCTAACCTGGACTATTCCAATGAACCCCTAAATCTCTCTGATTCAAGCTGAAGACAAAAGCAGTCTGGGAAGTCATCTACTGAGAAGATCCCTCTTTCCCCAAATTGTCCTGAACTTCAATTTATAGCCAGATTAGCTTAAAACCAGCAACTGAGCAAAAGGAGGGTCAGACTGATAGCGTGAACCCCTCAGGATTTTGGGGGGAAGGTCAGTTGCAAATCTATAGGGATTCCTGTTCCTCATTTTCCTCACCCAACACCCTCACTTTCCCTGCCTTGTGTGTCCTCAAAAAGAAAGTGTCACCCTTTAGATCAAGTCTGTCTGCTTTCTGACACCAAAGAAGAGGACTGAAGATTTGGGGAAAACCATACCTTTCCCCAAAGAGGAGAACTAGCTCAAGGCCAGGGCTGAGGATTGAACCCAGATCTCAAAGGTGGAAAATGGCAGTTGGAGGGAGGATCCAGAGGCAGGAAATTTACCTGCCTCTCAACAACAAGAAGGGAGGTTGTGGGTCATTTCTCTAAAATCTCCTCCTCCAGTCCTTAACCTCCACCTCCTAAACCCTATCTCTGGAGGGATATATTCTGTCCCTCTGGAAGACAAATTGTGCTCTCTTCCCCAAAGGGAAGAGAGGGGAAGATCAATCTCTTCCCCCTCTCCATTTCTTCAGCTCTTTCACCCTGTCTCTCCAGTTCCTCAGTGTATGTGTGTGATCTCTTTCTGGTCATAAATTACACTTATAAATTTAGTCCAACTCTGATTTTTACCCCTTACAATATAAAGTAATTGCTTTGGTAGTTAAAGCTCTTCACACCCTGGTCCCTTCCCATCTTTCCAATTCCCAACATTTGATTATCTTCTATCTCTCAGATTCCTTTGTATTGTCTGTCTCTCCCCCGCCCCCCAAATTCTCTCTCCTCACATCCTGGAATCCTAGCATTCTTTTAAAATTCAGCTCAAATTCCACCTTTTTTTGGTCTCTCTATCTGCTGGTGACTCCCCCACTGAGATTACTTTCGATCTACTCTGTATATATCTTATAGAAACCATTTTTTTTTTGCACTTTTATCTCTCCCAATTCAGTATAAGTTTCTTGAGGGCAGGGACTGCTTTTCTTTGAGCTGATTGGAAGCAAGGCATTATTTCGTTGAGAGCTGATTGGCTGAAGAAAGGTAACATTGCCCTCTAGCAGCACCTACAGGCTAGGAAAGGAGAAACTTCTCTTTTTTTCATTAAAAAAAATATTTTTATTATCATACAAAACACTTCCATATTGACCATGGTTGTAAGAGCACACTCATACACAATCTAAACTCCCAAATAAAGCCATAAATACAATGATGTGAAAGATAGCATGCATTGACCTGCATCCATTTGATTCCAATAATTCTTTCTTTGGAGATGGATAATTCCCTATCCCAAGTCTTTTGGGATTGTTCCAGATCATAGCATTGCTGAGAGTAGTCAAGTTTTCACAGCTGATCAGCATACAATATGGTCATTACTGTATATCATGTTCTCCTGGTTCTGCTTATTTCACTCTGCATCAGTTCCTATAGATCTTTCCAGCTTTTTCTGAAATCGTCCTGTTCATCATTTCTGATAGCCCAATAGTATTCCATCACCAACATGTATCACATGTTCTGCCGGTTGATGGACATTCCCTCAATTTCCAATTCTTTGCCATTCCCAAAAGAGCTGCTATAAGTATCTTTGCACAAGTAGGTCCTTTCTCCTTTTTTATTATCTCTTTGGGATACAGATCCAGGAGAGGAGAAACTTTTCAAGGGGTTGTCTGTATTTCCAGTTACTGTCCTTCATGACTTTAGAGGGAGAATAGGGAGGCAGGAGAACAGCTTTTATGACTTTGTTGTCATTTGTAATCACTGGGGAAGACATGCTTTTGCTGAGAGCTAATTGGGAAAAACAGAATCCTCTGTCATATAAAGAGTTAGCTGAGAAAAGGCTACATGAACTTAACAGCCACCTACAACTTAAAACTTCTTAGAATGCCCAAACAGATATGAAGAGCTTGGCAGTTCTCTGGCTCAAGGGATATACTCCTGACTAAAAAGGCTTAACACTTTCTCAGTGCCTTGCCAAAAGGAGCTGTATGCTCAAAGAGCTGTACATTGCAACAGTGGCTAGAAATGAATAAGGGGAGTATGTAGCTGAGAATCTGCTTATCCAACAGGTAATATATGGCGTAGACTTTTCCCTCAAGAAATATAGAACAAGACCAGCAATCCATAGTCATGAGATACCCTGGGCATATGGATTTCCCTACTCATGTACCTCTATGTTAGATTTCTAGGAGTATGTGTCTGATATTCTCTATGGACAATTATTCAACATTTATTAAGTACTTAATGTACAAAACAAAGCAAAAGATAGGCTCTGCCTGCTAGGAGCTCCTAACTCAATGGGGAAGACAACAAGCAAATGAATATAAACAAAGTAAACTATATACAGAATAAATAGGAAATAATTAACAGAGGGGAAAGTACTAGAATTAAGAGGGATTGGGGAAGATTATTACCTAGAGAAGTTTGGATTTTGGTTGGGATTTAAAGGAAGCCAAGGAGATCAGTAAACTGAGAATATTAGGCACTGAGGATACCAGGGCAAAAATGAAGTAATTTTCACACTGAAGAATCTTGCATTCTGTTTGGGGGAAATTACATGTACATACAAAAAGGAATATAAAATATAGGCAGTAATTTTGGGGGCAGCTAAGTGGCACAGTGGATAGAGGAATGAACTTAGAATCAGGAAGACAGGAAGACTCATCTTCCTGAATTTAAATATGGATTCAGACATTTATTAGCTGTGCAACCTTGGGCAAGTCACTTAATCTTTTTTGCCTCGGTTCCTCAAATGTAAAAATGAGTCAAAGAAGGAAATTGAAAACCTCTCAAACATCTTTGCCAAGAAAACCTCAGAATGAGGTCACAAAGAGTTGGATATGACCGAAATGACTCACCAACCAAAAAAAAAAAAAGTGATTTTTGCTAGGGAAGGGCACTAGAGGCTGAAGGGGAATCATTATAGGCTTCCTGAAGGACGAAGCACATGAGATGAGCTTTGAAGGTAGGTAGGACTTCTAGGAAGTGAGGAGAGAGTACATTCTAGCATGCAGCACAGTCTGAGCAAAGGCACCTAGATGGAAAATAAAGATAGAATATCACCTAAGGGAGAGTAGCAGACTGGACTATGAAGTGCATGAAGGAGAATAGTATGAAATGTGTTTTTCTCTTACCCCTTCCTCACCCCATCTCCCCCCAAAAGGTAGGCTGGATCCAGACTGTGAAAGACTTTAAAAGCCAATCAGAAAAGTGGCTAGGTGTGGATAGAGTACCAGATCTGGAATTGGGTGGACTTGGATTCAAATTTGGTCTCAAACACTTCCTATCTGTGTGATCCTGGGCAAATCACTTAATCCCGATTGCCTAGTCCTTGTCCCTATCTTAGAGTTGTTACTAAGACAAAAAGTAAGATGTTAAAAAAGAAGAAGAAGAAGAAGAAGAAGAAGCTAAGGGGCAGCAGGATAGCTCAGTGGATTGAGAGCCAGGCCTAGAGAGGGAGGTCCTAGGTTTAAATCTGGTCTTAGAGACTTGGTGACCCTGGGCAAGTCACTTGACCCCCATTGCCTAGCCCTTACCACTCTTCTGCCTTGGAATCAATTCTGTATAAGACAGAAGGTAAGGGTTAAAAAAAAAAAAAGCTAAGCAGAGAAGTCTGCATTTTATCCTAAAGGCAAGCAAATGCAGAATAGTGGCATAATCAGACATATACTTTCATCAGTGCTCATTATATGGCCCATAGGCTAAATGGTATTAGAATTAAGAAGTATAAGATAGGAGATGATGGGAAACAAACATTTTTTAAGCCCCTACTTTGTATCAGGCACTGTGTTAAATGCTTTACAATTTTTATTTCATTTGATCTTCACAACCTAGGTGATAGATGCTATTATTATGTCATTTTATAATTGAGGAAACTGAGGCAAAACTTAGTGACTTACCCAGAGACACACAGCTAGTAAGTATCTGAGGTCATATTTGAATTCAGTCTCCCCTGACTCCAGGTCCAGTTCTCTATTCACTGAACCATCTATCTTCTTTCTTAGTTGCTCACTCCCCCCCCCCTTTCTCTCTTTCTCTCTTTCTCTCTTTCTCTCTTTCTCTCTTTCTCTCTTTCTCTCTTTCTCTCTTTCTCTCTTTCTTTCTTTCTTTCTTTCTTTCTTTCTTTCTTTCTTTCTTTCTTTCTTTCTTTCTTTCTTTCTTTCTTTCTTTCTTTCTTTCTTTCTTTCTTTCTTTCTTTCTTTCTTTCTTTCTTTCTTTCTTTCTTTCTTTCTTTCTTTCTTTCTTTCTTTCTTTCTTTCTTTCTTTCTTTCTTTCTTTCTTTCTTTCTTTCTTCCTTTCTTCCTTTCTTTCTTTCTTCCTTCCTTCCTTCCTTTCTTTCTTCCTTCCTTCCTTCCTTCCTTTCTTTCTTCCTTCCTTCCTTCCTTCCTTCCTTCCTTCCTTCCTTCCTTCCTTCCTTCCTTCCTTCCTTCCTTCCTTCCTTCCTTCCTTCCTTCCATCTCAGAATCAATACTATGTATTTTTTAACTGTTTGATAGGCATTTCTTTTGTAAATAAGTAGGGAGAGGGCATGTACAGAAATAGAAACATGGAGTTACATTTTCACAGGAATTAATCATACTTGAGTATGGGAAAGAAAGATACTCTCTCGGGGGGGGCAGGGGGGGCTAGAATGTTCTTCACTACGTTGGACTGTTCATTTGTGTACCAAAGAAACCTCATATCTCTATTCCTTTGGGTGTCTTGGGGAAATTATTTAATTTCTCTGAACCTCTGTCTCCTCATCTGTAAAATAGGTATATCACTGTACCTACCTACCTTATAAGATTGTTTCAAGGAAGATAGATTACAAATTAAATCTCATATACTATTGGAAATAAAAGGTACTCTTACTATCATATCTGTGTCTTGGTTCCAAGGTAGAAAAATGGTAAGGACTAGGAAATGGGGGTTAAAGTGACTTGCCCAGGGTCACACAGCTAGGAAGTATCTGAGGCCACATTTGAACCTAGAAACTCTTGTCTCTAGACTTGACTCTCAATCCACTGAACCAGCTAGCTGCCCACTTCCACTGTGACATCTTCATGCCTTTAAAAGGGGAAAACTAAGTACAGTTATGTGTCAAACCAACTCTTCCACTTTTTACTGACCCAAGATGGGCCAGTTGCCTTGGAAGCCTGGTCTTGCTGTCACTGGTTGCTCATGTTGGTGTCATTTTGCTGGAGGATCCCTTTCCTATTGCTTATGAGCTTATCTGTAGTTCCAGGGCAGAAAGTCTCTGGCCAAAAGATCTCCTGAGTCATTTTCTCTGCTGGGAACTCCCCCCAGTACTGGGAAGCAGTGAATGGGGACGAGTAACTACTTTTATTTTCAGCTCCCCCAGGCTTGGCTGGATGAGCCAATCAGATTTAGGCACAGCCAGACATCCGAGCTTAAAGGCAGAGCATCCTTAGGAAACAAGTCCTTCAGGTGAGGTGTCTTTCCAGAGTTTTTCATGGTGGAGTTCCCTGTATCTGGTGACAGCTGGGGGAAGGCACTGTTGTCGTTGATATTGTGGATTATTCCACGCACAGAAGACCTGGGAATTCTCTCCACAGGAGCGACGACCTCCCATGGGTGCCAAGAGGCACGAGGACAAGCTGAGGGGCTCAGAATGGCTACTCAGAGTGTGATCTCAGCATGGGCCACCAGGTAGCGCCCGACTGCTCCGGTTCCCACGTCCCTACACTTCCTTTGGACTTGGGATGCCATCTGGGTCCCTATAGCCAGCTGGAGCTCCCTGCCTACCCAGCTGCACTGAAGAGAACCGAGAAATCTGGGTTCTTCATGGTTAGTCACTTAGCTCAGATTCTACCTCGTTCCATTTCGCTTAGAATAGACTTTAGTGATGTAGTTAAGTGGCTACTAGTTGTGTGATCCCCGGCAAATCGCTTAATGCTGTTTGCCTCAGTTTCCTTATTTGTAAAACGAGCCTGAGAAGGAAAGGACAAGAATCTCTGCCAAGAAAACTCCCAAAGGTGTCACCAAGAGTAGGCTGGGACTGAACTACCCACAACAGACCTTTAATTGTTTGTTCCTCCCTTTTTGTTCCCCATTCTCATTAAGATTCTCCACTCCTTCCCATCCTGCAGATTAGAGTGCTTACTGTACACTTAATGAATAGGACTGAAAATAAGAGGTACACTACATTCTGGAGTGGCTGACAAAGGAAGAGCGCCCCAGGGGCACACGGGCCTGAACTCTCCAATTCCCCAGCACTTGCTGCTGCTTCTGCGCCCTTAATCTCCAAGTTCTTAAATGCACTTTCACCAGTGGAACAGATGTGGCCAGAGGCTATTTGTGGAGGAAAGCAGTCAGGCAGTCTCCCATTATCAAAGTCACAAAGGAGTGAAAGAAAAGACTCAATTCAATGTAGATGATGAATCCCATCTCAATTTCTGTAGCCATAGCCATCATTTTATCAGTCTCATAGTCACTGCAGGTTCTTCTGATGTCTGTCTGTCCTCTTTCTCTATCTCTCCCTCCTTCTCTCCTCTCTGTCTCTGTGTCTGTCTGTTTATCTGTCTCTCCCCCTCTCTTTGTCCCTCTCCCTCCCTTTTCCTACCCCGCCCTGTCCTCTCTCTTTCTCTCTTTCCCTCCCTCTCTTTCTCTCTCTCTCTCCTTCTCTGCCTCTCTCTCTCCCATATCTCTCCCTCTCTCTCTTTCTCTCTTTCCCTCCCTTTCTGTCTCTCTCTCTCTCTCCCTCCCTCTTCCCTCCCTTTCTGTCTCTGCCTCTCTCTCTCTCCCCCTCCCTCTCTTCCTTTCTCTCTCTCTTTCTCTCCCTCTGGGTGTGTGTGTCTCTGTCTCTGTCTCTCTCTGACTCTCTGTCTCTGTCTCTGTCTGTCTGTCTGTCTCTCCCTCCCTTCCTTTCTGTCTCTGTCTCTCTGTCTCTGTCTCTGTCTCTGTCTCTCTCTCTCTCTCTCTCTGTGTGTGTGTCTCTCTGTCTCTGTATCTCTGTCTCTCTCTCTGTCTCTGTCTGTCTGTCTCTCTATCCCTCCCTCCCTCCCTCTTCCCTCCCTTTCTGTCTCTGCCTCTCTCCCCCCTCCCTCTCTTCCTTTCTTTCCCTCTCTTTGTCTCTCTCTTTGTCTCTCCCTCTCTGTGTATGTGTCTCTCTGTCTCTGTCTCTGTCTCTGTCTGTCTCTCTCTGAAATCCTTACGATCTGTCTTAGAATCAACACTATATATTAGTTCTAAGGAAGAAGATCAGATGAACAGTAAGGGCTAGGCAATGGAGGTGAAGTGATTTGCCCAGGAGCACACAGCTAGGAAATGTCTGAGGTCATATTGGAGCTCAGAATAGGGAACCCCAACTTCAGGCAAGGTGCTCTGTCCACTGAGCCACCTTAACTGCCCCTCTGGTGTCCCTTAACCCAAGAGCTCAAACCCGTAATCTCATGCCACAAGTTCCAGTTCTGCTATGTCTTCCTTGCTCATTCTCTGGGCTTGTTCTGAATACCATGATATGGTCTTTTAAACATCACTCTTTGGAATAACTTTAGGATGCTGCCTTTAAATTAAAATTCTCTGGACAATTTAACTACTACCCTTCAGTGTATGTTCTTTTCTGGTCCTAAAACTATCTAGGAAATGAAAGGGGAGAGAGCTCAAGCTGTTTCCAACACAGGTGACAGGCATCGTTATAGTGTATAGGGTCGGGAAGGGAAGAGTGTGGGCAGGGGAAGGGAGGCTCTCTAGGTGTTGGAGAGTTCCCTGTAATACTTATGAAGCATTGCATCATACCTATGTCTGATCGGTAGCATGAATGGAGTTTGATCCCTCACTCTTGGAGAAGCCGTCTGATATAGTAGATAGCATACAGGATGCCAAGTCAGGAAGAACTGATAGGTGGGGCGATATAGTGGAAAGAGTGGAAGACCTAGGTTCAAATCCTGACTCTGACCTTCCTACCTGTGTGACTCTAGGAGAGTCATCTAGCCCCAATTTTTTTCATCCACAAAAAATTCTTGTTCATTTGTGTCCTATTCTTTGTGATGCCAGGTTTTGTGTTGTTGTTGTTGTTTTTGGCAAAGATACTGGAATGATTTGCCATTTCTTTCTCCACTTCCATTACAGATGAGGAAACAGAGGCAAACAGGGTTAAGTGACCCAGGGTCACATAGCTAGTAAGTATCTAAGGCTAGATTTGAACTTGGGACCAGGTGAGCCTTCTTAAAAAAATTAATTATTTAGAATATTTTCCCATGGTTACATGATTCATGTTGTCTCCCTCCCCTCTTCCTTCTCCCTGTTCTGGTGCCAACAAACAATCCCACTGGGTTATGCATGCATCATTGTTCAAAACCATTTCCATATTATTCATATTTGTAATAGAATAATCTTTTAAAGCCAAAAACCCAATCCAAGCTGAGCCTTCTTGACTTCAGCCCTGGTGGTCTATTTACTGTGCCACCAAACTGCCCCTCCCCAAAAGCCTATACATCCTTATAATCAATTTAGAGAATTGAATTAAAATTTTTATTTAATTAATTAATTTAGAAAATTATTCCATGGCTACGTGATTCAGGTTCTTTCCCTCTCCTCCTTCCCCCCCACCCCCAATAGCCAGTGAACAACTCCATTGGGTTTTACATGTGTCATTGATCAAGACCTATTTCCAAATTATTGATAACTGCACCAGGGTGATCGTAATTCATTTAGAGAAGGAATGAACCTTAGAGGTAATATGTTCCCAGCCCTTCATTTTGGGGAGGAGGAAACAGAGCTGCCTTGATGGATGAGATGCTTTGCTCAAGGTCACACACTAGTAAATGGTCGAGTTGGGATTGAATTGAAGTCTCCTGTCTCCCAATCCAGCTTCCTGATCCCAACCCTCCCCCCACCACACCATGCTGTTTTCCATTTCCTATCCCCTTTGCCCTTAAGGCTTGCTTCCTACTTGAGCCCTTTCCTAATCTCCCTTGTAAGTGTTCATTCTGTCCATAAATTATCTGGATTTTACTCATCAGCTGATATGACTAATGCAAGTTCTTTGAAAGCAAAGGTTGCTATTCTTTTTTGGCTCTGGTATCCCCAATAGCATATGTAAATGTTTGCTGAATTTAATCAAATATAAAGTGTCAGAGGTCCCAGTGGCCTTAGAGACCATCAAGACCAACCTCCTTTTACAAGAGGAGGGAAATGAGGTCTTAAAAGGGAAAGGGACTTTAACAAAGTCACACAGTCAAGCTAAGAGAAAACCAGTTTCCCCCCTTTTGGAGCTTGAGGAGAAGGGACCATTGGAGCAGAGCCTCTGAAGAGACCCTCCACAATTGCCTGGGGCGGAAAAGTGAGCTCTCTCGTCAAACACCTGCACGCACACTCCACTCTTTCCACTTCACTAGCTGCCAGACTGTCAGGGGGCTCCCAGAAAGGGAGAGGACAGACTCCCGGGTGACTTCCAGGCTTCAGAAGGCTGAAGTGGGGTGGGGGTGGGCAATGGGGAAATCCTAGGATTTTCCAGGAAAGAGGGAATTGAGACAGTATTTGGACTCAGGTCCATTTTTAGGGAATCTATGTAAATGAGCTGCAAATTGTCTATTTCCTCCAAATCA
This sequence comes from Monodelphis domestica, assembly GCF_027887165.1. Lineage (NCBI taxonomy): Eukaryota > Metazoa > Chordata > Mammalia > Didelphimorphia > Didelphidae > Monodelphis > Monodelphis domestica. The sequence goes on along the minus strand of NC_077229.1, from coordinate 72,448,433 downwards.
GCCCAGGGAAAATAGCAAAATCCACTGGCACCCCAGAGTCCCACCCAGCTGCTGGCTCCTGAGTCATGGGCCTGCCTTGTCAGGAATCTTTTATTATTTCCTACCACTAACACCTTTAGCTGGCAGGAAGCCAGGAGATCTAGATTCTCAAGGCTCTATCCCCACCCTGATTGTCACTAAATCACTGTATGACCTTGGGGAAGTCCCTTCCTTCTCCAAACCTTTAATTTCCTCCTGTGTAAAATAGAGCAGAGAGGGTGGAGAAAGGATTGAATGGCATGGCATTTAGACTTAATGCTCTTTGAAAGTTCCTTCCTCCTAGGTTTTTCTGTGTTTCCAATGGTTTCTCTGTGGGGGTCATATAGATGGGTGATCATAGAGAGCCCATGCTTACTGGGACAGCTCCAAGAGACTTGTAGTCTCCTTATGAGTTCCCCCAGGGGTATCAGCCTTAAGGTCAAGTTCTTTTCAAGTCCAAGGATCCTCAAAGCATGAGAATAGCCAGACGAGGTTTCCTCTTCTTCTTCCTCCTCCTCTTTCACGCCTCCTCATTCTTCTCTTCCTCCTTCTCAAATTTCTGCATATCCTGAGAAACTGGGTCCCCACTCTCCTTCCTATTTTCATCCATAACAGGTGGAGCCAAGATGGCAGGCAGCCTAGTGGCATCAAAAGCTGGAACTGCTCTGAAAATCCTCTCAAACCTATTTTTGTCCATTCTCTGTGCTTCACAGGGCGCCATCTTTGATAAAGAAAACAACTGGGATCTATCAGACACATAGTGAGTGCTTAATAAGCTTTCATTCATTCAAAGGTCCCTTCCATCTCTTCTGGTTTAAGTCCCTTTCCTGCTCTGGAATTCCAAGGTCCCTTCTTGTTCTAACATGCCATGCTCTATGTCCTAAGGGCCCTCCTAGCTCTGATGGTCTGTTTTAAGGTCTGATATTCTGTGATTCTAGGACCCTCAAATGCCCAGCAGTGGTGGATTTGCCTGAAGTCTTAGATTGGAGGTGACTAATAGCTTTCATTTATCTAGTATTTTACAGTCTACCAGAATCCTAACAATAGAATATATTTCCCCCCATTTTACAGAGAAGAAATAGACACTGAAGCGAATTGACTTATTCTGGGATCAGTAATGAAAACTCAATTGTTATATAGTGCTTCAAGGGTTACAAAAAGCTCTCCTCAAGATGTCCCAAAGGGATGTGGTACCAGGGTTCTCTTCAGTTCAGATATGAGGAAACTGAGGCACAGAGAAGGGGGAAGTGATTTACTCATATAAGATCAGAGCCAAGATTGGAGGCCAAGTCTTTGGACTCCCAATCCAGAGCTCTTCCCTTGGCTATGGGATGACTTTATTGGAAAGAATCAAGTGATTGATAATGCTGAGGAAGACCTGGGGGAGAGGTCAAAGGACAAAGGGGACTAGTGGGCTCTACCTCAAGACCTGGTCTGGGGACTCAGTAAGGCTAGAGTTTCAGGGACTGTTACTTACCAGGAAATTTTGTGGATGTGATCACTTGGGGCCCTAGCATAACTAAACTGCCTGAGGGGCAAACCCAGCCCAGGTATTAGCAGGCTGAACAGGATTCCTTGACAGTCCCTCCCTCTCTCCCTCCTTCCCCTGTCTAATGCTACTCCCCCACCCCACAACTTTTTTCAGGAAGACAGCCCTCCCCCCACTCCCCAATCTACCCTGGGATTCTGGGAAATCTATCTTCCTCCTACCTCCCCAGAAATATTATCAAAGGCTTCTTGGAGCCAAGGCTACCTGAAAGGGTCTCCCAAATTTGAAGTGGTGAGGAAAAGTGGCCAGAGATCTGAGCCCAGCTACTTCTCTTCATTTCCTCATTTCCTTAAATCTTCTCTAATTCTCTCTTTTCTTCTTTCTCCCTCCTTCCCTTCCTGCTTCTTTTCTTTCCTTCCTTTCTACCTTCCTTTCTTCATCCCTTTTCCTTTCTCCTTCCCTCCTTCCCAACTTCCCTCCTAGCATTCCTTCTTTCTCTTCCTTCCTTCCTTCCCTCCTTCCCAACTTCCCTCCTAGCATTCTTTCTTTCTCTTCCTTCCTTCCTTCCTTCCTTCCTTCCTTCCTTCCTTCCTTCCTTCCTTCCTTCCTTCCTTCCTTCCTTCCTTCCTTCCTTCCTTCCTTCCTTCCTTCCTTCCTTCCTTCCTTCCTTCCTTCCTTCCTTCCTTCCTCCCTCCCTCCCTCCCTCCCTTCCTTCCTTCCTTCCTTCCTTCCTTCCTTCCTTCCTTCCTTCCTTCCTTCCTTCCTTCCTTCCTTCCTTCCTTCCTTCCTTCCTTCCTTCCTTCCTTCCCTCCCCCTCTTTTCCTTTCTCTTTGGTTGAGGAGAGTACAAAGGGAAAAAAAAATGGAAGGGGGAAAGTGATTTCCAGCTGTACCTTTAGATTCCTCCTTGTAGCCTTGGGCAAATCTCCCCCCTCTCCCCAAGTAGTTAGTTAAGGAAACAAGGGATAAGGGAAGTTAAATTACTTATCCAAACAACTTCAATGACAATAATTGGCATTTGAAATGAGGTCTGACTCCAAGCTAAGCTTCTGGGCCCAGAGGTTTCCAGATAGCCTGGTTCTTTTCTTTACTAACTCTATTAGACCTTGAGCAAGTATCTTCCTCTCTCTCTGGGCCTTAGTTTCCTCATTTGTAAAATGAGGGGATTGTGCTTAATGATCCCTAAGATGCCTTGAGGTTCTAATGATCCTAGTAGAATCTAATGATCCAAGGGGAATTCCTGAATGAAATTCATAGTCTTCCATGAACTGAGGGGTGGAGAGAAGAATCAAGTAGAGATTGAATCCTTTCCTTCTCCAAGATGCTTTTGATTCCCCTAGGTATCAAGTCTGGGGTCTTGGACTTTGCTTTTAATCATTTCCCTCCCCACTTCCAGTTTCCCTTTCCCTTATATTGCTCTCCTCCCCACAACTTCCTTCTTATTTCCCTTTGACTTCTCTATAGGGTAAGACAGGATTCTATACCCCAATGAGTCTACCTGTTATTCTTTTCTCTGAGCTGATTCCAATAAGAGTTAAGGTTTAAATACTGTCCATCACCACCTTCATCCTCCCCTCCTCTGTAATAGTTCTGATACCCCCTCTCTTTATGTAATATAATTTAGCCCATTCTACTTCTCTCTTCCCTTTTCTCTTAGTGCAATCCTCTTTTTCATCCCTTGATTTGTTTTTGCTTATTATCCTAAACAGCTTCCTACCATATCCTCTGTCCATGTATACTTCTTCTAACAACTACAATAATGATTTAAAAATGTTTAAGTTACAAATATTATCTTTCCATGTTGGAATAAAAACAATTCACTTAATATTGAGTCCCTCGATTTTTTCTTTCTTATTTACCTTTTTATGCTTGTCTTTGTATTTTGAACATATGTTTTATTAAAGGACCATATTTCCCCCTAGAATAGTCAGTTTTGATGGTAGGCAATTCTTGGTTGTAAACCTAGTTCCCTTCTGGAAAATCATATTCCAAGCCTTCTAATCCTTTAATGTAGAAGCTGCCAGATCCTGTGTAATCATGCCTGGGGTTCCATGATATTTCAATTGTTTCTTTATGGATGTTTGTAGTAATTTCTCATTGACCTGTGGAGCTCCTGAAATTTCTCATTGACCTGTGGAGCTCCTGAACTTCACTATAATTTTTGGCAGTTGTCATTTGGAGATTTATTGCAGGAGGTGATCTGAGGATTCTTTCAACTTCTATTTTATCCAATTTCCCAAAGATATCAGGACAGTTTTCTTTGATAATTTCTTATGATGTCTAGACTTTTTTTTTATCATGCATTTCATGTAGTCAAATAATTCATAAATTATCTTTCTTGGATCTATTTTTGAGTTAGTTGTTTTTTCAATGAAATATTTCATATTTTCTTCTATTTTTTTAAATCTTCTGATTTTGTTTTATTGTTTCTCCATGTTTCATGAAGTCATTAACTTCTATTTGCCCAATTTTAATTTTTAAAGAATTATTTTCTTTCATGACCTTTTGATCCTCCTTTTCCATTTGGTCCATTCTACTTTTCATGGAACTCTTTTATTTATTGGATTTTTTAGCCTCTTTTTCCAGTAGATTAAATTCATTTTTTAGAAAATGCTTTCCTTCATTGGATTTTTGTGCTTCTTTTTTCTACTTGACCAGTTTTTCTTTTTAACCTATTATTTTCTCTTTGCATTACTTTCGTTTCTTTTTCCTATTTTTCTTCTACTGCTCTTATTTGATCTTTGAATTCCTTTTTGAGCTCTTCCAGTGCCTGCGACTAATTCCCATTTTTCTTTGGAATTTTGCATATGGATGCTTTAATCTTACTGTTCCCTACTGAATCTCTGCCGTGTTCTTCTTTGTCTCCATAGAAATTTTCCATGGTTAGGTATTTCTTTTTGCTATTTGCTTATCTTCCCAGCCTTTTTTTTTTTTTTTGGCCTGTGTCTCTTCTGCTGATGGCTTGCAGGACTCAGAGCACTGTGAGCTATTTTGCCCTGGGGCTAAGGGCTTCACTGCAGGCTTGAAAGGGTCAAGTTCTAAGGACTTCCAGGCTTCCCTGCCAGCTTGTGCCAAGGCTTAGGACTTCCAGGGATGGGTGTTGGGTGCTCTGATATTGGCTTAGGCAGGGTTTGTGCCAAGATTTGGAACCTGTACCTTGAGTACAGTTTTACTTCTTGTTCTCCTTATCACATGAAAATAGACTCTTTCTACCTACCTTTCAAGTTGTTTTCCACAGGAGACACCTCACTCTGATTCCTTGGTTCTATGACTCCAGTCATTTTGAGATGCTTTTTTAAAGTTGGTTTGAGCAGATTCTTGTAGAAGTTCTAGCTTTCACTGCTACTAAGCTTCCATTGTGGCTCCATTGGCCTTTGACTTTGGAAAGATGGTGCTACCATAGTTTCCTACTTCTGACTCACTTTTGTGTGACTTTGCCAAGCCCTTTACCTTTCCTTGCACCTCAATTTTCCCTTCTATAAAGTAGAAGAACAAAGAAAATCATCCAGTACATCAACAAACATTTATTAGGTACCTATTACGTGCCTGGGACTGTGATAAACACTGAGAATCCAAAGGAAGAAAAACATATGACTTGCTTTCAAGGTAAGGGCAATATGCAAACACACACACACACACACACATATATATAATATATACATACATGCATATACATGTAACATACATATATTTGGAGATAGTGTCAGAGGTAAGATACTAGTATAAAGTGAAGTGGGGGGAGGGACTGAGAAAGGTCTGGAAGAAGAGAGCTGAGACTTGAAGGGACCTAGAAGATCAAGAGGCAGAGATGGGGGGGGGGCACTCCAGACATGGAAAATAGTCATTGAATATTTAATCAGGAGATAAATTATTTTGTTTGAGGAATAGCAAAGGAGCCAGTTCCAAAGAGTACTTGGTGGGGAATAAGGTATAAAAAGATTAGAAAGGTAAGAAAAGAGACAGAGTGCAAGCTGCTTTAAATGTCAATGGATTTTATATTTGGTCCTAGAAATAACAAAGGAGCCACTGGAGTTTATTGAATTGGGTGAGGGGAGGGAGAGATGTGACACTTTGGGATCATCCCTTTGACAGCTGAGTGGAGGATGGACTGGATTGGAGAGAGCCTTTGAGCAGGGAAACCAACCAGCAGGTTTAGTCCAGGCATGATAAGGGACTGTACCAAGATGGTAACAATGTTGATGGAAAGAAGGTGGTATATACTACAGATGCCACCAAGGTAAAATTGAAAGAACATGGCTACAAATTAGATCCAGAGGGTGAAAGAGAGGAGATGAGGATGTCACCTAAGTTATGAGGCAGGATGGTGGTTTCCCCCTCAGTAACAGAGAAGTTAGATAGAGGGGAAGGTTTAGTAGTTCAGTTTTGGCCATCTTGAGTTTTAGATGTTTGGGGGACATCTAGTTTCAGATGTATAAAAGGTAGCTGGAGAAAGAGGATTGGAAATCAGGAAGAGATTAGTGCTGGATATGTATGTGATGGATGGTGGTGGCTGTGTTCTTTAGTCCTTGTATGTTATGTGGGTTTTGCTTAGATATGGCTTGAAGGGAGGCAAGACTAGCTTTCTCCTTTTCCCCACCCTTCTCCAAGGGAGATTTTTATCCTTGTCAGAGGCTGGCCATTCTCTTCTCCTCAGAAAGAGGGGGTACTAAGATAGAATTATATATCTATCTTCTCCCTTCAATATTATTAGTGAGATGAAAGGAAGTGGAGATGGATGAATCAGGGAAGAGTTGAGGTTATCTTGCTGGATTGAGAGCCTGGTTCAGATTATGAGACATAAATCGATAGTGGATCCAATCAGCATGGTTTCATGATTTTCTCTAGCTTTTATTGGCAACACATTAGGAGTAAAAAGGCAGTAGATGAAGAGAGTAATCCAAGGTTGAGGCTTGGCAGGGTAAAGCTGGTGATAGAATAAGGATCGGTCAAGGGACTGGAGAGAAGAGGACAGTATAGAGTTGAACTGGTTCCCCAATTGAGTGAAGGTAGGCAAGGAAGGAGAAGAAAGCCAGTTCTGGGGTGATAGCCTGGAAAAGATTGAAGGGCAGGATAAGAACAAAGGACAGGCACAATTGTGGAAGGCATAGGGACAGGTAGGACGACAATAAATTGTGATCAGATATGAGAGTTTTAGAGCCCATGTTCAGGGGAGATGGCAAGATAAATGGTGTGACTATCTCTGTGTAGCTGAGGGAGGGTGGAGAGTAGACAGGAGTAGGCCATGACAAATAAATTGAGGAATTGGGAGGTTAGAATATTTGCAAGAGTATCAGTATGGATGTTGAAGCTCCCAAGAATGAAAGTAGTTGAGGAAAAGAGAAAGACTGAGCTCTAAATTCACTGAGGAAAGAAGGGAATGACCTGGAAGTCAATGGACAAGAGTTACCAGAATTCTGAATGGCACATGATAATACATGTATAAACCAGACTACTTGCTTGCCAGCTCTGGGAGAGGGGCAGGAAGGAGGGAGGGAGACAATTTGGATTGTATAACTTCAGAAAACTTATGTGGAAATTTATTATTACATGTATTTGGTAAAAAAAAATAGTAAGTTTAATAAAAATTAATTTTGAATGGGCACTAGATAGGAACGGAGTTAGCCTCAAAGGAGGAGAATTATTGAGTGATAATGGTAGAAGAAGAACTTGAGCAAGGCAGAGGAAAGCAAGGAATATTCTAACTTCCCCACTTTGACCAGGAGTGAGGGAATAGTGGGTAATTTAAAGGGAGAAATGATGAAAATGCAACCAATACCAGAAAAAGTAGCCAGGAAGGTTGTGTCATCAGGAGGGAGTCAGGTTTCAGTGAGAACCAGAAGATGGAAGGAGTGGAAAAGGAAAAGTTTAAAGATGAAAGTAAGAGGGTCAGCTAGGTAGCACAGTGAATGGAGCTCTAGATCTGGAGTCAGGAGGACCTGGGCTCCAATCTGACCTTAGATACTTCTTAGCTGTTATGACCTTGGGTAAGTCGCTTAACTCCAATTGTCTAGCCCTTACCATTTTTCTACCTTGGAAGTAAAATATAGTATCAATTCTAAGACAGAAGGTAAGGGTTAAAAAAAGATAGTAGTAGGGGAGAATCTGGGAGGATAGGGAGACTTTATTTATTATATTTTTTTAATCTGAAAAGTTTTACTTAATTAATTAACTTAGAATATTTTTTCATAGTTACATGAATCATGTTCTTTCCCTTCCCTCCTCCCCATCCCCTCCCATATCTGATGGAATTTCCACTGGGTTTTACTTGTGTTATTGATCAAGACCTATTTCCATATTATTGATGTTTCCACTAGGGGGATCGCTTAGAGTCTCCATTCCTGATCATATCTCCATCAAACCATGTGATTGATCATATGTTTTTCTTCTGTGTTTCTGCTCCCACAGTTCTTTCTCTGGATGTGGATAGTGTTCTTTCTCATAAGTGGATGGGGAGACTTTTTTTAAAATTACATCTTATTTTTGTGAGTGAAAAATTCCCTACCCCCTTATATGAGGATTAGATTTTAATGTTAGCAGTAGTATTAAGTTAATTATAAATTTTAATTCTAAGATAGGTAAATAATGTTAGCTTAAGTGATGATTTTAGTAGGCCTTTTGTGATTATTTTAGTATAAGTTTTAAAGTAAGATAACTGCTTGAATAGGCCTCAGTTTTAGCCTTAGCCTTTAACTTGCTATATCATGCACCCTCAGCAATTATGGTCTTGAACTTGTGACTGGGTCTTGATTAGCATAGAGGCTTTTGCCTCCACTGGAAGTCTGGTGACACTCCTTCATCTTTGTGTATAGTCTAGAATATGTCATTAGGTCTTTGTCCTGCTTTGGGGCTTGGCACCACCTCCTTACCCTGGTCATCTTAGAATTCATCATCCTTGACATCGTCAGACTTAGAAAATAGGGTTCAGGCTCCCCCACTCCCCCCTTGACTACCAAGTGACTTCTTCTACCAATGAGAAGTATTTCCTGAGTACTTCAACCGATCTACATCTCTCTATTTTTATCACTGTCTTCGATTATTTCATAAATTGTGATATTCTTAGGTGTAAAAGAAGTCTTCTTACAAGACTTGGGGTCTTTTGGTCTTGACCAGAAAGAAGTCAGGCTTTATTGTGAAACTGATCATCTCCCAAGAATCCTATTTCTTTTCTTCTTCTTTTTTTAACCCTTACTTTTCATCTTGAAGTCAATACTGTGTAAGAGTGAGGCAATGGAGGTTAAGTGACTTGCCCAGGGTCACACAGCCAGGAAGTGTCAGAGGCCAGATTTGAACCTAGGATCTCCCATCTCTAGGTCTGGTTCTCAGTCCACTGAACTACCCAGCTGCCCCCAAGAATCCTATTTCTTTATAGCTTGGAGACTTAGTTTCCCTTATTTGCATTCCCATGGTTAGAAATTATGCAACATTTTAACATTCTTTTTTTTTAATTCGAGTTCCCAATTTTCTCCCCCTCTCCTGCATTAGTTATTGAGAATTATACATGTAAAGTTATGCAAAACATATTTCCATATTAGACATTTTGCTTTAAAAACAACAACAACAAGAAAAATCTAAATAGTTAAAAAAAAGTATACTTCAATCTGCACCTCTCTCTCTGGATGTAGATAGCATTAAAAACAAACAAACAAACAAATCTTACCTTCTATCTTAAAATCAAAACTGTCTTGGTTCCAAGACCAAAGAATGATAAGGGCCAGGCAATGTGGGGTAAGTGACTTGCCCAAGGTCACACAACTAGGAAGTGTCTAAGGTCAGATTTGAACCCAGGACCTTTCATCCCTATGCCTGATTCTTTGTCCACTGAGCCCCCTGGATGTCCCCTAGATAACATTTTTTTTCTGTGAATCTTTTGGAATTGTCTTGGCTCAGTATAGTGATCAGAGTAGCTAAGTCCTTCATAGATGATCATCAGTGCACTAATGCTGTTACTGTGTACAAGGTTCCCCTGGTTCTACTTGCTTCACTTTGCATCATATCATATGAGTCTTCTCAGGTTTTTCTGAAACCACTCCAAGGGAGAGAGTTTTTAGGGGAAAGAGAATGAGTTCCATTTGGGGCATGATGAGTTTGAGATGTCTCAGCTGGTCATCTGAGACTAAAAAATGCAGCTAGATGAATAGAGTGCTGGGCCAAGATACTTCTTAGCTATGGGACCCTGGGCAAGTCACTTTACCTTGTTAGCCTCAGTTTCCTCATCTGTAAAAGGAGCCAGAGAAGGAAATGGCAAACCACTCCATTATCTTTGCCAAGAAAACCCAAATGGGACCATGAAGAGTTGACATGATTGAAATGACTAGACAGAACTCTGGAGAGGGGTTAGGACTGGATGAGTAAATCTGAACCATGTGCACAGAGAGGATCGTTGAACCCAAAGGAGCTGATGGAATCACTGTGAAATAGTGTAAGGGGAGAAGAGAGCCCAGGACAGAGAATAGGGGGACACCTATAGTTAGTAGCTGGTGGCCAGCCTGGAGGAAGATTAAACAAAGGAGACTGAGGACCAGTCAGCCAGGTAACAGGAGGACCAGAGGGGAGCAGTATCAGAACTAAATGATGGGGCATCTACGTGGCTCAGTGAATAGAAAACCAGGTTTAGGGATAGTCAGTCTTGGGTTCAGATTTGACGTTTGACCCTGGGCAAGTCACTTAACCCCAACTGCCTAATCCTTACTTCTCTTCTGCGTTGGAATCAATATTTACTCTATTCTAAGACAGAAGTTGGGGTTAAAAAACAAACCAAAAATCCCAACCCCGAATGATGGTTGAAATTCTGATGACCAAGTTTGCTTTTAAAGAAGAGAGATAATATTCTTTTACTGCAAGATTTTATTGTTTTTGTTGGTTTTGCTCAGTTTACCCTTTTGTCTTTTTTTTGTTACAACAGATGGCTTTTGGGATGGAGAAAGGGGAAAACTATATGAATGCAGAAATAAGACCTGGATGCATTTTTTAAAATTTAGCCTTAAAATAGAGGTGTTGATTCCAGCTTTAAAGGACTAGGAATTCAGATGGGAAGCCCTTGTCATTGGACTTCTTCCAGCCCCAACCCTGGTAATGATAGATACCTCGTTGGCTCTCCCCAATTAGCAAAGATGAATGGGGTCCAGGTGGATCTTGGGACCCTGGACTGGGATGGAAAGTTCATTTCCAAATGGCGGCACAGTGTGTTCATTAAGAGTCAGGACAAATGGGATTACCAGAGTGTTACTGACTGCATTGTTTGAGACCCAACAAGTTTGGGACGGTATGGTGGGGGAAGAGATGCCAAAGGGGCAGAAGGCTCAGTTCTAGTCTAACAATTCCCTGAATCAACACGCACAGGTAGACAAACACAACGAAGCATAAACAGCTACAGGGAGCAAACACCTATGTCGTCAGCAAGTGCAGGCTGACCCAGGAAAGTTGTTTTATTGGGACCTCCTCCGGGGGTGGGTATGTCATGGAATTTGCTTTCCTGTTTGGACCTGCTTAGAGGGTGAGGCTGGGGAGGAGACAAGAGCCTACTACGTACAGGGCACTGTGCCAAGTCTCATCTGATCCATATAAGACCCTTGGGAGCTAAGTGCTATTATTATCATCCCCATTTTGCAGTTAAGGAAACTGAGGCAGACAGTGAGTGGTTAGGTGAACTACTCAGGTCCACACAGTTATTTTCTGAGGCTGGATTTGAACTTAGGTCTTCCTGACTCCTGGGCCAGTGTTTAGTCCAATGATCTTCAGGGGAGTGCAGGTGGGACTGAATGATAAGGATGGATGACCTAGAAAATGGAGCTTCTTTTGGAGCTAGGAGTAGTATTCCACCAATCCTTCTCCTCATTCATTCACTCCTTCTTGCCCTATTCAATTCAATTCACCAAAAATCTCTTTGTTTTTAAAACTCTTCTCTTCTCTCTTCGAATCCATACTGAGTATTGAGTGATAAGCACTAAGCAATGGGAGTGAAGAGACTTAAGCCAGGAAGTGTCTGAGGCCAGATTTGATCCCAAGACCAAATATTTATTAATCACCTGTTACAAGTCACATACCTGTAGCTAGGCCCCGGGGATTCATGGACAAAAAACAAACAATCCCTGCCCTCCAAGGGCTTATGTCCTAGTAGGAGATAACCAACTACACAGATAAACAAATACAAATATTTACAAAATAAATACAAAATGATTCTGAGGCTCAGGAGGGGGTACAGGGGAGCAAAAGAGCCTAGAAAAGAATCAGGAGTCTAGGGAAGAATCAGGAGCTTAAGGAAGAATCAGGAGCCTAGGAAAGAATCAGGAACCTAGGGAAGAGTCAGGAGCTTAGAGAAGAATCAGGAACTTAGGGGAGAATCAGAAGCCTAGGGAAGAATCAGGAATGTAGGGAACAATCAGGAGCCTTGGAAAGAATCAGGAACCTAGGGAAGAATCAGGAACCTAGGGGAGAATCAGGAAATTAGGGGAGAATCAGGGACATAGGAAAGAATCAGGAAATTAGGGAAGAATCAGGAACCTAGGGAAGAATCAGGAACATAGGGAAGAATCAGAAGCCTAGGGAAGAATCAGGAACCTAGGGGAGAATCAGGAAAGGTGTTTTGTAGGGAACACTGAGCCTACAAGGGAGCCAAGGAGTTCCAAGATGAAACTGAGAGTTTTCCAACATCTGTTGGCCTACATGATGTATGGAGTCCTCAGGGGGCAGGAAGGTTCTTCCCCCTCCCCCCCATTATATCATACACACACAAACAATTTGACTTCCCCACAGATCCAGCTGGGGAAATAGAATTTGATCCAAACCTATCACTTTCCCCATGAAGACCAAGAGGAAGGTCCATGAGTCCAGGAGGCACCAGCCCTTTCTCTTCCATCCTTAATTCAAACAAATCTAGAGGTCTCCAGAGACAGGAGCATAAAACAAGCTCAGACCAATCAGAGACACAGAGAGCAGGTTCCCGGGTTTGGACTGGCCAGGCCAAAGTTCTGGCCTGGCCCCTCAGTGTGGATTTCTCAGTCTCTCTCAGTCTTTGGAGGAACCCATTTAGATATCAGTTTCCCTGAGCAGGTTGCTTTCCTCTCCCTCCTTGTGTAACTGTGGGTCCTGGGGCCAGAAAGATGGAGGGCCTGGGGGCTTCTTGACCTCTTGTGGGTACTCCTTAGGATCCTGAAAGAAAGAAGAGGGACAGGATCAGAAACAGGTCTAGCCCTGTAGAGGGGCTCCAGGATCAGTGTATAATACAATACAATAAACATTTATTAAGTACCTACTGTATTCTAGGCACTGTGCTAAGTCCTGGAGAGACAAAAAAAAGGCCCAAAAGCTGGGACCCGATTCTGAGGGCCAGCTCCCTTCCTATGGGAGATCAGAAAGGCTTGGATGGGAATGACCAATATGTCTTGCCCCGAATTCTTTCCCCTTAAAGGACCCTCGTTAGGGAGGAAGGGGATGGGGAAAGGGATATTTATCAGGTAAGCAAATCAGGTGGACTTCTCCATTTCCCAGGAGGCCATCAGCTCTGAGGACTTGTGCCCTGGCCATCAAGGGAGAAATAAGCCACAGAGGTGGACTTTGGGGGAGAGACCACCACACCTGCTTCACTCTACTCAGACTGCTTCCATAGAACCAGGGTAAGTAGGTATCCACAGGACAGAGGAATGGTGGAAAATTAACTGTGAGAAAAGCAAGACAATATCATAGGAGAGGGGAGAGTCCAGGGAAAATTGTCCTGTAGACCGAGTCCCTTAGCTCACCCTCCCCTGGAGTCTTAAATCTCCTTCTCCACCATGTGCTCTTTGACCCAATGCCAATGGCCGCCTGGCTGTCCGGGAACAGGACACTCCAGCTCTTGGCTCTGGGCATTTCCCCTGGTTGTCCCCCATGTCTGGAAGCTCTCCCATTTCAGTGCCACCTATTGCCTTCCTGAACTTTAAGCCTCAACTAAGACCTCATTTTCTACAGGAAGCCTTCCCCAACCTCCCCTAATTCTAGTGCCTTCCTCCTCTTCGTTATTGTCCAGAACATGGCTTGTTTGGCCATATTTGTTGGCTTTTCTTTCCCATTAGACTATGAGTTCCTTGAGGGCAGGGACTGTCTTTTGCCTCTCTCTGTATCCCAGAATGGGGCCTACAAGGTGCCTGGCACAATAACAAATGCTTGTTGGCTGATGGATAGACATAGGCCTTGTTTTGACAATTGCCTAAGTGACCCATGTGGCATGAAGTGTTTGAGGGGGGAATAAAAGCAATTGGAGGGACAGCGAGGTGTTCTAATGGACAGAGAGTCAGGCCTAGAGAGGGGAAGTCCTGGGTTCAAATCTGACCTCAGACACTTCCTAGCTGTGTGACCCTGGGCAAGTCACTTAACCCAAATTGTCTAGTCCTTATCACTCTTCTGCTTTGGAACCAATATTTAGTATTGATTCTAAGATAAAAGCTAAGGGTTTTAGATGAATAAATAAAAGCAATCAAAGGGATAGGCCTCATTGCTTCTGTGACCTGGGGAGACCTTTACCATCCATGCAGCCTACTACTAGGATACAAGCTAAATCTCTGGGTTCCATGTCTGACTTCAGCTGCTAATCAATTTGAATTTTAATATGTATATGAATTGCTGGTATTCTTGCTGCTAAGCCGCTATCTTGGCTTTGCCCCCATCAATTGCTGGTATCCTTATATCCTTTGATGGCCATTGCAGAAGTACAATTATTAGCATTACTCTAATCTAAAGATTTCATTCTTCTCTAGATCTAAAACCTGAGGGTCACATTAGGGCCCACTGACCAACCTTCCCAGAAGCCATGGGCCAGGCCCAGTGCATCCCCCTCCCCAGTTCTGCCCCAGCTCCTCCTGGCTGTCCAGTGGATCTGGTTCTGACCTTGGAATTAGACAGGGCCTCCTCCAGGGGCACCGACTTGGCCATGGGGGCCACAGATGACATCTGTTTCATGATGTCCCACCAGAGAAGGCCAGGGCCCAGGTCGCTCCTCTTGGTGGGGCCTGTGGAACGGAAGGAAAGGACAATATGGGTAGCCTGAACCACAGTCTCAGCCTTCATGACTAGAACGCCCTGGAATAGGAGGAAGGACAGGAAGACATAGATGAGCCACCCCTACGGCTGCCCCAATGGCACACCATTCATGACCAACTGCGTAGAAGTTGGATTCCAAAGACATTTAGGTTCCTCCCAGCTCTGACAGTCTTGCTTTTAGAAAGGTCACCTTTGAGGGCCAGCTAAGCAGCATAATGGATAGTCAAGAGAGAGGACCTGGGTTCAAATCTAGCCTTAGATACCTCTCAGCTATGTGAACCTGGGCAAGTCACTTAATCCCAATTGCTTAGCTCTTGCCCTTCTCTCTTAGAGTTATTTCTAGGACAGAAAGTAAAGTTTTTTTTGGTTTGTTTTTTTAGTAAGAGTTTTTTGTTGTTTTTTTTAAAGGTCACTTTTGAGTGCTGCCATTCTGTGTTCTAAACTGTCTTTCTAGAAAGAACTGTGGGAGTAGAAACACAGAAGAAAAACAACTGCTTGATCACATGGTTCAATGGGGATATGACTGGGGATGTAGACTAAACAATCACCCTGGTGCAAATATCAATAACATGGAAATAGGTCTTGATCAATGACACATGTAATACCCAGTGGAATTTTGTCATCTACAGGAGGGGGATGGAGGGAGGAGAGAGGAGGGAAGGAACATGAGTCTCGTAACCATGGAAAAATATTCTAAATTAATTAATTAAATGAAAAATAACATCTCTCTAAACTATGATTTCTTAACCTGAAGTCTATTGATTCATTTTTAAAAAATTGTTTTTAAAAAATATTTTAGGGGCAGCTAGGCAGCTTCATTGTATAGAGAACCAGGCTTGGAGTAGGAGGACCTGTGTTCAAATGTGACCTCAGATACTTCCTAGCTGGTTGACTCTGGGTAAGTCACTTAACCCTAGTTGCCTAGCTCTTGAAACAGATAATTAGTATTGATTCTAAGACAAAAGGGAAGGGCTTTAAATTTATTTATTTATTTTAAATTTTTTATTTAATTGATTAATTAAGAAAATTTTTCCATGGTTATGCGATTCATGTTCTTTCCTTACCCTCCTCCCTCCCCTCTTCTGTAGAAGGGTTTTAAATTATATTTTAAGAAAAGGACTTTGTTATCAGCTCGGTGAATGGATGACAATTTTTTAAAGGAATCAACAGATATTTATTTATGATCTAGAATGTGCTAGACAGCTAATATTGATACCACTTGAAAAGAGAAGATACAGTGAGGGTGATGCTGACAATAACATTCCTATTGGACTTTATTTTTTATTATATTTTATTATATATTTATATCTATATAGAATAATACATATATGTTATATATTATATATACATTATATATTGTTATATATATTATATTAGTATATATAATAACATATTATACATAATATATTTATTTATTATGCTACATTATATATTATTCTTGTATATATTATTATATTATCAGATTATGTATTTATTTATCATATTATTTGTATATTTATTTTTGTTATGTTTATATTAAATTATATAAATATAATAATATATAATATGTATTTATTTATTATATCATATTGGGCAATGAATTTTACATCTAGGACACATAAAGATAACTAAAAGCATGTTTTCTCAACCTGTGAGCCAAAGAGTTATCGTAAGGAGCCTCTGAGTTCATAAATAATTGGCCTCAGATTCAGGAAGATCCAGGTTGAAGTTCTGCTTTTGACTCATATTGTGAGGTCAAAGACTATAAAGTCGAGGAACACGTGCTGAGGAAGTGTCCTCACTGGGAGTTCCTGGATCAAGCTACTCACAAGTCTAATCCAAAGGAAGGATAAGGGACTGGACCATAATTTCATTAAGACAAGAAATTCCTAAATGAGGAAATTCCCTCTCTCAGTGCTGGTTGACACTTTCCCTTCCCTACAACTTCTAGTAAGGGGAGACTTTCACATCCCTTAAGGTTGACTCAGGTCCTCTTCTTACTGGAAGCAAGGTGCTGGATGACCTCTAAGAGGCTCCCAAGACCCAAGATTGTCTCAGAAGCCTGGTCCAAGGCTGTATTTACCTGTCAGGTAGCTGACAAGGACACCGCCCAGCACAGTGGTCAGTGTGCCCAGGGCACCATAATACAGGTAGGAGATGGCATAGAAGTCATCAGCAATGGCAGGTCTGTGGGAAGAGGGTTGTCATGAGTTTTGCCACCCCAGCTCCCTCTTACCCACCCCACTGTCCAAGACCCAGGCTCTGCTAGGGATGGCAAACTTTGTCCTTGACTCCAAGAAATTCCCTGTCTGTTTCCTCTCAAGTTCAGTCAACAAACATTTTTCATCTTTCCTGGAGACCAGAAGATCCCTGAGGGCAGATTAGATTAGAAATTGAACCAGCAGGATTAGAAATGGGTTTTTTTATAGCGGGGTGGCATGGTGGATAGAGCACCAGATCTGGAGTTAGGAGAATCTGGGTTCGAATCTGACCTCTAGCTCTGTGATCCTGAGCAAGTCACTTAACTCTGATTGCCTAGCCCTTGCCCTTCTGTCTTAGAAATGATACTAAGGCAGAAGGGTAAGGGAAGAAAAAGAAAGAAAGAAAGAAAGAAAGAAAGAAAGAAAGAAAGAAAGAAAGAAAGAAAGAAAGAAAGAAAGAAAGAAAGAAAGAAAGAAAGAAAGAAAGAAAGAAAGAAAGAAAGAAAGAAAGAAAGAGAGAGAGAGAGAGAGAGAGAGAGAGAGAAAGAAAGAAAGAAAGAAAGAAAGAAAGAAAGAAAGAAAGAAAGAAAGAAAGAAAGAAAGAAAGAAAGAAAGAAAGAAAGAAAGAAAGAAAGAAAGAAAGAAAGAAAGAAAGAAAGAAAGAAAGAGAAAGAAATGGATCGGGTAGCTTTCAGGAATACTGAGCTGCTCCTTATGGGAGGTTTCCAAGCAGATACTGAATGACCATGCAGCAGGAATATTGTGGAGAGGATTCCTATTCAGGTATGACCTTTGAGGGTATCGTCTAACTCTTGATATTTTCTTTTTCTTTTCTTCCTCTCAATCTATGGCGTTTGTGAGGGCAGGACCACCTCTCAAGTCCTCACCGGTCTCCTGGGGCAGAAATAGTCCTTGGTGGAAGGGTCCCCATGATCACAGTGACATTTAGACCCTCGCTGGCATTGTAGAGCGCGCAGTGATCCGTGAAGGTGGGCAATACGCCCATCGTCTGTGGGCTTGGTGGGTACAGAGTGGCTCCCACGGCCACCCAGAAGGAGAGTACGAAACCTGCACCTAGGCCTGAGAAAACCCCCTGGAAGAGAATCATAACATTTAAAACTACAAGTGAGCTTAGATCCAATCCCCGTTTTATACATGAGAAAACAGACCCAGAGTGGTAACATGAATTGCCTCTGCTCACACAGGAGAATGGGACCAGATGATTGGTCTGTTATTGAGACCCCAGGACCAGGCTCATTCTGGTCTGTGTGGGCACCTGAACCCTAAAGCCCCAGTTTGGGAGCCAAACGTGACAGACAGTGGGGTAGAGTGGGGACCCTCAATTTTAGTTTAGCTTCTGAAGGCTTGAGCTAGACTTTTCCTTCTCAAGGCCTTGGTTTCCCCATTTCTCAAAGAAGAGGGTTGGATGGATGATTTCTAAGGTGTCATCCAGTTGGACAGCCCCCTCCCATCCCCTGTCAACCTTGCAAGGCCTGGGGGGGGGGGCAGAAAGAACTTACTATCGTGTTGCAGACTGGAATGAACATGCCCAGGATGAAGGCTCCAAGCAGTGGACCACTGATCACACCCATAACAGTGAAAGAACCCTAGGGAGGCAAGAGGGTGTTCAGGATTTGGACCTGTGTCTCCTTACCCTTTCCTCACTTCCTGAGAGACTGGCTCTGCCTCAGAAAGAGTGTGGTCTGGGGTCAGGAAAGGAATCAGGAGACTTGGATGTCTTTATGTGAATAAATAATAGACGCTTGTATAATTGAATAGAATGGAGTTAATCCTGTTTGCCATTGGTTCTCTGTGATGTAAGATAAATCCCTTTCCCTTAGCCTCAGTTTCCCCATTTGTTTCTTTTTAAATCCCTCACTTGTCTTTAGAATCAATACCAAGTATCAATTCCAAGGCAGAAAAGTGTAAGGACAAGGTAATTAGGAATAAGTGACTTGCCCAGGGTCATACAGCTAGGAAATGTCTCAGCTAGATTTGTACCCCAAACCTCTCATCTCCAGGCATGGTTCCCTATCCACTGAGCCACTTAGCTGCCCCTTCTTTCCCCATTTGTTAAATGGGGATGATAGAACCTGCATGGCCTTCCTCTCATGGGTAAAATAATTAAATAGAAAAAAAACACACACAAGAAATCACTGTGAATTCCTAGTTCAAGGGTGGGAGCTGTCCTTTAGAATGGATGCTTCCCCGGGGAAGGGTCACATTAACCTCCAAGACTGGGGGCTCCCCAAGGACAGGTCAGCGTCTTCTCCCTCTTTCTCCCTGGAGGCTATGAGTTGGGTTCAAGGTTTGGTCCTCTCTGTTGTTGGGAGTCAGGGTCAGTCTGCTGGGAGATGGACCATCTCCAGAGCTAGGGGCTTACCTGAAGGACGCCACCTCCAAGCAGGGAGGACAGGGCAGCCACGGTCAGACAGGCAGAACCATAGATGAGAGCTGGCGAATACCAGAAACAAGGAGGAGAGGTCATCAGCAGGATTGCCCATCTGAGAGAAGAGGGCATGGATGGGGGCTTCTGGACCCCTAGGATTCCCCCGTAGCCTCTAAACCTCAGACCCAGCCAGCTGTCAGAAGACTCTCACCTTGGCAGCTGGAGGCCCTAAGTGGTCCAGCCTTGAACCATCTTCTCTGGGAAGAAGGCCAAAGGGATAGTCTTTACCCTCTTCTGCTTTCTCCTCTGAGGACCTCTCCCTTCCCTCCCTGCCTCCCCCACTATGCAGCCCTGACTTACACAGTCCTTTGGAAATGAGAGTCAGTCTTCGAGGGCTGATGCTGGGTAGTCGGGGTTTGATCAGATCCTCCACAGTGACAGCTGCCATGGCATTGATGCTTGTGGATGCCGTGCTGCAGAAACACTGAATGTGAGAGCAGGACTTGCCTTCCCCCTTCCCCAAACTGGAGCTCATCCCCTCTTCATCTTCCTAGCCATATCAGATTCTCGAACGTCACCCCAAGAAGCACCCCGAGAACCCAGAACCCAAAATATCAGATGAGAATGCTTAGTACCCAGAACATTAGAATATTAGAGCAAAGAGGGCCTTTAGAACACAGAATGTCAGCTCCGAGAGGAATCTTATGCCTAGAATATACAGTGAGTCAGATTTAGCAGTAGCCTTAATACCTAGAACATAGACTATCAAGGCTGTTAATTCCTAAAAAAACATGTCAGAGCTTGGAGGACCCTTAGAAAGTAGACTATCAAAGATTGGGAGGGACTTTAGGACATGGAATGTCAGAGCTGGGAAGATCCTTAGAAAGTAGAACGCCAAAGCTAGGAAGGTTGTCAGAACC
This sequence comes from Monodelphis domestica, assembly GCF_027887165.1. Lineage (NCBI taxonomy): Eukaryota > Metazoa > Chordata > Mammalia > Didelphimorphia > Didelphidae > Monodelphis > Monodelphis domestica. Next base: position 72,428,427 of record NC_077229.1, on the reverse strand, counting down.
TAAAACACAGAATTTTAGAGCTTGGAGAACCCTTAGAAGAAAGAAAAGCAGAGCTGGGAGGGTCCTCAGAAAGCAGAATAACAGAACTTGGGAGGGACTTTAGGATATGGAATGTCAGAGCTGGGAAGATCCTTAGAAAGTAGACCATCAAAACTAGGAAGGTTGTCAGAACCTAAAACACAGAAGTCCAGCGCTTGAAGGACCCTTAGAAGAATGAAGGGCAGAGCTGGGAGAGTCCTTGGAAAGTAGACCATCAAAGCTAGGAAGGTTGTCAGAACCTAAAACACAGAAGTCCAGCACTTGAAGGACCCTTAGAAGAAAGAAGGGCAGAGCTGGGAGAGTCCTTGGAAAGTAGACCATCAAAGCTAGGAAGGTCATCAGAACCTAAAACACAGAAGTCCAGTGCTTGAAGGACCCTTAGAAGAAAGAAGAGCAGAGCTGGGAGAGTCCTTGGAAAGTAGACCATCAAAGCTAGGAAGGTCATCAGAACCTAAAACACAGAAGTCCAGCGCTTGAAGGACCCTTAGAAGAATGAAGGGCAGAGCTGGGAGAGTCCTTGAAAAGTAGACCATCAAAGCTAGGAAGGTTGTCAGAACCTAAAACACAGAAGTCCAGCACTTGAAGGACCCTTAGAAGAATGAAGGGCAGAGCTGGGAGAGTCCTTGGAAAGTAGACCATCAAAGCTAGGAAGGTCATCAGAACCTAAAACACAGAAGTCCAGCGCTTGAAGGACCCTTAGAAGAATGAAGGGCAGAGCTGGGAGAGTCCTTGGAAAGCAGACCATCAAAGCTAGGAAGGTCATCAGAACCTAAAACACAGAAGTCCAGCGCTTGAAGGACCCTTAGAAGAATGAAGGGCAGAGCTGGGAGGGTCCTCAGAAAGTAGAATAACAGAACTTGGGAGGGCTTTTGGGACATGGAATGTCAGAGCTGGGATGGAGCTCTTAAGCTATGGAGTCCAGTGCCTTCTTGATACTGAGGAGACAGCCCTGCTAGGGGCACTTGTCTGTATGGAGCTGGGTGGGATGTTGTAACAGTTGGGGTCCTCCTCTATCTGGGGGATATTAGAGCTTACCTTAAGGTGCCACTATAGGCACAGGCAAGGAAGAGTCCAGGAACCCCAGGGTAATCCTGGAAGATGTCCAACACCAGGTAAGGCACGTACTGTGTAGGAGAGAAAAGATGGAGAAAGCCCAGGGCTTGCTTGCCATTCCCATCACTCCCATTCCTGGAGGGAGCACACACAGCAAGCAAACCCTCCCTGGTGTTCTCTCCTGGGGTTGCCCCTGATAAGCAGCAGCACCCACGCTGTCCTGGGGAAAGCAAGGATTTTCAGAAGACAGGGGTGACCCTAGAATCTGTGTCTAATGGATTGGGAGAAAAGGCAGCCTTTGACACTGGGGCTCAGAGGTAAAGACAAGACAGTCCATGGACCCATCATGGAATCACAAAGATTCTAGTCCAATCCCCTCATTTTAAAGATGAAAAAACTGAGGTGTAGAGCAGTGAAACAATGACTTGCCCAAGGACACACAACTAGCAAGTAGAGAGGGACAAAATTCAGACACAGATTTGACTCTAAATTCAGAGTTCCTTCTTTTACACATGCTGTCTTCTCCCAGCTGTGTGACCTCAGACACAACACCCAGACTCTCTGTTCACTCATCTTCCTCCTCTATGAAACAGGAATAACAATATTTGCTCTCTGCCTCACAGAGCTCTTGTAGTTTTTTGAGCCTGTAAGTATTAGAGAAATGTAAGTTCTTCTTTGTTATTGCTAATCGTTGTGCCAAATGATGAGGGAACAGAGCCCTAGCCCAGAGCCCAGATGGAGCCCTGATTACTGGCTGTTGTTATCTCCGAAAAGGAGAGGCAGTCCCCGGAGGGCCTGCCTGGACCCCATTCTGCTGGGTGACATCATCCCTTCATCTCTCTGGGAAAAGGAATTCTAAGACTAAGAGCTTGGTGAATTCCCATTGGTGGAAGGAGTACCGTCACCAGGAATCTAATCACGGGTCCAAACCCAAATGAACAACAGTCAGAACAGTAATTAATAATAATTATAATTAATCAGTAACAATATTTAAATTTAATTAATTTGAAATTTACATTTAAAATTAAAATAAATAATACATATTTATTAACTCAGTTAAAATAATAAAAACAGTTATGATAAAATACTAGTAAATGATAAAATGAGTCTCTACAGAAATCTGCCTCCATCCATCCATACCTTCCTGCCTAAGGGCAAATTTGGGGATACCTGCTTACAATTTTTTTTAACTCTTGCCTTCCGTCTTAGAATCAATACTGTGTATTAGTCCCAAGGTAGAACAGAGGTAAAGGCTAGGCAAAGGGGGTAAAGTGACTTGCCCAGGGTCACACAGCTAATATGTGTCCAAGGCCAGATTGAAATTTGGGTTTTCCTGATTCCCAGCCCAGAGCTTTATCCATTGTGTCATCTAGTTACCACTAAGAATGTCCAATTCCCTCAGCCTACACCCTTAGCCTACATCCCTCAGCCTACACCTGATAGTCGCTAAAGTGCCTTCTGACCATATAATCACGTCTCCTGGGGAGATGAACCCCATCAGGAGGGAATGAACACAATGGCGGTCCCATGGAGGAAGGATTAGATCTCTTCTGCTTGGACCAAAGGAGAGGAAGTGGGAGCCATGGAGACAGGCCTGGGAGAAGGGGAAAGAAGAGAAGACTATTCGGGGTTTGAATAATAAGAGCAGTCCAGAAGTGGAATGGGCTGGCCCAGGAGGGGATGAGTTTTCCCCTCACTAGAAGGCCTCAAGCCAAAGCTGGATGATCTTTGGAAGCGATGGTTTGGATTAGATGGTCTATGAGGTCCCTTCTAACTAAATGTTTGTGATTTGACGAGGCCCTAATGTTGGAGGGCTAAGTAAGACCTCTGGACCTGGGATGAGGTCAGCAAGGGTCACAAGGCCTGGAAGCCACCAGCTAGGTGTCCCCTCTCCTTTTAACATCATCACAAGGTCCAGGCTACCCATGAGACAGCAGGATACAGTGGGAAAAGCCCTAAATTTGGAGTCAGACTCTGGTATTAGAGGGTCAGCATTAGAGGCCTGGGCACAGGAGGTCCTGGGTTCAAATCTGGTGTCAGATGCTTCCCAGCTGTGTGACCCCAGGCAAACCACTTAACCTTGTTTGCCTAGCCCTTGCTGCTCTTGTTCCTAAGAATTGATAATAAGACAGAAGGTATGGGTTAAAAAAGAAAAGAAAAAGAAAAAATCTATATACTCTGTGACCCTGGGTCAAGCTGTTTTCCTCTCTGAGCCTCAGTTTCCTCATCTGTAAGATGAGAAGGGAAAAATATATAGTCTGTAAGGGTCTCCTTGGCTCTGACATTCTCTGTTCTAAGCTCCCTCCCAGCTCTGACATTCTCTGTTCTAAGCTCCCTCCCAGCTCTGACATTCTCTGTTCTAAGGGCCCTCCCAGGTCTGACATTCTCTGTTCTAAGCTCCCTCCCAGCTCTGACATTCTCTGTTCTAAGCTGTCTCCCAGCCCTGACATTCTCTGTTCTAAGGGTCCTCCCAGCTCTGACATTCTCTGTTCTAAGGGCTCTCCCAGCTCTGACATTCTCTGTTCTAAGGGCTCTCCCAACTCTGACATTCTCTGTTCTAAGCTCCCTCCCAGCTCTGACATTCTCTGTTCTAAGCTGTCTCCCAGCCCTGACATTCTCTGTTCTAAGCTCCCTCCCAGCTCTGACATTCTCTGTTCTAAGCTCCCTCCCAGCTCTGACATTCTCTGTTCTAAGCTGTCTCCCAGCCCTGACATTCTCTGTTCTAAGGGTCCTCCCAGCTCTGACATTCTCTGTTCTAAGGGCTCTCCCAGCTCTGACATTCTCTGTTCTAAGGTCTCTCCCAACTCTGACATTCTCTGTTCTAAGCTCCCTCCCAGCTCTGACATTCTCTGTTCTAAGGTCTCTCCCAACTCTGACATTCTCTGTTCTAAGCTCCCTCCCAACTCTGACATTCTCTGTTCTAAGCTCCCTCCCAGCTCTGACATTCTCTGTTCTAAGGACTCTCCCAGCTCTGACATTCTCTGTTCTAAGGTCCCTCCCAACTCTGACATTCTCTGTTCTAAGCTCCCTCCCAGCTCTGACATTCTCTGTTCTAAGCTCCCTCCCAGCTCTGACATTCTCTGTTCTAAGATCTCTTCCAGCTCTGACATTCTCTGTTCTAAGCTGTCTCCCAGCCCTGACATTCTCTGTTCTAAGGACTCTCCCAGCTCTGACACTCTCTGTTCTAAGGACTCTCCCAGCTCTGACATTCTCTGTTCTAAGGACTCTCCCAGCTCTGACACTCTCTGTTCTAAGGACTCTCCCAGCTCTGACATTCTCTGTTCTAAGGACTCTCCCAGCTCTGACATTCTCTGTTCTAAGGACCTCTCCCAGCTCTGACATTCTCTGTTCTAAGGACTCTCCCAGCTCTGACATTCTCTGTTCTAAGGACTCTCCCAGCTCTGATATTCTCTGTTCTAAGGGTCCTCCCAGCCCAGATATCCTATACTCTCATTTCAGTGGCCTAAGGGCCTTGTAAAGCAAAGAGGGGCCCAAGGGCACTCCTGCCACCCCCAGCTCATCTGGGCACACTCACAGCACTGCACTGCAGAGTCCCAGGGCCTGAGTGCTTCTCCCTGACAGGAGTTTACCTGATCAGGTGCAGAGATGTGCCCTGCCTGCAGGGGGTCACAGTCTCTGTACAGAGCAAACATGATGACACCACAGATGCTGGCGCTGCCCACAATGAGGAAGAGCCCCAGCTGGTTGATGATCAGTGCCCTGGAGTCAGAGAGGGAAGAAGGCATGTCAGCCAGCCCCAGAGGCCAGGGCTGGGGAGCCTGCCCAGAGATGATGGAGGGCTCTGAGGCACGGATGCCTGGGGATGGGGAGCTCCGAGCTGGGGTGCTCCTGGGATGGGAGCTCCGAGCTGGGGTGCTCCTGGGGATGGGGAGCTCCAAGCTGGGGTGCTCCTGGGATGGGAGCTCCGAGCTGGGGTGCTCCTGGGATGGGAGCTCCGAGCTGGGGTGCTCCTGGGATGGGGAGCTCCGAGCTGGGGTGCTCCTGGGATGGGGAGCTCCGAGCTGGGGGTGCTCCTGGGATGGGAGCTCCGAGCTGGGGTGCTCCTGGGGATGGGGAGCTCCAAGCTGGGGTGCTCCTGGGGATGGGAGCTCCAAGCTGGGGTGCTCCTGGGATGGGAGCTCCGAGCTGGGGTGCTCCTGGGGATGGGGAGCTCCAAGCTGGGGGGCTCCTGGGATGGGAGCTCCGAGCTGGGGGTGCTCCTGGGATGGGAGCTCCAAGCTGGGGTGTTCCTGGGATGGGAGCTCCGAGCTGGGGTGCTCCTGGGATGGGAGCTCCTGATTGCCTTCTGCCAGGAACTGATTGGAAAAGGAACTAGGATGGTCTCGCTTGGCTGCGAGAAAGGGCGGGCCCTGGAGCAAAGGGGCCCATTTTGGCTAAATCTAAGGGAAAATCTCTTGACAGAGCCGCCCCAGCGTGCAGCTGGCTGCTCGGCGGCCCTGTTCTCCTCCTTTGCCTCCCACCCCGGCCTGCGCACTCACAGTCTGGCCTCCCGCTCGCTCCGACAGGCCACGTAGCGCTGGACCTGGGCTTGGTTCACCCCATACATGGACAGCCACACCAGGGTGCCCCCCACCACGAAGGTCCAGAAGGTGTAGCGTCTCCTTGGCTCCAGGTCAAAGCTGTGGGAGAAGGTTGGGAGGGGGGGAGAAGCACGTTCTGAGCTCTTCGCTAGGAAGACCAATAGTGGGCAGGGGGTGGGGCATGGAGCCTAGGGTTGCCCACTCAGGGGGCAGCCTGCAGGCCAGAGCTTTGCCCTTAGCCTGGTCCCTAGTCCCGGCCTCCTCGAGATGCACCAGGTGTCAGCTCTGCTGGGTGCAGGCTTAGAGACTCAGGGCTGGAAGGAGCCCCAGAGCGCACATTGAACAGGTGGGGAAACTGAGGTCCTGAGAGTTTAAGGGATTTGCCCCAGAGTCACACAGCGAGAGGCAGGATTTGAGCCAAATCTGGCATTCAGGCCAGCACACCCCACTATCCGCCTCTGCTTGGGTCCTTGCCCTTCTGGGGATGGGGAGAGAAGCAGAGAGGAAGCCTGATTGTCAGGAGGGAGACTCGGGGGTCACCCTGTCACCCTGACACCAGCCTGGCTCCCGTCCTGACCTTGATCGGTCCTGTACTGAATGATATCTCCAAAAGCAGGCCAGCCCTCAGCCTTAACGAGATCCTGAGGCCAGTCAAAGCTACGGCTTCTTTTTCACAGGGATTGCTCTCCTTTTTACCCCCTGTCACTCCCTGAGGACTCCCAGCCCAAGCCAATAACCCGCCTCACTGGCCACCAAGAGGCAGAGGTGAGCAAACATAATAACGGCACGAGATGAGGCGTGTGTGCCTCACTTTGTACCTGTGGTCGCCCACCTCAGTTCAGAAAGGAAGGAAGCTGCTTTGCTACCCGTCCCCAATCAAGTGAAAGCCTGAAATGCATTCCTAATCCACGTCTTCATCTAACTCCAAAGCCAAGGTCTGAACTCTTTCTAGACCCAATCCAGTACTAACTCCAAATTCATTCTCCACTCCAAACCCCAAATGCTTTCTATGATCCCAAGGGAATTCAATAGGCATAAAATATAACTATCTATAGACATATTTCTATACATAACACATCATTATAAAATATATCTATTTATTACATAGATCTATATTATATATTGTGGTATATATCACATGTATTAGAGAGAGGGTGGAGGGGAGGCTACAGATATTTCTCTCTTTTGGTTAAACTTTTTGTTTTTCCGTAGAATCATAGATACAGATATAGACAGAGAGAAAGAGAGAGAAACAGAGTGACAGAGACAGAGACAGAGGAGAGGGAGGGAGAGAGAGAGACAGAGCAGAGAGAGAGAGAGAGAGAGAGAGGGAGGGGAGGGAGAGAGGGAGAGAGAGAGAGAGGAGAGGGAGGGAGAGGAGAGAGAGAGAGAGAGGGAGAGGGAGAGAGAGATGAGAGGAGAGAGGAGAGAGAGAGACAGAGAGACAGAGAGAGAGAGAGAGAGGGAAGGGAGAGAGAGAGAGAGAGAGAGAGAGAGAGAGAGAGAGAGAGAGAGAGAGAGAGAGAGGGAGGGAGGGAGGGAGGGAGAGAGGGAGAGAGAGAGAGAGAGAGAGAGAGAGAGAGAGAGAGAGAGAGAGAGAGAGAGAGAGAGAGAGAGAGAGGGAGGGAGAGGAGAGAGAGAGAGAGAGAGAGAGAGAGAGAGAGAGAGAGAGAGGGAGAGAGAGAGACAGAGAGACAGAGAGAGAGAGAGAGAGGGAGGGAGGGAGGGAGAGAGGGAGAGAGAGAGAGAGAGAGAGAGAGAGAGAGAGAGAGAGAGAGAGAGAGAGAGAGAGAGAGAGAGAGAGAGAGAGAGGGAGGGAGAGGGAGGCTAAAGACATTTCTCTCTTCAGGTAAAACTTTTTGTTCCTCATTAGAATCTAGATTTATATCTATATCTATATATAGACAGGGCGAGGGTGGGGTGGAGTGAGGCTACAGACATTTCTCCCTTCAGGTTAAACTTTTAGCTCCACGTTAGATCCTATGATTGCATCTCTCACCAGCTTCCTAACTGGCCTCATTGCCTCCCATCAAACCCATCTTCTACCCAGCTGCCAAAATAAGTAAATGGAATTTCTTTTTCCATTTCCCCCCTGCTGGGCTTTGTTAATAATCTGCAGAAAGGCTGATGATTTTTTGGGACTGCTTTTTTTTATCCTGAAACTTTGCCGAAGCTATTATTTAAATTAATTGTTTCATTGAATCTCTAGGATTCTCAGGGCATCTGTAAAGAGATCATTTTGTCTTCACTCTTCATTCTATGCTAATTCCTTTCTTTTTCTTGTCTCTTTGAAATAACAGAGGTTTCTGGATCACTATCACTATGGATGTCTTTGCTTTACCTCTGATCTGTCCAACTAATTCTCCTGTGGTACTAGTCGGATCATGCCAGGGTCCTGCTCAAAAACCATCAGTGGCTCCCTATTGTCCCAGAGAGGCTATTTAAAGTTCTCACATTTCTTCCTTCCTGTCGAACTTTTTGTTCCTCTTTAGAATGGAGATTTTTCAGCATTTTCATAGCACTTTAAGGTTTATGAAGCACTTTATAAACATCTCACAACCCTGGGTGGTAGGTGCTATTATTACTTCCATTTTACAGATGAAGAAATTGAGGCAGACAGTGGTTAAGTGACTTACCCAGATTCACACAGTAAATGTCTTGAGACTAGTTTTGAACCCAGATCTTCCTGATTATAATTCCAGTGCTCAGAGCACCTTGGTGCCCTCTGGCAGTCTCTAGAATATGAATTCAAGGGCAGGGGCACTTTTTGCCTATTTTAGAATCCCCAGTGTTTGGCACAGGGCTTGGCACTCACCATCCACAGTTCTACCTTCTGCATCAGGACCTTTTCAACTCAAGCTTTCTTCCACACCTGGAATGTTCTCTCTTTTCTCTCCCATCTTTTAGCATCCTTAGCTTTCTCCATGCTAAGTGCCACCTCCTCCAGGAAGCCCTGATCCCCCTACCTGCCTTCTTCTAGTGACCTCATAGTTACGTCTCCCGGTGTATGCTGCAGCACCCCACACTGAATGGTCAGAGATTGCCTTTTGTGCCTTTGTATCCCCCCCCTCCCCCCCCCCCCCCCCCCCCCCCCCCCCCCCGGCCCCAGCACTGTTGGTTGAGCTGAATTGTGGGATTTCAGTCTATTGTCCTAACCTTGTCTACATGACAGGGAGTTCTTAACCTCAGATCCACAGACACAGATTTCAGGGGGGTCTAAGAACTTGGATAGGGAGGAAATAGCATCTTTCTTTTCCCTGATGTCTAAGGGAAGCAGCATCCCCTTCTATTATAAATTCTAAAACAATATATTCTGAGAAGAGGTCCAAAGGCTATATCAGAAAAGCTTGAAGAACCCCTGCTCAAGATATCACTTAATCCTAATTCTGGCAATACTAGGGATCAGGAAAATTCATCTTCCTGAGTTCAAATCCAGTCTCAGACACTTACTAGCTATGTGACCCTGGGCAAGTCACTTAAGTCTGTGTGACTCAGTTTCCTCTTTTTTCCCCCAGTTTTTGCATTTGTAAAATGAACTGGAGAAGGAAATGACACACCAGTATCTTTGCAAAGAAAATCCCAAGTAGGGTCACAAAGAGTCAGGCATGACTGAAACGATTGAATGATAACAAACCCTCAAATGTATCTCCTCCCCTCACTGCTAACCCTAGTATATCTTCTAGAGTTTTTTTTTTTTAGGTCCTCCTTCTCTAATCCTTCTTCTGCCCAGTTGCCAGATAGATACAACAAAAGACTGACTCCTTAGCTCCAGAAGCTTCAGTGGCTCCCCTTTACTCTACATTCCGAATCAGCCAACCTGCGGTTCTCCAAAGAAGATTTTCTAGCTTCCACTTTTGTGCCTTTACCCAGGCTGTGTCCATTCTTGGATCTGCTCTGCCCACGCCCATTCTTACTTCCTAATAATGCCTGGAATGCTTTTCCCTACTCACCTGCAGAATTGTGGGAATTGATTGGAATTCCTAGCTCTCTTTCAAGCTCAGCCTGAGGGCTACCTTCTACAAGGAGACTTTCCTGACTCCCCCAGCCCTGTCCTCCAAGTGGTTAATGCTCTCTCCAAAAAAAAATTCCCTTGCATTAAAAAAGAAATCTATTTTAGGGACAGCTAGGTGGCAGGATTGGACCTGGGTTCCAATGTGACTGCAGACACTTCCTAGTTGTGTGACCTTGGTCAAGTCACTTCACCCCCCCTTGCCTAGCCCTTACCACTCATCTGCCTTGGAGCAGATACTTAGTATGGATTCTAAGACAGAAAGTAAAGGCTTAACAAAAATAGCAATGAACTGTTGACTTGAATTGTCCCTCAACTCCTCCCTTCCTCCCCTGGGCTGGACTCCTACTCCACTTCCCCATTAGGATGAAGGCTCTAGAAGTAGCTGGACACTCACTCATTCATGTTGATCCGGGAGTGATTGTTGGCGATGTCCAGCACACGATGAACCCCACCGACCAGAAGTGTGCCCTGTATCAAGATGGCGACGAAGCCAGAGAGCATCACGAACACTTGGAAGACGTCTGTCCAAATGACGGCCTTCATGCCTCCCTGAAGGCCAGGGGGAGGGAAAGAGGGGAGAGAGGTAGGGCTTGTCCAGTGTTCCCCAACCTGCTAGGGCAGAACTGGGAGGGGGCAGGGGATGGGCACCCCAAGGTCTTCCTAGACCGAGGAAATGGCCCTGCCCCTCAACTGAGCACTTTCAGGAAGGATGTTCCAATTTGGGGAGGGAATTCATGTGAAGAAGACCCTGGACCATTGTTTTCCCAATTGGTGTCCCAGAACTGTGGCCCTTGAAGTGTTCTGACCCAGTTGCTGACAAGAATAATCCTTTCCATTGTTTCAACCCATTACACAGGATTTAGAACCGGAAGGGACCTTTGAGTTCATCTAATCCAACCCCAGTTTACAAAGGGCTATTTTCCCCATGTGCTATTTATTGTTATTGTCATGGCAATCTTTAGAGGGAAGCAGGAGGTTGTTGACCCCATTTTACTAATGGGGAAACTGAGGCCCAGAGCTAGGAGGGGATTTTTCTGAGGTCACAGGGCCAGTCAGAAGTAGCTTTGCACTAGAACCTAGGCCTCCTAAATATGGCCCAGGGCTCATTGAAGAGTCCTGGATATGTCTCAACATTTTTTCTCGGGACACCAAAGATACCTCCGATCCTTGGAGAAAAATAGCCCAAGGTGAGATGGGTGAAGGGGCTTGGAATGATCAGAGCTACAGACTGGGCTGGGGATGCTCACCACAGTGGTATAAAAGGTACAGATGGCACCAGTAGAAAGGAGAGATGCCCAGATATCCAGCCCTGTTACTAGAAGCAAGAGTCACAGTGAGCAGACCATCCAAAGGAGAGAAAAGGCCCCGTCATCCCACCCTCCCAGACGGGCTTCCCAAAGCTAGAGGTCATGGCTGTTCTCAGATCAAGGGTTCCTTGGTAGCAGGGTCATGTCTCCCCTCAGACTGGGGGCTCCCTGAGGGCAGGGTCATGTCTCCCCTCAGACTGGGGGCTCCCTGAGGACAGGATCATGTCTCCCCTCAGACTGGGGGTTCCCTGAGGGCAGGATCATGTCTCCCCTCAGACTGGGGGCTCCCTGAGGGCAGGGTCATGTCTCCCCTCAGACTGGGGGCTCCCTGAGGGCAGGGTCTTGTCTCCCCTCAGACTGGGGGCTCCCTGAGGGCAGGGTCATGTCTCCCCTCAGACTGGGGGCTCCCTGAGGACAGAGTCATGTCTCCCCTCAGACTGGGGGCTCCCTGAGGGCAGGGTCTTGTCTCCCCTCAGACTGGGGGTTCCCTGAGGGCAGGGTCTTGTCTCCCCTCAGACTGGGGGCTCCCTGAGAGCAGGGTCATGTCTCCCCTCAGACTGGGGGCTCCCTGAGAGCAGGGTCATGTCTCCCCTCAGACTGGGGGTTCCCTGAGGGCAGGGTCATGTCTCCCCTCAGACTGGGGGCTCCCTGAGGGCAGGGGTCATGTCTCCCCTCAGACTGGGGGCTCCCTGAGGGCAGGGTCATGTCTCCCCTCAGACTGGGGGCTCCCTGAAGACAGGGTCATGTCTCCCCTCAGACTGGGGGCTCCCTGAGGGCAGGGTCTTGTCTCCCCTCAGACTGGGGGTTCCCTGAGGGCAGGGTCATGTCTCCCCTCAGACTGGGGGCTCCCTGAGAGCAGGGTCATGTCTCCCCTCAGACTGGGGGCTCCCTGAGGGCAGGGTCATGTCTCCCCTCAGACTGGGGGCTCCCTGAGGACAGAGTCATGTCTCCCCTCAGACTGGGGGCTCCCTGAGGGCAGGGTCTTGTCTCCCCTCAGACTGGGGGCTCCCTGAGGACAGGATCATGTCTCCCCTCAGACTGGGGGCTCCCTGAGGGCAGGGTCATGTCTCCCCTCAGACTGGGGGCTCCCTGAGGACAGAGTCATGTCTCCCCTCAGACTGGGGGCTCCCTGAGGGCAGGGTCTTGTCTCCCCTCAGACTGGGGGCTCCCTGAGGGCAGGGTCTTGTCTCCCCTCAGACTGGGGGCTCCCTGAGGACAGGATCATGTCTCCCCTCAGACTGGGGGCTCCCTGAGGGCAGGGTCATGTCTCCCCTCAGACTGGGGGCTCCCTGAGGACAGGATCATGTCTCCCCTCAGACTGGGGGCTCCCTGAGGGCAGGGTCTTGTCTCCCCTCAGACTGGGGGCTCCCTGAGGACAGGGTCATGTCTCCCCTCAGACTGGGGGCTCCCTGAGGACAGAGTCATGTCTCCCCTCAGACTGGGGGCTCCCTGAGGGCAGGGTCTTGTCTCCCCTCAGACTGGGGGCTCCCTGAGGACAGGGTCATGTCTCCCCTCAGACTGGGGGCTCCCTGAGGGCAGGGTCATGTCTCCCCTCAGACTGGGGGCTCCCTGAGGACAGAGTCATGTCTCCCCTCAGACTGGGGGCTCCCTGAGGGCAGGGTCTTGTCTCCCCTCAGACTGGGGGCTCCCTGAGGACAGGGTCATGTCTCCCCTCAGACTGGGGGCTCCCTGAGGGCAGGGTCATGTCTCCCCTCAGACTGGGGGCTCCCTGAGGACAGAGTCATGTCTCCCCTCAGACTGGGGGCTCCCTGAGGGCAGGGTCTTGTCTCCCCTCAGACTGGGGGCTCCCTGAGGACAGGGTCATGTCTCCCCTCAGACTGGGGGCTCCCTGAGGGCAGGGTCATGTCTCCCCTCAGACTGGGGGCTCCCTGAGGACAAGGCCATGCCACTTTCTCAACCTGAAGCCTTTCAAAGGGCAGGAAACTTGTAGGTCTCCCTCTGGGTCATACCTTGGTTGAGAATCAGGGCAGGAGCATAGATGACAATTCCTGTGTAGAGCATCTGTTCAGGAAGGCAAAGAGAATGAGTCCTAGCTGGCCTAGTGGGGGCTCTTCCCCCCTTCCCCCAGGGACCTGTCTTTTTTTCTTCTTTTAAATAGTATTTTATTTGGTCCTTTTCAGACATTATTCATTAGAAACAAAGCTCATTTTCTTTTCCTCCCCCTCCTCCCCCCTCCCACTGGCGATGCTGACCCCAGGGACCTTTGTGCCAGACACCAGTCCCTATCCACAAAGTGGGCTGGAGGTGATCCCACAGGCACCCAGCCTTTGGAATGATGAGCATCTTAGCCTTCCCTTGAGGGAGATTCCTGGGCGACCCTCCCTGGGGGCCGAGCTGAGCTTCAAACAGGAATTTCTTCCCAGTATCTTCTCTCATTCCCCATCAACTCTGGTTCTCCCACTTCCATTGACCTTCCCTGAACCCAGCCTCGGAGGGAGGGAACTGGAGCCGGTGAGTCGTCGCCGGAGTGGAGGCTTTCCCTGGGACTCCCACGGTCCTGCCCAAAGCCCCCGACGCCTTTCCTCCACTGGGACCCCAGAGGCGACCCCGAAGGAGGGCCCTCCAGTGACTCAGCTGGGCACCCAGGGAGTCAAAGCTCAGGAGAGGAGTCCCCGGAGGGGCAGGCTTGGAGGGAGGGGAAGGATGAAGGCTGACTCACCGTGGCGATAACGTACTGAATGGTGCCACACAGACGCACCTGACGGCTGAACCTCATCTCCAGATACTAAAGGGGAAGGGAAGGAAGGTCAGACTCTTCGCGTGGCCTTGGCCCTGCACCTGCCTCTCCTGGGAGAACATCTGCAGCTCCCTCTCCTCAATGTCCTCTGACCCACCTACTCCATCTCACGGCGAAGAAACCCTCCTGAACTGGAGCATCAGAGCACGCAGACTTTTGAGGCCCAAATAACCTCGTTTTACAAAGGAAGAGACCCAGAAAAAGGGGGAGGCTTGCCTGAAGTGGCCCAGCGAGGTGTGGGCGGGGGCTGGGGAGACCTGAGATGTCTTGGCTCCTGGCTCAGGTCTTTTCCCACCACTCACGCCCTCGTCCGTCCATCCATGGTGGCAGGTATGTCCCGTCACAACCCGCTCCCACTCTCCCGGCACGAAAACCAACCAGACCAACACGAGGGCGCACAAGCGGATGACTCACGCATGCTCGCATGCAGACCCAAGCCTAAAAAGCAGGTTCCTTCTCCCCGCCTCTGGAATCCACGGGTACCCAGTGAATGATGGGGTTCGTAGGTGTGCTCTAAGGGGGTGGCTGTCTCTTGGACATCGTCCACAAAGAGGCAGAGTCAGGCTGGCCTCTGGGCTCTCTCACCTCCGGAGATGCCTCCTCTCCTTCGTGGGGCGCCAGCACAAACCCCACCTGTCTTCCTTGCCCACTCTCACACGATCACGAGCCCTGATCACTCCCCCCACCCCTGGGAGGTCCAGGGAGGTGGCAGCCGGGAAGGGAGATGGGGAGGGCAGGGGGCAGCCTCCAAGAATCCTCCTCACCCTCCAGGGACCCCTCCGCCCTGCCTGGTTACCTGGTAGGTGCTGGTGAGGCCCAGGCGATAGAAGACGGGAAGGAAGAGGTAGGCAGTGAGAATGGTGTTGAGCAACTGCCCAAGGCACATCCAGAGGAATTTGAGCCCGTAACGGTAAGACTCGGAGGGCACCCCCAGCACCTGGATGGCCGACATGAAGCTGGCCGCCAGCGAGAGGCCCACGGGCACAGCTCTCATCTGTCGTCCTCCCGTGAAGAAGTCCTCCGCCGTCTTCTGCCCGCCGCGGGCCAGCCCGAAGAAGAGCCCGATGGAGGTGGACACCAGAAGCATGAGACCGAAGACGCCATAGTCCCAGAAGCCAAAGGTGGGCCGCTCGGGGCTCCAGGCCTCCATCCCTCCTGCTCACTTTCCAGGGCCCCTTTGTTCCCTCTCTCTACTTCTGCCTCCAAAGCCCAACCTCCCCTCCGGTTGCCCTGGGTAAGGACTTGGCAGGAGGAAGCAGGAGGATTTAGCCTGAAGCAAGGAGCCAGGGAGAAGTGAGGGGAAAGAGGACCGAGCGGCCACCCCAGGAAGGATGCTTAAAGACCCTGCAAGAGAGCTCACTCCCTGATTTCCAGCCCTCTGTTGAGGAGCGCCTGGGACCCCCACATCTGTCAGCTTTGGGGAGATAGTGTCTTAAGGGGGGAAGGCGGGCTGGGCGGTCAGGAAATTGGGGTCCCCCACTTGTCTCTGGGACCAATAAGCAGCCGCCGTCCTGCTGAAGGCTGAAAGGCTTGGCACACACCTCTGGCCCTCGGAGAGGGGGAGCGGGGCTGAGCTCTGAGCTGGGAATCCCAAGGACTCCAGGAAGGGAGAGAGCCCCAGAGCTTTATTGGTCTGGTTAGGGGTTACTCAGTCCCCGCCCACTCGTGACTTCCCAAGAAGAGGGTGTCTCCCTGAGGGAGGCGGGGTGCTAGGCACCCTTTAGGTCCTGAAGGGGAGACAGGCAGGTCTGGGGCAAAGGGTGGGAGCCGTGCTGGGTGTGTGTGTGAGAGAGAAAGGAAAAGGAAGGAAGAAAGGCTTGGAGATCTTCTCGTCCACCTCCACACTCTCCAGGCTCCCAAGGACCCAGGCTTTGCCCCTACAGGCAGACATTCCTAGAGAACAGGTTGGGGAAGGGAAGGGGTGAGAGCTGCTGGTGGGGCCAGGCAGACAGATCCCAGGGAGGTGGTCAAGTCCTGCTCATGATCCAGGGGGCAGGGAAGAGCCAGGCATGAAAAGGGACAGTTAGGGCACCCCGGGGTCCCCTCGACCGCTCCCAAACTCCCTCACTCCCCTGCCTTGGGGATCCCCAGACCCGTCCACACCAGCCGAGTCCCTGGAAGAGGAGATATTCCCCCGGCACCAGGCAGGCCACCAGGGCAGGTTCAGGGACAGACCTAGCACTGCAGCTCCCGATTTTGAAGGGACCTTGGAAATCAATGAGGAAACTGGCACACTGCCAAGTTCAAGACCCAGTTGGACCACTAATTTGCTCTCTGCTCCTGGGCGAGCCCCATCCCCCTCTCGGAGACTCATTCTCCTCTGGCAGGTAGGGAAAATCCCCCAGGAAATTCCACATCCCCTCCAGGACCAGTGCTGACTACCAGGGGGCGGTGGCCTTTTCCATGCGTCTCCACTGCCCCCTCCTGGGAAGAAAGGGCTGAAGAAAAAGGATGACCGAACCCTGCAGATGTCAGAGCTAGAAGGGCTCTTAGAACAGAGAATGGTCACTGTCAGAGCTGGAGGGATCACGGGATTAGACGTTTGGAGCTGGAAAGGACGTCTGGGAGTATTTAATCCAATCCATCCTGTTTTACAGATGAGGAAACTGAGGCCTTAAAAGTTAGGCCACTTGTCCGGAGTCATATAGCTAGTGACAGAGAGATGGCAGAATATTATAATTGGAATGTCAGAGGTTAAAAAACACCAAATCTGAAAGAGATCTTAGTATATTACTATTATTAAAAATGGCAGAGCTGGGAGGGCCCTTAGAACACAGGATATCAGACCTGGAAGGGACTTTAAAGCATCGAATGCCAGAACTTTGAGGGAGCATGAAGTGTCAGAGCTGACATAAAAATGTCAGAGCTGGGAGAACCCTTAGAATCCAAATGTTGGAGTTGAAAGAGATTTTAAAGCAAAGAATATTAGATTTGGGAGGACCCTTAGGACAGAGAATGTCAGAGCTGGGAAGGAGCTTAGAACAGAGAATGTCAGAGCTGGGAGAGACCTTAGAACAGAGAATGTCAGAGCTGGGAAGGAGCTTAGAACAGAGAATGTCAGAGCTGGGAGAGTCCTTAGAACAGAGAATGTCAGAGCTGGGAGAGACCTTAGAACAGAGAATGTCAGAGCTGGGAGGGACCTTAGAACAGAGAATGTCAGAGCTGGGAGGGAGCTTAGAACAGAGAATGTCAGAGCTGGGAGAGACCTTAGAACAGAGAATGTCAGAGCTGGGAGAGACCTTAGAACAGAGAATGTCAGAGCTGGGAGGGAGCTTAGAACAGAGAATGTCAGAGCTGGGAGGGAGCTTAGAACAGAGAATGTCAGAGCTGGGAGAGTCCTTAGAACAGAGGATGTCAGAGCTGGGAGAGTCCTTAGAACAGAGGATGTCAGAGCTGGGAGAGTCCTTAGAACAGAGAATGTCAGAGCTGGGAGGGAGCTTAGAACAGAGAATGTCAGAGCTGGGAGAGTCCTTAGAACAGAGGATGTCAGAGCTGGGAGAGTCCTTAGAACAGAGAATGTCAGAGCTGGGAGGGAGCTTAGAACAGAGACTGTCTGAGCTAGGAGGACCATTAGAACAGGGAATGTCAGAGCTGGGAGGGTCCTTAGAACAGAGAATGTCAGAGCTGGGAGAGACCTTAGAACAAAGAATGTCAGAATGTCAGCTGGGAGCTCTGACATTCCTCCCTCCCAGCTCTGACATTCCCTGTTCTAAGGTCTCTCCCAGCTCTGACATTCTCTGTTCTAAGCTCCCTCCCAGCTCTGACATCCTCTGTTCTAAGCTCCCTCCCAGCTCTGACATTCTCTGTTCTAAGGTCTCTCCCAGCTCTGACATTCTCTGTTCTAAGCTCCTTCCCAGCTCTGACATTCTCTGTTCTAAGTGTCCTCCCAGCTCTGACATTCTCTGTTCTAAGGACCCTCCCAGCTCTGACACCCTGGGTCCTCAGAGTCCTCTCAGACCTGACATTCTTTGCTTTCGTTTTTTGCTTTTTTCTTAAATCCTTGCTTCCTGTTTTAACAACAACTCTAAGAACTAGGCAAATGAAGTTAAGTGACTTGCCTAGGGTCACATAGCTAGGACGGATCTGAGACCATATTTGAACCCAGAACCTCCCAACTTTAGGCCTAGCACCCTATCCATGGAACCACCCAGCTGCCCCAGCATTCTTTGCTATAAGGGCCCTTACAGCTGTTGAAATCTGTTTGTGGTGAAATGAGAAGAACCAAGAGAATATTGTATACAGTAACAACAATTTTGTACAATGATTTGTGAATGACTTGGCTCTTCTCAAGAATACCAGGATCCACAACGGTGCCTAAAGACTCTTGACAAAAAATGCCTTCTACCTCCAGAGAAGGAGCTGATGGAGTCTGAATGCAGATCAAGGCATACTTTGTAACTAATGGGGATTTTAGGCAGGGACAAAGCTGTAAAAGAAAAGGTGGGATTCCTAGCCCAGATGAGGCTCAGCCTAATCTTGGCACATTTTCTGCCTGAGGGTCTTTTCTCTCCCTTCTCTTGTCCCCTCCCCACCTTGCACCAGCCTTCCTTGACCTGAGACCCCTGCCTCGTGGGAGAAGATAGTTTAAGGAAGGGAGAGAGGCAGAGCCGGCTGGTGTCAGTGTCCTCAGACAGCCCATCCACCTTCTCTTGTCCTTTCAGATCAAGTCCTATCCATCCGTATCTGGCATCCACCCCCAGGTGGGCCCTGCCTGGAAGAAGGGCAGAAGGGAGGAAGATGGGAGCTTCAGGTTGGCCCAAACCGCACCCCGGCCTCCTCATGGGGCCTGGACCAAGGCCAATGCCCTAGGGTTTGGCAGCTTCTCTGAACAGCAGCTGCTGTCAACATGCAGGTGAGCATCCCCTGGGCTCTGGGCCCAGGGCAAGCAGCTCACTCCTCAGAGGGTATTGTTCAGCTTTCCTCCATGTGCTTTGGGGAGAGGAAGGGAGACGAAGCTTTCAAGGGAACCAGGAGGCCTGGACTCCAGACTGGGCTTTGCCAACAACTTCCTCTGTGTCCTTGGACAAATATTTTTCTCTGAGGTCACAAGCTTCCTCATCTTTAAGCTGGAAGGGAGAGAGGTGCAGATGGGTGGCTCAGTGAATGAAGAGTCAGGCCTAGAGATGGGAGGTCCTGGGTTCAAATCTGGCCTCAGACACTTCCTAGCTGTGTTACCCTGGGCAAATCACTTCACCCCCATCGTCTAGCCCTTACTACTCTTCTGTCTGGGAACCAATACACTGTATTAATTCTAAGGTGGAAGGTGAGGGTTTAAAAAAATGGAAAGGGAAACCTAGCCCTTGGGCTAGAAGGGAATTTAGGGTTTATCTAATCCAACTTTCATTTATAGATGAGGAAACTGAGGCCCAGGGAGATGAAGGTCACCTAGGAAGGGAGCATCAGAGGTAGGATTTATACTCCACTTCTTTAACCCCACCTCCATTGCTCTTTCTGCTGAACCGTACTGCCTGCCTCAAAGAGTTCTTGGTGACCCAATTCCCTGTCTATCTCCTTTCCCTTCCTAAGGTCCCTCCCTCAAAAAAGCTGTTTGGAGGCTGACAGTTTTCATTCATTCATTGCATCCAAAAGTTATTCCTGATCGCTCTTGTGTGTGGCAGAAACAGCTTGAGGCAGAGTGAGGTGAGGACCAGGGCAGTAAGATGTTACCTTCTGGCTGCAGTCTAGGAAAGCTTCCTGGAAGATCTGGTGTGGAGAGAGGGAAAGAGCTTTGGAAAAGTCATCAGCATCCTCAATTCAGTTCCGAGTGCCATGCGGACATTCGCGCCTCTGTCCAGTTCCATCTTACCTTCACTAAGGCTGCCTCTCAGGAGTGTACACCCAGGTCTTTGACATGGGCTCTGGGGCTTCCCAGCTTCACATCTGAGAGTCCCAAGGTCCCCAGGGTTCTCGGTCTCCGTGGAGGTTCAACACAATCTGCAGCACAAGTTTCCCCATCTGAAAAATAACAAGTTTGGACTGTGCGATCTCTAAGAACCCATCCAACTTTGGGTCTATGTTCCATGTCCCCAGGCTCGTCTTCCAGACTCCCTTTTCACCTGCCTCCAGTCCAAAGATACTGAGTCCCACTAGATTATCTCAAAGGAGTTTTGGAGCTTTGGGATGCTGTTGACCAGCCCTCTTTCCTTTCTACTCCCTGCTGGCCTGCCTGGTACCAGGCAGGATGCTGGTGAGCACGCCACTGGAGGGGCTTTGCATTTCTAGATGGACAGCCTGTCCTTTTGCCTTATCCTGATCCAAACAGATGATCTAAAAGGCTCCAGTCAGGACTTGTCCATTGCTAGCTGTTCAGCCTTACAGGTACTCCAGTGCCTTTGCCAGGTTTGAGGTAGCTGCCTCACCTCTCCAAGTATAGGCAGAAGATTGGGAGAGGTTAGGAAACATTGGGAAAAGTTGGGGGGTGCTGGCTACCTTTTCCCCACCACCCCCAACTAGCCCAAGTATGAATTGGATCTGGGTTCTAAGAGCCCTGCCAGTTCTGACATCCTCTGTTCTAAGGTCTCTCCCAACTCTGACATCCTCTGTTCTAAGGTCCCTCCCAGCTCTGACATTCTCTGTTCTAAGGACTCTCCCAGCTCTGACATTCTCTGTTCTAAGCTCCCTCCCACCTCTGACATTCTCTGTTCTAAGCTCTCTCCCAGCTTTGACATTCTCTGTTCTAAGATCCCTCCAAGCTCTGACATCCTCTGTTCTAAGCTCCCTCCCAGCTCTGACATTCTCTGTTCTAAGATCCCTCCAAGCTCTGACATTCTCTGTTCTAAGCTCCATTCTCTGTTCTAAGGGTCCTCCGAGCTCTGACATTCTCTGTTCTAAGCTCCCTCCCAGCTCTGACATTCTCTGTTCTAAGGACTCTCCCAGCTCTGACATTCTCTGTTCTAAGCTCCCTCCGAGCTCTGACATTCTCTGTTCTTAATTGAACAAAAAGTCAGAATCAGAAGTTAAAAAACTTATTCTGAACCTTTAAAATTTTGTTCTGAAAAGGTATCTGTCCACAGGCTTTACCAGGTTGCCAAAAAGGTTCAGAACACAAACTAAGACAAGAATTGCCATTGTTATCCCCATTTTACAGAAGAAACAAAGAGAAGGGAAATGATCTGTCTTAGATTTCCCAGCTAGCCAAGGTTAGAGCCTGGTACTAGTCTGAGACTCTTTACATTAAACCCTCTTCCCACCAACAGGCCACCATCCTCAGGAACTAGGAAACCAACCGGGGATGGATTAGCCGGGTTCTCGGAATGAGGGATTTCATGTTTGGAATTCCTCAAGCAGTAAAGCCGATTTAACAGGACCAGAATCAGCCCCCTCTAGGTCCAGCTCCTGTTGAGAAAATAGGCTTCAGCCCTTGATCCTTGTTCTCCCTGCTTGGTCCTAATTCCTCCATGGGCCTCTGAGTACCCATTCTCCTGCCTCCCATTCCAGCTGGTGTATCTCCAGACTTTGTCTTACAAGTGCCAATGCTTCAAAGGGATTCATTGGTGTAGATTCCCCACCAGACCTTTCCCATCTGACCCCTCCACAGAATCTATTATTATTCTATTACAATTATCCTATTATAGTGGAGAGCTCATTGAAGTTGGAATCCTGAAGACCCGAGTTCAAATCCCACTCCATCTGCTTACTTGTTTTGATGCCAGGCAACTCTCTGGTCATTTTCTTTTAACCTGTAAAATTGAGGTAGGTAGAATGCCCCCTGCTCCAGAGCCGAAGCATCAAATGATCATGTATCATTAAATGAACTGGTATTAATTTAAAATCTTTTCTTTTAGTGATAAGCATCCCTGAACTTGGTTCCCTTAGTCCACACAAAATGGAGCGCACAATCCCTCACTAGACCTGTTTGCTTGTCCTGCCTAAGCCCAAATTCTGCTGAATGTGGACCTGAATGAGGCCAGTAGGTCCTTAGAGTTCCAGTTTCTGGGGAGGCTTAGGCTCAGAGATCATTTGAGCTCTGGGGTTCTGAGCTAGTGTGAAAATATGGCATAAATATGGCGAACCCCTTCTCACTCTTAGGAGGCAGGGAGAGGAGAGAGCCTCGAGGTGAAAAACAAAGTAGGGACATTTAGGTGACTCAGTGGATTGGGAGCCAGGCCTGGAGACAGGAGGTTCTGGATTCAAATGTGGCCAGAGACACTTCCTTTCTGTGTGACCCCAGTCAAGTCACTTAACCCTAATTTCCTATCCTTTATTGCTCTTCTGCCTTGGAATCCCTTGGATTCCAAGATGGAAGGTGAGGGAAGAAAGAAAGATGGAAAGAAGGAAAGAAAGAAAAGGTGGAAGGAAGGAAGGAAGGAAGGAAGGAAGGAAGGAAGGAAGGAAGGAAGGAAAGAAGGAAGGAAAGAAAAGAGGGAAGGAAGGAAGGAAGGAAGGAAGGAATGAAAGAAAAGAGGGAAGGAAGGAAGGAAGGAAGGAAGAAAAGAAGGAAGGAAGGAAGGAAGGAAGGAAGGAAGGAAGAAAGGAAGGAAGGAATGAAAGAAAAGAGGGAAGGAAGGAAGGAAGGAAGGAAGGAAGGAAGGAAGGAAGGAAGGAAGGAAGGAAGGAAGGAAGAAAAGAAGGAAGGAAGGAAGGAAGGAAGGAAGGAAGGAAGGAAGGAAGGAAGGAAGGAAGGAAGGAAGGAAGAAAAGAAGGAAGGAAGGAAGGAAGGAAGGAAGGAAGGAAGGAAGGAAGGAAGGAAGGAAGGAAGGAAGGAAGGAAGGAAGGAAGGAAGGAAGGAAGGAAGGAAGGAAGGAAGGAAGGAAGGAAGGAAGGAAGCAGGTAAAAGCTTCTGAGGAAATCCAGAATGGGGCAGAATCTGAAAGTGGCCACTGGGCTTAGAGTCATCTTCATGAGTTCAAATCCAGTCTCAGACAATTACTAGCTGTGTGACCCTGGGAAAATCACTTAACTGTTTCACTCAGTTTCCTCATCTGTAAAAATGAACTGAAGAAGGAAATGGCAAACCACTCCAGTATTTTTGCCAAGAAAACACCAAATTAGGTCATGATAGGACACGACAAATACATATATATACATGGATGTGTAAATGTGTATATATGCACACACATATGAGTGTATATGAAATCTATTCCAATGTAAAACAAAGTTTGATGACAAGCGTATTTATAATAGCATCTAATGCATTTTTATTTAAAATGAATGAGGACTTGAAGGAGGCTGATTTCAGAGTGGAAGTACTTGAGGTGGAGAAGTTCCACGACTTGTCCCAGGCCATTCAGCAAGGCCTGAGTCAGTCCTGGTGCCTTCTCCTGCATGATGCTGCCTCCGCCATCTTATTTTCCTCTAGGACATATTGTGAAATGTTGCACTCTCTGCTGGATGACACAACCCTCTGCTGTGATTCGCAAGGAAACCTAGAGTGGATTGGAAAGGTCCTTCCTTTAGTTGAAGCTGGGAGCAGGGAGTGAGGAGCGAGGCATGGCTAGGAAGCAATCCAGACCCAAACAGGATTGGGAGGCCCCAGGCTGGAATCAGACAGAGCGCTGACTCCACTGTGGCTCTGTCGGTCATGGTGGATAGGGTCATTGGTTGGGCAGGCCATTCCCTCCTGGGCTCCATTCTAGTGACAAGTCAGGCCACACTTCAAGCACTGTTCCCTTTCTAGCCCAAGGCACCAATTGCCCTCTCCAGGCTCCTTTAGGGGGCAGAACCATCAGAATTCATCTTTGGGAGAGGAAGAGATGCCCTTAGAAAGGTCAAGGGGCATATTTCAGGGGCTCAGTGTGGCTAGAGTGTGCCTGGGCCAGGCTGTGTTCCAGTGGAAAACCTGGCATCATACATTTAACCATCATTATCATCTCCATTGCACAGATGAGGAGACTGAAGCTCTGGGAGGGAGTCTTGTCCAAGATGGCTTGAATGCCAGGCCATGATTCTGATTTCCTGCCAGGCAGCAGGTGGGGCAGAGGAAAGAATGCTATTCGTGTTCCTAGTTCCGTCACCTCCTGCTCTCTCCAGGTCTCAGCTTCCCCGGTTGTCAAGCGAAGGGCTTTCGCATGCACAAGAATGGCTCTTAGCCGCTTTTTGTGGTAGCTCAAAGAGCTGGAAACTAAAAGGGGTGCCTGAATGTAATGGAAAATGACTGGGCGGTAGGAGAGGGCAGGAAGGGGAGGTTTTTTAGAGAAACCCGAAAGACTTGTATGAGCCCACAGAGGGAAGTAGGCACAACCAGGAAAAACAATTTCGACAATAACATTGCAAAGCCAGAGTCAGAAAGACTCAAGAACTCTGATTGGGGGAGGAGAAGGGAATAAACAAGTATCAAGCTAGTGCCAGGCACTGTGCTAATCTCTTCAGAAATATGATCTTCTGTGGTCCCTGGGAGGTAGGTGGTCCACACAATGATTAGTCACTGTGCCAAGAGTCCTGCTGCTCCTACCTACCTGCTTCCTGATGGCTCCTAGCAGAGGCGACAGGGCAGAGCAATGGATCAAAAAGCAGAATGAGACATCCTTTTTTAAAAACCCTCACCTTCCTCTTCAAATTAATACTGTGTATTGTTTCCAAGGCAGTAAGAGCTGGGCAATGGGGGTTAAGGGACTTGCCCAGGGTCACACAGCTAGGAAGTGTCTGAGACCAGATTTGAACCTAGGACCTCCCATCTCTAGACCTGGTGTTCTTTCCATGGTGCTACCTAACTGTCCCCTTAATGTAGATTCTAAGACAGAAGAGCAACAAAGACTAGGCAATGGGGGGTCAAGTGACTTGCCCAGGGTCACACAGCTAGGAAGTATATGAGACAAGATTTGAACCCAGGAACTCCCATCTCCAGGTCTGGCTCTCAATTTAATTGAACCACCTTGGTGCTCCCAAGACATACTTCCCCCCCCCCCCCCATTAAAATAAAACTGTCATCAAGAGACACACACAAAAAAACAAAACCATGACCTACATAGAAATGTATTTGCTTTCCTATGCATGTTTGTTAAGGGATTTTTTTTCCTTTTCTTTTCCAGTGAGGGGAAGGTGGGAAAGAAAATGGATTTTTATTCATTAAAAAAAAAAGTAATTCAAAAACCCAAAGAGGTTATACTAGAAGGTTCCTGAGGTGCCATCTACCCTGAGACTTCCAAAGATCTCTTCTGGTACTCTGATTTAAAGCCAGGTGTCCTTACTTCAAGTCTAACACTATTAGCGACACCATGCTGCCTCCTACTGGCATTCCCCAGTTTGGGAAGGTCACAAGCTGGTTTCACAGACCAGCTTTTACCAGTCTTGAAGAGACTGAAGAGTAAACCATGGGTTTGTTTAAATGCACTGAGGATGGGGCAGCTGGGTGGCTCAGTGGATGGAGAGCCAGGCCTAGAGATGGGAGGTCCTGGGTTCAAATTTGACCTCAGACACTTCCCAGCTGTGTGACCCTGGGCAAGTCACTTGACCCCCATTGCCTAGCCCTTACCACTCTTCTACCTTGGAGCCAATACACAGTATTTACTTCAAGATGGAAGGTAAGGGTTTTAAATAAAAACAATTTTTAAAAATGCACTGAGAATGGTTGATCCAGAGATGAGTTTGTGATGTCGTTGAGTGTGGTCTTGGTCTGATTTGCTGCAAAGGGCAGAGCTGGGAATGATGGGAGAATTTTCAGGGATATGACTGACAGTCATGGTATTGATGGAATAGCATCATGTTAGAAATGATGAAAGACATGGGTAATTGGGGATACGATTGGGGATGGAGACTCTAAGCCAACACCCTGGTGCAAATACTAATAATATGGAAATAGGTCTTGATCAATGGGATTGCGCATCAGCTACAGGGGGGGGAAGGAGGGCAGGGAAAGAACAGGAATCTTGTAACCATGGGAAAATCTTCAAAATTAATTAATTAAATAAAAATTCTCAAATTAACAAAATGAGAAAGAATGGTTTCAGAGAAGGTGAAGATTTGTATGAACTGATGCTGAGTACCAAGCAGAACTAGAAGGCCATTTGACTTTACCAGTAATATTATCAGCTCCAGAGGACTCAAGATAAACACGCTATCCACCTCCTGAGAGGTGATGAGTACCCACTGGATCGTTTTAAAAAAATTGGATGAGGCCAATATGGGAATTTGCTTTCCTTGGTTATGGTCCTGTTTGTAGGATTGTTTCTGGCTTTTTTAAGGAGGCGGGGAAGGATGGTGGAAAGAAATTTTAATTAATTTTTAAAGTTTTCCTAGGAGGGAATGCCCATCAATTGGAGAATGGCTGAGAGGTAAGTGGTTGTGATAGGATGTCATTGCACCGTGGGAAATGGTGAGCAAGCTGACTTCTGGGGAACACGGAGAGACCTGCAAAGAGCTGTGTGGGACGAAACTGGAAGACCCAAGAGAATATTGTATATAGCTACGGAATTAGTGTTTGAGGAGTCACTTGTCGATGTCCAACTCCAAAGAAGGAACTGGTGGGAAGGATATGGTTTATCTATACTTTTTTTTTTTGCTTTGCCAAATGATGCCTTCTCTAGTGTGGGAGGGGAGGGAGGGAGATACTTGGGAATTTTAATGTAACCAACAAATAAATAAAAATTTTAAAAGATATAATTAGGGGTGTATTTGGAACAAACTTAAGCTAACGCATAAAAGCCAGTTGTTAAAATTTTCTCTGTGAACATTTTTACCTCTGAAAAAGGCAAATGCTATAAATCAGGACTTGATTTATTGTTTTGTTGTTTAAACTTTCTTTTTTGAAATTTTATTTTATTTTTTAAAGTTTATTTATTTATTTAATTAAACAATTGTAAAACAAAGGGATGTCCATTGATTGGGGAAGGGCTGAACAAGTTATGGTATACAGTTGTAGTGGAATATCATTGTCCATAAGAAATGATGAACAGGATGATTTCAGAAAAACCTGGGAAGACTTGTATGAACTGATGCAAAGTGAAATGAACAGAACAAGTACATTGTGTATATATAATAGAAATGTTGTGCAATGATTAACAGTGAAAGACTGAACTCAGCAGCAATGCGAGGATCCATTTCAGCCAGGATGAAAAATGCTATCCATAACCATAGAGGGAACTGCCAGGGGGTGAAGGCAGATAGAACATTTCTCCTTCTTTCCTTCATGCGACTTTTTTGCATGGGTGACATCTTCTTTCATGACATGAGGATTTGTATTGCGTGACAACACTGGAATAATTTAGATTGTCTATACTTTCTGGGGAGGGAGGAAGAGAGGGAATTTGGATTGCAAAAGGTCAGAAAACAATGCTTAAAGAATCGTTTCTACCCATAATTGAAAAAAAAGGAGCCCCCCCCCCAAAAAAAACCCCACCTTTGCTCTAGACCAATGGTGTTTGTGGGGCACTGTAAAA
Source organism: Monodelphis domestica (assembly GCF_027887165.1). Lineage (NCBI taxonomy): Eukaryota > Metazoa > Chordata > Mammalia > Didelphimorphia > Didelphidae > Monodelphis > Monodelphis domestica. The sequence goes on along the minus strand of NC_077229.1, from coordinate 72,401,404 downwards.
ATTAAAATTAAACTTCAATAATAAAAATGTTATATTTTAGGAGATTTACTAAATGATCATTAGAAATCAAGGAATAAAGAGGATACAAAATAAAGAACACGTGCCCCTGGCTGATTAGCCATTTCAAAATCCCTGAGCTTAGCTTACCATACCACCATGCTGGCTGCAAACCCAAGAAAGAGGCCCAAGATCACCCTCTTGCTAATATCCTCTGTCTACAGGAAGTACATAACGACAGGAAGTCAGTGGGCTCCTGGAAAATGTAGTTCTTTTTAAGGTAATAGATTTTCAAATATACAGCACATAGGAAGCATTAACATTCTAGCTTCTCTACTCATTAAAATAAACCCCAAACAACCTGTGAAGCATGAATCCAATAGAGAATGTAAGTAGGGTTGCACCTACAATGTGCCCACCATGGATGTCAAAGGGGTACTCAAGGAAATGACCAATTGATTCTGGGAGCAATGATGTATACACACATCCGGATATAATGAATGTGCGTTTATACAGAAAAATGACATAATAAACTTTCATGAACTATTAAACAAAATAAAAATGCTCATAGGAAGATTTAAGTTTCAAAAACTTCCTAATAGGTGGCTCAGTAGAGTCAGGTCCAGAGATGGAAGGTTGTCCTGGGTTCAAATTTGATCTGACACTTCCTAGAGTGTGACCCTGGGCAAGTCACTTAACTCCCATTGCCTACCCATTCTTCTGCCTTGGAATCAATTCCCTATATTAATTAATTCTAAGATGGAAAATGAGGGTTTTAAGAATTGAAAACAAAACAAAAAAACTTCTTAACAACCAAATATTTTATGGGTTGCTTCAGGAGGTGGTGGGGTCCAAAACACTGGAGAAGAGTTGATCTGACCACTTGCTGAGGACACTCTTTTCCTATCCATTTCTTCAGGGTATCTTCCTTTTAGTTTTCCTATTATTCCTGCATTTTGGTGGTACAGTGGATAGAGTACTGGACCTAGTCAGGGAGACATATGAGTTTGAATTTGGCCTCAAACATTTACTAGCTATGTGTCCTTGGGCAAGTCACTTCATCCTGTTTGCCTCAGTTTCTTCATTTGTTAAGTGGGCTCAAGAAGTAAATGGCAAACCACTCTAGTATTTTTGCCAAGAAAACCCCAAATAGGAGGGAAAGAACATGAATCATGTAACCATGGAAAAATATTCTAAATTAATAAAAATGTTCATTAAAAAAACAAAACCCAAATGCCATCAGTCGGACACAACTGAACAACTATCATTTCTCCCTTTTTTTCTTGTCACCCTGGCCTCTCACATGGTAGAACATCTTTTGAGTTAGGATCATTCCCAATACAGATTCCATGGATTTGAGATTTCCTCATTTTAAAGATGAAGAAAAACTGAAGCTTAAAATAAGTTTGGAAAATTGCAAAAGACATGTTTTTTATTCTGAAACCTAATACTATCCTGCAAAATCAAAAAGTCTTGGTATCACTCATCCTTTGCTTGAAAAAAAATTTTTACCCCCAATTACATGTAAAAATGTTTAACATTAAAAAAAATTAAATTGCAAATTCTCTTCCTTCCCACCCAATCCTTCCCCACTCTGAAATGACAGGCAACTGAGATTTTACATGTGCAATCCATATTGGAAGAGACCTCAAACAAGAAAAGTTTTAGACTGCATTGACTCCCATCAGTTCTTTCTCTGAAGACAAATGGCATTTTTTCACGAGATTCTAGAATTGTCTTGAATCACTGAATTGCTGAGATTAGGTTGTCCATCAAAAAGCATTGCTGGTACTTTGCATAATGTCCTTCTGGTTCTGTTCCCTTCACTTTGCATCAGTTCATGTCTTTTCAGGTTTTTTCTAAATCATCCTGCTTGACATTTCTTATTGCACAATAGGATTCCATTACAATCATGCCACAACTTGTTCAGCTGTCCTATAACTGACACACAACTCAATTTCTAATTCTTTGCTACCACAAAAAGGGTTGCTCTAAGTTTGTTCAAAAAGGTTCTTTTCCCTTTTTTCTTTAGACCAACCTAATAGTATTGCTCTACCAAAGGGTATGCACTTTTAGTTCCAAATTGCTCTCTACAATGACTGCATCTATTCATAACTCCAACAATGAATGTGTCCCAATTTTCTCACATCTCCTCCAACATTTATTATTTTCCTTGTTATATTGGCCAATCTGACATATGTAAAGTGGCACCTTGGTTACTTTTTTTTTTGCATTTCTCTAATAAGAGGTGAGCAATTTCAACCTATCCAAAAGGGATATAAAACTGTATACTCTTTGACCTCATAATTTCACTAGGGTCTATATCCCTAAAAGGTCAACCTACTTGTACAAAAATACTTATGGCAGCTTTTTGTGGTAGCAAAGAATTGCAGTATGTTAGTGATGGAATACTATTGTGCTATAAGAAATACATGGGATGGTTTCAGAAAAAGCTGGCAAGATCTGCAGTCAAGTAGAATCAAAACACCATACACAGTAACAGTAACAACTGCATGACAATCAACTGTGTAAGACTTAGCTCCTCTCAGTAATACAATGATCCAGGACAATTCTGAAGGATGTAAGACAAAATGCTATTTACTCTCCAGAAACTACTGGGAATTAGAATGATGGTCAAAGAATATTTTTCACTTTAAGACATGTATAATCCAGATCAAATCGCTTACCATCTCCAGGAGGGAGACAATTTGGATAGTGATGTTGAAAACTATTACATGTAACTGGGAAAACAAAATACTTAAAACAAATTTTTTTTTTCAGGTACATTCTCTGCTCTTGATTACAAGTTGGAGCCATAAACTCCAACCCGTAAACTGAGGAAAACTCAATAGTTTACTGCCCAAGGATTGCATTTTCTCTGGGACAAAACTTGAAGGTATACTCATCTGCTTAATGTTTAGCATAGTATCTGGCCCTCTTCTGTGGCTGACAGTCCTCAGCTGTCTCAGCAAGGCTATAGATTCAAGACCTGCAAGTGGGGGATTATGATATAGGCCACCTGCCAGGTACTCTGTAGCCAGGGAGGCTGTTTTCACATTTTTAAGTCAGGGAGAATGTTCCTATTGCTCTCATGGCTTTGAAAAGAGTACAACCTTTCTGCCCCTCCATTTCCTTATCTAAAACAGAGTGGACTAGATTTTTAGGGTTCCCCCTCTTTTGGTTCTGAACCCAACAAAAACGTCGTACTCTTGACTTTAAGTACAAGATCTTCATCTGTAAAATAGGAGAAAGAGCTTCTAGCCTGGAGTTATGTAGGCACAAAAATGACTTACTAGAACTAAAAAAGGTCAACCCATCTGCTTTCTTGTAAGAAGCTCAATCAGTTAACAATGTTTTCAAAAAGACCAGTCTGCTTCAGTTTCCAATTGAGAACTTTATTTTAAACAGGTCAAATAAAACATGTAGCTCCTTTTCTCTGCATTTAGAAGAAAGTGTTGGGCCTCTTGGTAGTAAAACGTGGTTTGTGCTGGCGGCGAAGGACTCTGTGGGGCAGAGGGAACTTGATTTTGGAGTCCTGCAAAATCAAAGAGATCATTGTCAGAGGGCCCTGCCCCATTTGGACAGCAGGGACTATACAACCAGTGTTTAGCAGCATCCTATCAAATCAGGCCTACTGGCCAGGGTGCAGAAGCCCCCATCAGGTAAAAAGTATGTGTTAAGAGCTTTCGATGCGCCAGGAACTAAAGTTCCAAGTTGATATTATACCCCCCCCCCGGGCCATCTGGCTCTCTCTAGCAATTTAAAGGTCTACCAAGTCTCACAAAATTTTTTAGGCCTAGCTGCACCCTGGACAAGTCACTCTGTGAGAGTCTGTTTTCTCCTTTGTAAAAACTAGGCACAAGAATTGTGCTACCTTCCCTTTCATAGGGCCACCATGAATTAAGACTGTAAAAAACACTTTGCTACCAGAAACCACAAAAGGGCCAGGTATTATTATCATGTTGAGAACAGCCAGTGTGACTTTGCCTCTCACTGTGGGTGAGGCATGAGAAGTCTTTCCATAATGGACTTCAAAGGTTGGTTAACCCAGTATTTTCTAAAACATTCAATTTCTTAATCTGTGTTCTAATATACCACCCACACTGAGGAAGAACCTGGCAAGACCTTGCAAGTCCCCATTGCAAGCCTCACCATTTACCTAAAGTCCCAGAGAAGTAAGTGGAAAGCTGAGAAATCAATGCTGTTCCAATGTCCATCTCACTCAACTTACAGATGAAGTCCAAACTGAAAGGATCCATACCAGGGAAACCCTAACATAAAATCCTAGATTTCACTTACGTGGAATTGCTTGACTGCAGGCCGCCGGCACTTGCTGGCAGGAATTTCTTCCACTTTCATGATCTGGATGGAGTGGGCCCGGGCCCGGTGACGGGCTCCCATATCTCGGTCTGCCAAGACAACAAAAAATGGGTTGAAAACAGGGATGGAGATTCCCTAATCATCCTCAAATCTGGCTTATATTGACTTTTTTAAATGAAAAAAATAAAACTCACGATTTTCTAACAATTTCATTGCTCATTCCCTTCTCACTAGGCCCTGTAATTTACTTAATACTGGGAGGCAGGAGTTGCACCAGACCTTCATGACAGCTGGACTCTGTTGTGTTATTTCTATCCCAATAGGACACCTCCCTCCCAGTCTGTTTTCCCTACCTGTGTATTTCTCCATTAAACCTTTTACCTCTGGATCCCCAAGTTTTCTCTAGGTAATTTGTAGGTTTCTCAGGTGACCTGCAGAGAGATCTCAGCTGACTTGCCTGATAACCTTGGGGTCAGCCCCAGAGTCACTGCCTCTTGGAAGTGTAGAACCCACTATTTCACTTTCTGGGGCACTTTCATCAGCTCCAGAAAGGCGACAAGGTCCATTTACTGTCTGCACCCAAGATAAGATCATTGTTAAGGAAAAACAAGGGTCTTTTGGGGTTTGGGTGCAATCTACAGGACAAAGCCCTGTAGTCTGTGTAGTCAGCAGCATTGAAGCAATGCCCCACTGAGCTGGTAGCCCTTGCTATCCACTGGGTCAGATTCCAAGAGCCTCTCTGGAGAGGGCAGGCTCTCTTTGGAGCCTCATCTCACTTGCTCATCTTCACAATCTCCTACCTGGATAAGCTTAGACTCCTTCCTCTTAATATCTTACTCAATTTTTACCCATCCTTCCAAGGAAAAGCAATACTAGTAATCTCTTGAGATGGACAGGAGTAACTCTTTCTGGAGGTCTACCAGCTATTCAAGGGCAGGGGGGCTGTTTGGTTGATTTTCTTCCTGCTAACTATCCTTTCTGCAGAGTGGTGGAAGTTATCGTTCTTTTCTCAGCCAAGAACTGTGGGCAAGGGTCATTTATCATTGGAAGCCAGTCATACCCTGGTATGATCATTTTGGGGTTAGAAATTTCCCCAGTGTACATTTAAGTCTATAATCCTGCATTACTGCGAAAATGCAATTGCTGCATCAAACCTAACACGATGATTTAATGGAACTTTTGAAGCATCTACAAAATCAGGAGGAAACACCTATAGGGATGGGTACTGTCAGTTCTGAGCAGAATATCAGAATGCAGAACCAAGCTACAAACAGGCCTTCCTGTCCCAACCTGGCAGGCCTGTCACAATCCAGGAGAAGCCATTTGGGTCTCAATTTCTTCTTGAAGAGCTTGTGGTGCTCACCCAAGAACTGACTTGAGACATTAGGTAAAGCATCCTGACCAAGCTCAAAGCATTCCTTATCTTTTCCCTTACTTAGGGAACTGCTGAAGCAATAGTTATGGTGTCAGGAGGCCCAAGACACACCTTGTGAGGGTCAGTACATAAAGGCTCTCTCTGAGAGTTGGGTATCATCCTGAGAGTCCAGCCTACCCACACTGCTCCTCCCTAGGGGAAGGCAAAGGCTCATAATGGGAGGTCCCTAACACCAGTCATATATTTGTAGATCCAGCTGTAAATTAATTCCCAAGTATTAGTGTAGTCATTAACTTGGAAATCATTGCCTGACGAAAAAGCAGAACTTGCCAGGCAAATTAGTGGCACCTTAAAAGTATGTGGTATGTTACCTGCATCTTGGCTGTTGAGCAATCATTAGCCTCCACAAAAGAAGGCCTGCTCTGAGCAGCACACCAAGTCATAGGGATGATGACAGGTAGAAGCATCTACTATCCCCCCCCCCCCCCCCCTCTCTTGGCCAGTAAGCAATTAATACTTCTGTAATTCAATCCATCAAAGGATCCAGACAAAAACCAGACAGTTCAAAAGTCTGGATTGACTAGAGGGAGACTCATCCTAGCACATTTGAGGACTGCCAACTCCACCCCTCACCAAGACTTGATCAAACAGGTCCATCATTTTTACAAGGTGCCTTTCCCCCCTCTCACAGTAAATCTGCCTTATTGCTATAAGTAAAACAAACATCAGTGCCAACCTATAGCCAACCCTGAATTCAGTGTTGATCAAATATTCTCCAACCGTTCTAGGTGCAAATCCCTAAAGAACATTACATGGAGCATGGCGATCCAAAAAACCCTAATGTGACTAGGTCTATGAACTCAGGATCCCCAAGCTCCTGGTCCCAATTCTCTTCTTGTAGCATGACACCTGCAAGAGCCAGCTTATCTGCACCCAGACCCTGGGTATCACAGGTCACCTCTATGTCTGAGGATGCTTCTTGTTCAGGATAGCTCTAACTGCCAGCACCTTTACTTTCAGTATGACATACTAGAGAATCTAAGAAAGCAAAGTTGTCTTTTTACTCAAAGGCCATTTCCCTCGGCAGAGGGCTCGCTCCTATTACCCAAGTTTCTTACTGCTTTCCTTTATGGCTGAGCTTTCCTACACTGCAGTTCTATTCCCAAAAACTTTCTGTCCACTATATGAAATAGTTTAGGTTTTTGCTGTAGGCTGTTATGGGATGATAGATAACAGACTACCACAAGCTCCTAAGTAAAGAGGAGACAGATGAACCTTCCCCATCCCACCTTTCTATTAGGCTATCATGACTTGCGAACCCCTGAGAATTATTGTGTACATGATTTTCCTCCCTTCTGGTAGAGGCTGGTTCACTCTAGAAACCAGTTTATTTTCAAATAAAAGTGACCATACCCTTGGAACCAGCTCCATCATGGGGCATTTATAGCCCAGGGAAGTCACCTATCAATAAAAAGACAATGCCCATGGTCTCCGGATTATTTATACCAAAGAAACATAAATGAATAGAAATGGCAATTTAACAGCCATTTATAGAGCAATTGCTGCTAAATGAAGTGAATGGATAAAAAAATGCAATCCACCCAGCTCCCAAGTACTTGATTATATCCCAATTACACTAATTCTTCATTTCCCCCAAATCAGCCTCCATTGACTTCACTTAACTCCCAATCACCTAGCTCTTACTTTGTACTGATTCTAAGACAAGAAGGTAAACAACAAAAAACAAACTACCCCACTGCTCTCTGCATTGAGTCTTTCCTTATTTCTACACAATCCAACCAGTTGCCAAATCCTCCATTGATTTTTATCCTACATTGGGGCTTTCTCTGCCCCAAACCCTTTACTTAAACTGACACAGATACCAAAAAGTTTAATTCCCCCTTCCCCCAAATATTTTTAGTCCAACACAGCACTTTCCTAACTCTAACAGTCTCCTCAAAGTCTTCACTTGTCCCCTTCAACCTAATGCTAATGGAGTCAAACAGTGATCATGCCCCCTTGTCCAAATATCCTCTCAACTTTCTATCACATCCTTCATGTTTCACCTGAAATTCTACCTTCTTTGTGAAGGCTTTCCTAAACACCAAATGATTTCTTCCTCTCCTAAAATTTTATTTTCTATCACAATGACATGGAAATCAGGAAGCCTGGGTTCAGATTCTACCTGAGATTTCCTAGTCATGTGGCAACAAGCAAATCTGTTAACTTTAAAAACGGACCAGTCTCATTTCCTCAAAGAGATAATAAGCTCCTTGAAGCATCTCCAACAATTTTAAATACTTGTCAAGGATCAGACATATACAACTGAGCCCAAGCATTTAGCATGACATTTAGAAATTATTATAACCAATATAAAAACAAACATCCAAAACCTAGAATGTAACTAATTATAGTCATATGTACATGGCCTTCACCTACACTCGTAGGTCCAGGAAAGCCCTGGTTCTTTATAGAAAAGAGAGGCACTACCACATCTTGGGTTCACTTAAAAATCCCCACCACCCTCTTCCAATCCAAGAGGTATAAATTGGCAAAGCTAACACTAGATTGACTCAAATGGTCAGCTAAGAATATCCTTACAGCATTGAGTGACAGCTCCGGCAGTGGTCAGGTCCCTGTACTCCCTGTACATGTTGTGGGTCCCACTCCTGGAATCATAGCGCAGCCAGATGCCAAAGTTTTTCACCCTAAGAGGGGACTTTTCGAAGACCTATTAAATGAAAAGGAATACAAGAAAAAGTCACTGGGAATCTCTAAACACTGTCCACTTACCCCAGCACCAGATTTGGCTAAACCTTCACTGGAATGTCCAGGAAGGGAAAAGTCAAGCCAGGCAGGGAAGTGACCAGCTTCTCTAACTTGGGGTGGCAAGAATGCCATCCACAAAAATAGGAAAGATGCTATACATGCCCCACATGCCACAACTGCCCACCATCTGCTTTTCCAGGGAGGTCAAGTACCTGTCCACAGTAAACAATTTCTCCAGAAGACTTCTTCATCTTCTTCAGTTGGGAAACGAAGTACCAGAACCTGGACTTTGCTACCACGTGATTAGGAGCAAAGATCCGCATTCGATAAAGAGGTGGCACTGGGCTCTTGGGAGTAGGGAGGCATCGTCCAACTACCTTATACTCTCTCAGCTGAAATGAGAGACAGCACTGAGGTGAAAAAGTACCCACACACGGAAGGTCACCCAGTTTTAAAATCAGGTTTACTTGGGAGTATTGTGGTATAATAGTAAGTGGACAATATGGGTTCCTAAGATATAGAACTTGAATTGACCTTAGAAATCAAACTTCAAGAGCAGCTGGGTGGCTCCGAGGATTGAGAGCCAGACCTAGAGCTGAGAGATCCTAGGTTCAAATGTAACCTCAGATACTTCCTAGCTTCACCCTGGGGAAGACACAGTTCCCATTGCCTAGTCCTTACTACTCCTGCCTTGGAACCAATATTGATTCTAAGACAGAAAATAAAGGTTAAAAAAAATCTAATTTCACCTTACAGATGTAAAAACTGTAGAGCAGACTAAGGTGATATAAAGTCATAGAGCCTAATACAAATCCATGGGCTTTCCTGTCTGGGTTGTGCTACTTGCAGGCAAGCAATTACTCTTCTGTAAGTAGATGAAACTACCTAGCTGACTGGTTTGGTGTTGGGGATATTGTATACATAAATGCAAGCTAAAGTTCTTGATACTTTCCCCAAGAGTATTAAGATTAGGGCCCTGGGTTTCAATATTGATTTTTCTGAGGTAGCTTTAGAAACATTTTAACGTAATCATAGCAAGACCTAGGCTTTTCCTACTCAACTCACTGAGAATTTTCTTAAATATCAGGTTAAAAGAAACGTTTTCAGTGTTTAAGATGACTTTTGTTTAGCTGATTACAGATCAGCAAATTCCTCTTTAAGGCAGAATGCTACAAAGTAGTAACATTTCCCCACATCATCAAGAAAGACCACCCTCAGGCAAAAGTGGGCTCAAGATAAATATTCATACACAAAAAGCCCTTTCCCCTACGGGGACCCGAAAAAGTAATGGGCCTCCAATGGCAGAAACAAGAAAAAACCTTTCCGCCCAAATTCCAGGCCAGTTGCTTTCCCATTCGGGCAGGGATCGTCTCTTCACCCCAACAGTGTCTGGAGTAATTAGTGGTTTAAGGAGTTGGGCCCCCACTCACTCCCACCTACTCTTAGTTTTAGCGAGAATACTGGATGTTACATGAGAAAGGTGACCGAACAGAAGCACGGCTAGGATTCTCACCCAAGACTCACGACTCTTCTGGGACGTTGCACTGGGACAGGAAGGAAATCAGGGGCAAACGGGAGGCCTTGGACCCAGAGGGTGCATGAGCCCATGGTTGTCCAGGAATTACATGGAAAAAGAGATCCTCAGGAATCTCCTCCTTCTCCTCTTACTTTTCCACGGGCTCCACGCGGAGCCGCCATGTTGGCCCCGCACCCTAGGGCCCTCTTGCGCAAGCGCGACACCGAGAGCTTGGCCAAAGTTCTGGCCGCCCGCGCCAGCCCATCTACCCCACCACAAGCTAGCCTGGTCGACCGACCGGCCTCTAGGGAGATCTCCCTTCCTCCCATTCCCTGTGGACCGGCCCCAGTCCCGGCGCAGAACGCTTACGGTGCCCGAGGCCTTCATGGTGCTGCCGCCTCACTCCCCGCCAGCCCGCAAAAGGAAGTAGTGCTCTGGCGTGCGGCGTCTCACCACCCTTCCGCTACAGGAAGTCCCGCCCTCTCCGGGAGGAAAACGGATACTCTTATTCTCACTGATATGAATGTCCGCCACTCAAGATATCTACTCTTCTTATTGGCTAAATCTGCGGAGTCCTCTCTGCACCCTTTAGGAGAGACTACTATTCCCGGCATCCAACTCCTCCCAGCAGGCAACGAGGCATCTACGAAGGGAAAACTCAAAGGCTGATGGGCTCCCATTCTCCAAACCACCTTCTCCCCATCCCCGCGGCGTAGGGAGGGGCGTGAGCTTTTTCAGCATTCCGGGAGTAGTAGTCCTCCCTCCTTTTCTCGTCTCAGTCTCCGACCCCTAAACCTAACTCTGACTTCCCAGCATGCGCTTTCGACTTCCTGGGACGGTGGATCTGCTGAATGGTGTCAGAACTAGTGGGATTCCCACCAGCTTCTAAGACTGGAGGTCCTGGCTTCAAGTTTGGCCTTAGACATTTCCTAGCATATGTGATCCTGGGCAAGTCACAGCCCCCATTGTGTAGTCCTTATCTCTTTTCTGCCTTGGAACAAACCCTTCCCCCAAAACTAGTGGCATTATACCATTTATATAGGCCCGGAGTCCCATTGTACAGACCGGGAAACCCGAGGCCTAATAAGGTTACAGCTGTGCCTTTTGTTGTTCAGTCATGTCTGACTCTTTGTAACTCCGTTTGGAGTCTTGGCAAAGATCTTGAAGTAGATTGCCATTCTCTTCTCTAGCTCATTTTACAGATGGGGAAACTGAGACAAACAGGGTGAGCTGACTTGCTTAGGGTCACCGAGCAAATAAGTGCCCGAGGTCAGATTTGAAACCAGGAAGATGGGTCTGTATCAGTCATCTGCCATCCATGACCGCCCCTATGTGTAACTCCCACTGCCTGTTTCATTCCTTCTCCCTGTAGTAGGAGCAAACCAACTCCCACCCCACTTCCTGCTATCTCATCCTCATCTTTCTCAGTTCTACGCTACCTACATCCCACTCCAATCTTGGCTCTCCCATTTTCCAGGTCCTCTGGAATTTTCATGGTGAGCAAATCTGAACTGTCACATTCCTACCTACCAATACTTGACTTCCTCCTGGCAATACCTCAACATTGGCCACTTTCTTCCCTTTCCAAATTCTAGTTAGCCATTTCAACATTATACTAGCCCTCGCCATTCCTACATGGAACTACCAGCAGCTCTAATTGGCTGCCCATGTTTGAATGCCAAATGCACTCTTGCCTAATAGACTATTTTTATGGAGATCCTGCAAAGAGGTCAGAAGAAGTGATACAAGGATACTGTCAAAGTGTCTCTGAAGAACTTTAGTATCAAAGGTTTTCACCTTTACATAGAAGACACTGGCTTAGAACCACCCTGCATGGCATGTCCTAGATCAAAGATAGGGCCATGCTCTAAGAGCAAAGCAGGATTGAAGTAGATTAAAGGAAATGTGAGATGTGCAAATCTGGAGATATCTCCATTCCAAAAGCTCATAAGGGATATTTGTGTCCAACCAATGGGAGAGTATCCTGAGCTCCTACTGGTCTGATTAGCTACAGTTGGACATGCTGTCCATTGACCCTGACATAGTGATATCATTTTGATCCTTTTTGAGTACAAAGGACAACAATCAGTAAATGTCCTCTACTCTCAAGTCTCTCTCCTTCTTTGTTCTATTGTCTGTTTTTCCTTTCTAGACCTCAGGCTCACATTACTTCAGTCATCCACCTTCTCATTTCCTTCTAGCATGTTGCTAAACTTCGAGAGGAAGCCACACAACCTTGCTATGTGGGTACCTTATAAATTGATGTTAAATAATTTCAAATGGACCCTCACTGCAGGAAAGCTATTTCTTCCCCTTTCCTGATCCCTTCAAAGGCTAGTTTCTTTCTTTTCAAACTATTTTGTATATAAATAGTTTATCTTTATTCTCTTTATAGGGTGTGTTCTGTTTACACCCAGTTAGGATATAAGCACCTTGGAAGTAGGGATTTTTTCATTCTTTATCCTTGGTGCCTAGCACAATGCCAGGCACATAAGTAGATACTTAATTCCTATTCATTAATTGATTGGTTTATTTTGATTAACATAATATTGAATCTTTCACAATCTGGGCTAACCTATATTTCTAGATTTGTCTTTTATTAATTTCCTTTCCAGCAGTCTAGAATTCAGTCAAACATGTCTACTTAATGTTTCCCTAAGTCTTCCGATTTAGACTTTTTATAGGTTGTTCCTCGTTCTTGGAATACTCTCCTTACCTCAGCATAGTGAAATCCAGCTCACTCCTGTATACTCCAACCACCATCTAAACAGGCACCACATGGAATTGTGATCAAGATCAGAGATAGTGATCAGCTCCTCCATCTAGTTCAAGACTGCCCAAGAAATCCAGAAGCCTTCAGGTGACAAGGAAGGAGGAAACTAGCATGAGCAGCAGTTAATACCCTGAAGCCTTTGAAAACTATGATCTTTGTGGGGGGACCAGAACCCAACCCCATCTCACAGAGCCTGAAACATGTGGGTGCTCTGAGCAGGAATATACCAGGCCGAAGTCAGTGTGAGCTGTGGTAATCAGAATCTAAAGCCAGCAAGACCTTGGCACTGGTCTGTTGGGGCAGCAGTGGGGGAAAGAGCCAGTCCCTACTGGTCACTATCCAGGAAGACAAAAGTTTGGAAATCAGGGGAGTGTTCAATTTGAAGGTGTGGGACTACTACAGGAGATAAGACCAGCTCAATAACCAAGTAACATGGTGGAACTTTATAGGAAACCTGAGCCAAGCAAGATCTCCAATATCCTACTGGGTCCTGTCAGAGTAATTGTGGGGGACAGAGCCAATTCTGAGTTGGAGATTGAATAAGGAGAAAGAGACAGAGGAATAAGACCAACACCCAAACTGGGCCAACAGGAAGGAGACAAAAAAGTCAGAGATTTTTACCAGAAAGCAAGGCCTGGTGCCAGCCAGAACTGCAGAAACATTCAGACCACAGAGGTCACAGTACCAATCAGTGGGGAAGCATCTGACACTAGCCTTAAGTTCCAATCCAGAAAGTCTCAGAGGCTCTAGGGCTAGAGATATGTGCAAATAGAAGAAAATATCAAAAACAATGAAGAAATAATATGGATTAAGGAAGCCCAGGAAATAAAACCCAGAAGAAAGCAACTCCACAGTTATAAGTAGATCCTTTGAAAAAAGAATGTCTTGGCCACAAGGACTTTAAGAATGTCTGGAAGGAATGAGGAAAGACCCTTTAAAATGAAATGAGAATTTAAGTTATATCTCTGAAAAAATTTGGAAGAAGAATAAATAATTTAGAAGATAGAAATCTTTTTAAAGTAATGAACTCCCCGAAAAGTAGAAGGGATTAAACCAAACTCAATCTATAAAACAAGAAATATAATGATAATAATAGAACTTTGTGATTTATGTGGCACTTTAAGATTTACAAAGTACTTTACACATATTATCATCTTTGTTCCTTACAAGCAACTTTCTATGGAAAACTCTATTATCTTCATTTTACAAATCCCACAATAACCCTGTGATATGGTTATCTTATCCATTTTACCATTGAGAAAACAGAAGCCAAAAGACTTGCCCATCATAATAGAACTAGTATGTCTGGCTTGATTTGAACTCAAGTCTTTCCTGACTATATGTCTAGTCCTCTATCCACTCTGCCTTCTAAATGCCTCATTATTAGAAGAAAGTCAAAAGACTGAAAAATTAGAAGAACATGTAAAACATCTATTATCAGAAACAACTGACCTGGAAAGTAGCTCAAGAAGTGATCATTTAAGAATCAAGAGGGGTGGCTGGGTAGCTCAATAGATTGAGAACCAGGCCCACTTTCTGGCTGTGTGACCCTGGGCAAGTCATTTGACTTCCATTGCCTAGCCCTTGCCACTCTTCTGCCTTGGAACCAACATGCAGTATTGATTCTAAGCAGAAGGTGAGGGTTTAAAAAAAAAAAGAATCATAAAACTCTGTTGTAGGATCTATTACAATATAACTAATTGGGTTCATTTAAAACTGATAATTTTTTAACTCTTTAAGTCCAATCCTTTCTCATGCTCCAGAGTAATTAATCAATAGTGAGTAATTAATATTAGTTGTTATAGGAGACATATGAGAAAATCAGGTAGCATGGTGGATAGGCACTAGGCCTAGAGTCAGAAGACCTAAATTCAAGTCTGGCCTCAGACACTATCTGTGTGACCCTGGGCAAGTCACTTACCCCTTTGGGCCTCAGTTTCCTCAACTGTAAAATGAGGTGGAGAAGGAAATGGCACACCACCAGTATCTTTGCTAAGAAAACCCTAAAATGGGATTGTGAAGAATCAGAGATGACTGAGAATTACTAAACAACGATAACAATCAGAGGACACACACATATATATAGATATCCATATATATATAAACATATGAATTAACCAATATTCCTTATTATAGTAGATATATTCTATATACATATATATGGCCCCAAGAAACCGGCCTTAGTCCTTGGTCTTTTGTTTTAGTCTTCTCTGCTCTAGATGAAGGGAGTGGTGTAATACTCAGTGTAGCATCAATGATCTAGGAGCAAAGAGTGACCTTCTGGACCTCAGCCACAAGAAACCAAGAGGAGGATTCATTGGATCTAGACGTGAACTTGGGCAACCAATTCTGCATAGGAAGAGAACAGAGTTGAACCTACTCTCCTCTAGGGGCCAAGGTGTTATAACAGAGTGTATGTCTCTAATGTCCTTCTTTTCTTGCTGTCTAGTGTTCCAATAGTCCGAGCATAGTTCTGAGCCACTACACCAAATTCTGCAGGACCAAGACTTTTGGGGCACCCTGTATCTTTGAAGTAAATATCCCTCTGTAAAAGCTAAATGATCTTAATTAAATGGGATTGGGGCACTCGTCCAAAGCCCCTAACAACGAAGGGAATGAAGCTGCGGGGGCTTGAGCTCAGTAGAGAAAAGACACCCCACAAAACCCCTTCGGAAGCCTAAAGGGTGGCAGCCTAGCTCTGGGAAATGGGTCCAGGGAATATATACTATACTAGTTTCTGGATTCCAAGCTGAATAGTTAAGAGACAACTTGTATCTGGTCATAAAAGATCTCAAACTATTAGAAAAAAAGAAAATGGAACTGGCCTTGAGAAAGCAAAGAGGGAGACGAGATTATCTAGTCACTAGGGAGAGAGGATGAACGTGTTTGGAGCCATGCCATAAAAGAAGGTGACCATGCAGAGGGCATGGAGTAGTAGAACTCTTGGCCTGATTTGGCCTGGTCTAGTACATGAAAGAGTTAGAGTCTGATCTGGTTCAATCTGTGTCCACATTGACCTGCTGCTTCCAGACTCCTATCTGAAGCAGCTGAGTTGAAAATACTTACAGGAGCCGCCAGGTGGTTCAATGGATAGAGTGCCAGGCCTGGAGCTGGGAGGACCTGGGTTCAAATCTGATTTGGACATGTCCTAGCTGTGTGACCCTGGGCAAGTCACTTAAATCCATTTGTCTAGTCCTTGCTGGTCTTTTGTTTTAGAATTGTTACTAAAATAGAAGATGAGGGTTTAAAAAAATAAAGGAAAGGAAAGAGAGCATTTGTAGATCAGCTTTGTGCCAAGTATTGCAAGGAGTGTGACATACAGTGTAGGGATGACCAGAGAGGAATACAATCCTTTTTTTTAATCCTTATATTCTCAATAAATAGTTTATTTTTATATAACAAGAGTCTCCTTAGCATCCTCGCGCCTGACCCTGATGGGAAGTTCACTTATGAGCTTCACTTCACTGATATAAACTAAAGATGCTTCGTAAGCACAGCAAGCAAAGTATCTAAATCAATTTATAATCAATAATCAATTCATTGCTTATTATTTTTACAGTAGGGATGACCAGATAGGAACAGGGAATGACAGGCTAAACACAAATTGAGGGTGGAGGCTCCAACCAAAATTCTAGTAGAGATGCTTGATTGAGATGACCCCAAACCACAGGGCTCTTTAGGAGTCTGACTCAGTTGTCGTGGCAGAAACTCCTCATGGAGTGAAGATGAATCTTTTTGATGCTGGATTCACAGATAAGGGGGAGGGGGGAAGGTGGGCATGTCAACATCTCTCTGTATACTAAGACAAACTCCAAATGGATCCACGACTCAGATATTAAAGGTGATACTGTGAATAAGGGGAACAAGGAAGAATTTACCTTTCAGATCAGCAGATAGGGGAAGAGTTCATTACCAAATAGGAAATGAAGAGGATCCCACAAGACAAAATAGATGAGGGGGCAGCTAGGTAACTCAATGGACTGAGGGCCAAGCCTAGAGATGGGGGGTCCTGGGTTCAAATCTGGCCTCAGACATTTCCTAGCTGGGTGACCCTGGGCAAGTCACTTAACCCCCATTGTCTAGCCCTTACTGCTCTTCTGTCTTGGAACCAATACATAGTATTGATTCTAAGATGGAAGGTAAAGGCTTTTTTAAATAAAAAAAAAAAACAGATCATTTTGATTATATAAAATTAAAAAGATTTTGCACAAACTAATATAGATAAAAATTAGAAGGGAAAACTGGCAAAGGGAGAAAAAAATCCTTTGCAACAGGTTTTTCTGAGAAAGGTCTCATAAACAAGATACAGTAGAAACTCATTGTTTTTACTCACCACAAACTATTCAAGGTCTCTACCTTTTTTTTAGTCTTTATTTTTTATTTAAAATGAACTTCAGTTATTAAATATGTTGCTCGACTGTCTCTACCTTTTTCTAATAATAACACAATAGATAAAAATGTTCTTACACAATTGGCATCATAGATTAAAGCCTGTTAGGCAGCCTGGAGGAAAGAAAAAATGTAAGACCCAGAGTCATTTCCTGATAGTCAAAGGCTATTTTCAAAGGAAGAAATCCAAGCTATCATCTGGATGAGGGTTTGCTGAGCCCTTTTCAGAGCTGCTCATCCACCTTTCATTCAATTCTCACCTTTGGCTCCAAGAAGCAGCAGCATGCCCAGAGCTCACACGTGGGTAAATTGTCTCAGCAGGCAGACTAAATCAGGTTGAGGGTAACCAACAAGCCTCAAACCCATCAGTGAGAGAAGCAGATGTCTTTCCCCAGGGAAACAGGCAAATAAGAACAATTTGTTCCAGTGGCCATGGAGGCAACGGAAGCAGAAGCTGTGGAGCACTTAGAACTTGGCCAGACGTGGAAGGTGCCAAGATCATCCACTGCATCCTGGGCCATCGCCAGTCATCTTGACTTTGGTCTTCCCACTCACTGGACTTGGATGGCTTTGGAAGAGAGGGTGAGGCTCATGACTTTGTGCAACATTGCCTCAATGAACCCCAATTCACCATCAAGTTGAGATGTCACTCCATGATGCCATTGGTCTTCTTTGAAAAATGAAGAATGAACAAAAATAGCCACAAACTGGGCAATTTCAGAGATCATTGGGAAGAACTTTATGAGCTGATGCAGAACAAAGTGAGCGGAACTTGGAGAAAAATTTATTTGTCAACATTGAAGAGAAACAACTTTGAAAGACTTTAGAACTCTGATCAATGTCACATGAGTCAATGGGGATAGGACTGGGGATGTAGACTCTAAGCGATCACCCTGGTGCAAATATCAATAATATGGAAATAGATCTTGATCAATGACACATGTAAAACCCAGTGGAATTGTGTGTCGGCTACAGGATATGGGGGGAGGGAAAGAACATGACTCATGTAACCATGGAAAAATATTCTAAATTAATTAAATATATAAAAATTTTCAAATAAAAAAAAGAACTCTGGTCAATGCAATGTTAAACCAAACATCCAGGAAACTGAAGATAAGACAAATGAATCACTTCCTGCTAGAGAAATGATGAACTAATAATGCAGATAGAAACATATATTTTGGTTATGACCAATGTGGGATTTTTCGTTTTGCTGGACTGTATATTTACAATGAATTTTCTCTTTCTCTTTTGACTTAAGCAGGGATATGTGGGAGGGACAGATTATAAATACATGTAGGGTTTTTTTTTTACAAAAATAAAAAAGCTGGTTGTGAAAGAGGAAGAGAAGGAGGTGGCAGGCTCATAGCACCAGTTGTTGATTTCCATTGGAACAGTCTACATGCCTATTTCTATCTCCATGTCAAGGTTTCATTTCTTCTAAAAGGTCTATCCGATTTTGCCAATGGAGACTTGTCAGCCCTTTTCCAATATTCATTCACCTCAGATACCAGGAAATTCCCCCTTCCCCAACATATGAATTTGTTAATGATGTCAATGCTGATAAGAATGTTCCTCCTGATCCTCAGCCAAAAGGTCCTGCAAGACCCTCCTTAAAAACTAGAGAGATCTAGCTTCAGATACTTCCTGGTTGTGTGACCCTGGACAAGTCACTTAATCCCCATTACCTAGTCCTTACTGCTCTTCTGTGGAACCAACACATAGTATTGATTCTATAAGATGGAAGGGAAGCATTTAGAAAAATTAGCCTCAGATCCTCCTTAGACACTTCCTAGCTGTGTGACCCTGGGCAAGTCACTTAACCCTCATTGCCCGGCCCTTACTGATCTTCTGCCTTAGAACCAATATACAGTATTGATTCTAAAATGGAAGAGAAGGGTTAAAAAAACCCAAACTATAGAGATCTTTGACTACCACTCTAGTGAGAGGATTACCTGTCTCATCCACAAGAGGGCAGCCCTAAACAGTTCCCTGTCTCCTATAATCCGGTATATTGCCTTAGAAGCTGTCTTCTCATCCTCTATCACTGGTACCTGAATGATGATTTACAGATGAGGCAGACAAAAGCTGTTCAAGGATTCTATCTGTCCTAATACAAGTGTTCAAGGCTTTCCCAGAGTCAAAGATGAGAATAAAAGGGAACCCATTTTTAATATGAATTCTTTAAGATTATATGGAATTGGGGCAGGTAGGAGGACTCAGTGGATAGAGAGCCAGGCCTAGAGTCTAGAGGTCTTAGGTTCAAATCTGGTCTCAGACACTTCCTAGCTGTGTGACCCTGGGCAAGTCACTTAACCCCCACTGCCCAGCCCTTACTGCTCTTCTACATTGGAACCAATACCACTATTGATTCTAAGATGGAAGGGAAGGGTTGGGGGGAAAAAAATTATGTAGAACACTCAAAATTTTAATCCCAGGGGGCAGCTGGGTAGCTCAGTGGATGGAGAGCCAGGCCCAGAGATAGAAGGTCTTGGGTTCAAATTTGGCCTCAGACACTTCCTAGCTAGGTGACCCTGGGCAAGTCACTTAACTCCATTGCCTAGCCCTTACTGCTCTTCTGCCTTGGAACCCATACACAGTATTGACTCCAAGACAGAAGGTAGGGGCTAAAATTTTAAAAAAATTAATCCCAGATGACTTTATTGGCATCCATGTAAATTTAGCTGCTTGCTCCAGACTGGAGCCTTTGACGTTAGAACTTTTTTGTTTTATTTTATCCCATTAGCCACTGCTGCTTTCTTCAAGTGGGAAAATCTTAAAAGATGAGGCCATTCCTTTTTTCCACCTAATGCATGTGTACATACATTTCAATGAGCCTTTCTTAAATTTTTAATGGATTTATATCACATGGATTAGTAATCCCTAAATAGAGATTTTTTTTTTCATTTTTCCCAAGGTTACGTGATTCATGTTGTCTCCCTCTCCTCTTCCCTCCGCACTCCTGGAGCTGTCAAGCAATTGCCCTGGGTTATAAATATAGTATCAGGTGGATTTTTTTTTAAGTTCATTCTTTCTCCCTTATGCAGTGTGATTATTTCACAGGTAAACTCTCAAGGGGGAAGAGACGCCCAAAGTACCTCCACAAGGACCTAAAAAAATACCCAGAGTCATTTTTCTGGCATTCGTCAAATAATTCAGAAGAACTCCCTGGAAAGATTTATGTATATGTAATACATAATACATATACATTATATATACAAATATATATATATAATACAATACATATAATTTTGCATGTATTTTATAATATTCACAGTCCCTTAGTTTTTCACATTGACTCCTAAAATCATTTAAGAAGGTCTCCTCTCGACTTATCTAGAGAACATGGAAGAAGGAGTGGGAGAAGGCAGATAACATCTCATGAACTTTATGGTAATCTGAACTCAACAAATGAGAATTGAATAAAAATGGAGACAGGTGGGGAGAGAAGGAAGGGGGAATTTAAGAGGGAGAAGAGATGAGGAGGAAACAGTGACACGCAAGACAAATTTCAGCTTTGATGGGGAGATCATGGAGATATTAAAGGATGAGAAAGAAAGTATAAGAATCAGTGAATGCGTTGGGTTAAGTGAAGAGAGGAAGAGTAAAGGGGAAGAAAGAGAGCCCTTCAATGAGCTCAAGGCACACTCTTTCACCATCTTCTTTGTAAAGAGAGGAATGAGGGCAGGGAAGGCAAGAAAAGCTATGAGTATATGATGGAGGGATATAATTGATTAACAATCAAATATGAATGGGGGACAGCTGAGTGACTCAGTGGATGGAGACCCAGGCCCAAAGACGGGAGGTCCTGGGTTCAAATTTGACCTCAGACACTTCCCAGCTGTGTGACCCTGGGCAAGTCACTTGACCCCCATTGCCTAACCCTTACTGTGCTTTTGCCTTAGAACCAATACTCAATATTATTGATTCTAAGATGAAAGGTAAGGGTTTAAAAAAATATGAATGAGATGAACTCACCCATAAACTAGAGAAGATAGCAGAATGGATTAGAAATCAGAATTTAACAATATGTTACTGATAGAAAATACTCTTGAAATAAAGACTCACACAGAGTTAAACTGTTTTTTTTTCCCTCAAGAATTCTAATTTCATTTTAAAAAATCTCTTGCTAAATTTCTTTAATGTACTCTGGATGTCCTTAAAGCCAATCAAACTTTTTTTTTTTCCAAATGATGATTTCCTTGCATTAATTTGGAAATTCTCCCTTCTGGATTTACCTTTTGGTGCTTCAGTGTTTCTTCACTGTATTTAGAATTTTCTTCTGAATAATGTTCCTCCTAGAACTTCTTGGAATCATGGTTTTTTGGCCTGGTCTTGGTTTCCAGGGACTCTCAATGATAGACATCCCTCAATGTAACTGACGGGTCCCCGTTGACTTATTACATTTGGTAGCAAAGGCCTCTCCAGAGGAATGATTATGTGAAAACTCAATGTCCATTCTAGAGGGGATAGAAGACCCACCCAAGCCTTATGTCGTCAATGACCAAAATGTTTAGTGATGGACGTTCTATCCAGCCAACTGTGGCCACAGAAAGGCTGGAGAGCAGAGCCGGAGGCACCAGTTCTCCCAGGCTGTGTGCAAAATGGCATTGTGATGGGACAGCTCCCAAGATATCTTTCCAGATGTCGCTTCTGTATGGCAAAAGTCCCATTGGCGACGTAGGTTACAGATATTCCCCCTGCTTTTTTTTGGTGGTTTCCAGGATGGTGACTGAGAGAAAGCAATGGTGTGTGATGCCTCTGCTTCTTGGCATCTTCAAGTATAGTAATCAGCCAAACAGAATGACACAGGAGGTTGGAATGTTCCCAGATTTACTCAAGGTTGACCAACAAGGGAGAGAAAGTCCCTAATTGCACATCAAAGATGGTGATGGTTTCGGGCTTCCTAGTTGCCTTCTCTACCTCTGTTTGAGGAACCCAGGTTCTCTGCTCTCTCATTTCCTGAGCAGTCAACTACTGGGACTATCCTATTCTGTGGTGCTCCTTGGAAGGCTCTGGAAGCCAGCATCCACCTCTATTTCTCCGTGCAGAATATATCTCCAGGCTCTGCGATGGAATCTGGACTTTTGTGCCAGATCCAGGTTCCACCTCCATCTGCACTTTTTCATGGAGGAAACACGTCTTAACTAATCCTGGGCCCTCCATGGTCTGGATCCTGCTGCTATTGGGGTTGCTCAGTCATTTTTCAGTTGTGTCTGACTCTTCATGACTCCGTTTTGGCATTTTCTTGGCAAAGATACCGGAGTGGTTTGTCATTTCTTTCTCCAGCTCATTTTACAGATGAGGAAACTGAGGCCAAGAGGGATAAGTGACTTGCCCAGGGTCACATAGCTAGTAAGTGTCTGGGAATGGATTTAAACTCAGGAAGAGGAAGACTAATGACCCAGTACTCTATCCAATTTGAAGCCAGGCTTTCCCAGCTCCAGACTTGGCTCTTTATCCACTGACCTAGCTGTCCCTACCATAAGACTTTTAATGTCTCCATCTTAACCAGAATTCTTTGGACCACATCTATCTTTCTTTCTTTCTTTCTTTCTTTCTTTCTTTCTTTCTTTCTTTCTTTCTTTCTTTCTTTCTTTCTTTCTTTCTTTCTTTCTTTCTTTCTTTCTTTCTTTCTTTCTTTCTTTCTTTCTTTCTTTCTTTCTTTCTTTCTTTCTTTCTTTCTTTCTTTCTTTCTTTCTTTCTTTCTTTCTTTCTTTCTTTCTTTCTTTCTTTCTTTCTTTCTTTCCCCTTACCTTCCATCTTAGAGTCAATACTGTGTATTGGCTTCAAGGCAGAAGAGTGGTAAGGGCTAGGCAATGGGGGTCAAGTGACTTGCCCAGGGTCACACAGCTGGGAAGTATCTGAGGTCAGATTTGAACCTAGGACCTCCCATCTCTGGGAGGCCTGGCTCTCCATCCACTGAGCTACCCAGCTGCCCCCGACCACATCTTTCTTAATAGAAGGCATCACATTTTTATTACTAGAAGATGAGACCACCATTCATCCCTACAGATATAAGTCAATTATGGCTTTAAGTATTCTGTACAAAGAATCCATCCAATGGTGTTAATGTTAGTAAAAAAAAAAACCCTATAAACAAGAAAAAAATATTACATTGATTAAAGAGCAAAAAGGGTTTGCTAGTAGGTCCCAGAGAAGTAAGAGCAAATTCATTGTCAGTTTGTTGATTATTCCAACTGGAAACACCATAATAAAATATATATTACCTTTATTGATTATTGCAGAACTTTAGACTTCATCCTACACTCATAGCTTTCGTGGCTACCCTAGCCCCAAGGCCAGGTCTTTTACATTTCACCACTTCCTTAGGGTTCTCTGGTGTGAATTTCTCTAGTCTCTCTGCCATTGGCATAAGCCCCCACCAGTGGTGTTCTTTGAGTTGTAAAGGTCCCCTGAACGCTTAACAGTCAGATTAGCTTTCCCAAAGGAATATTTACTTCAAAAGTATAATAATAATAATAATAATAAATATAGAATAATAACAAATATAAAATAACTCCCTTATTACATGAAGGAATAATCCCTCTTCCCCTCTCCCCTCGGTTTCTAGGGAGGTAAACAGGGGAATTCGTTTTGCAGCTTAATTTAGCTCCCACAAGGAATCGATTCTACCAAATTCCAAGTCTAAAGCCCTATGACTCAATTCCTGGCACCCTGGCTTTTCAAGATTTCCCTGTGGGGCTCAGTAACATCTGGCCTGGAATCTTGCCTCCAAGACTGTAGTGGTTTGAGCTCCCATGAGCAGAGACTCCACTACATATGCCTAGAATTTCTCAAGGACGTAGGACCTAAAGGGCATGGAAGGGAGATGGTCCTTCCCTCTAGCTAGCTTAGTTCGGGGTGCTCATGCTCAGGGTGAATAGGACCTTCATGCTTTAGATGGGGCTGGAAAGAGAGTAAGACTGTCCCAGGCGGTCAGTGTTAAAGATGCAGCTTGTTCCAGCTAGGTAGCCGATGCATGAGGTCACTCCTCCCAAACCCTTGCTCCCCATCTACCATTCATGAGGTAGAGGAATTCAGAACATCTTCTTCCAGAAGCAGTTTCCTGGTGTTTCCCACAAGTGTGCTTCCATTTTAGAACATCAGACTATGCATCAAAGACTATGTCTATAGCTATATAGGCATATATGTATAAATATAAATAACATTATTACAACATATATTGTTATATATAAATTTTATTATATTAGACAATATGTGGTATATAATATAAATATAATTAAACTGGATTTAGGCATTCAGAGAATGTTTTATATCTATTAATCACATTTCTTTATTAATTACATTGTATTTGGATGACATGGAGTGATTACTAAAAGCATATTCTCCATTGTTATCAAAACCTCATTTGGAATTAATAAGTTTAAAATTAGTAAATGTACAATGGAGCTTGAAGGCTTTGAACTTGAATCAGGGGGGTTGAGCTGAATCTTGAAGGCAATACTTAGAATAGCTTATTCTTCTCCAGGCATGACACATTGAGCAAGAAGCAATCAAGAATCTGGCCTCAGACACTTCCTAGCTGTGTGACCTTGGGCAAGTCACTTAACCCCTATTGCCTAGCCCTTACCACTCTTCTGCCTTAGAGCCAATTCACAGTATTGATTCTAAGATGGAAGGTGAGGGTTTAAAAAAAAAAAAGAAGCAATCAGGGAAAAAGCTGTGTTAGTGCCTGTTAAGAGACTGACTGGCATCCTCAAGTCAAAATCAAGCATTTTTAGAGCAATTAACATTTGTGCAGTACTGGTCTTAACCTGTACTTTTGGTGCAGTAAAAAGGCAAGAACTTATCCCAAAAATGACCAAATAGAATATATACAATGTTAATAATGTTAATAGAACACAGGGTTCATTTACCCAATGGAGCTACAGAGCACACTGTAAATAGGTTAAAATTCTATAGAAATACATTTGGAAGAAATAACCTCAAAACAAAAGCTGAAAAAATATAGATGCTGCTGAATTTTCTAATATTACAAAAAGTGTCCTTTTTTTCTGTAGAATAAAAGAGGAGAGGGGCAGCTAGGGGTGGCTCAGTAGATTGAGAGCCAGGCAGTTCTGAATTCAAATTTGACCAAAGATACTTCCTAGCTGTGTGATCCTGAGCAAATTACTTAATCCCCACTGTCTAGTCCTTGTTGCTTTTCTGCCTTGAACTCAATACACAGTATTGATTCTAAGACAGAAGGTAAGGGTTAAAAATTAAAAAAAAAAAGGAGGAGATCCAAGAGTGGAATCAAAAGACCTTTCACAGAAAATATCCCCATGAACTCTACCAATAACATATCAACCAAAATATTGAACAAATGGCTGTCAGAGCAATTTGTTTTTAAAAATACAGAGGTTTATGATATTGAGTCTGGTTTAAATCATTGCCACTAAAAATTGTTTAGTGGTGTCCAGCTCTTTGTGACCTCATTTGGGGTTTTCTTGTCAAAGACTTTTTTTTTTTGTGACTTGCCATTTCCTTCTCTAGCTCATTTTATAAATGAGGAAATGAAGGCAAATGGAGTTAAGTGACTTACCCAAGGTCACACAGCTAGTAAGGGTCTGGGGCCACATCTAAACTCAGGAAGATGAGAATTCCTGATTCCAGGGCTCACTCTCTGCACACTGTACCTACCACTTACCTGTCCTACCCAAAATTTCAGATTATTTTTCCTTAAGGAATCCAGACTTGTTGATTGATACAGATTATTCAGTGAAGTTGTTTAACTATGTAACTTGTCAGTGCAAGCTGCAAAAACTTAGTATCCACCAGAAATTTAGACGGACATGATGGGATAGTCAGAACAAACCCCAGAAGCTCATTATCCTTCATAAATAATGAATTCCCTTCCTACACATACAAACCTTCAATATATCTTTGAGAATTTAGCAAATAAACTCTATGGGAGTCAGCACATTATAACAAACAGAACTATTGCCCAAACATGCCATGGATACACAAAAATTTAAGAATAATGGCGTAGCTGGGTGGCTCAGTGGATGGAGAGCCAGACCTAGAGGTGGGAAGTCCTCAGTTCAAATCTGGTCTCAGACACGTCCTAGCTGTGTGACCCTGGGCAAGTCATTTAACCTCCATTACCTAGTCTTTACTGCTCTTCTGCCTTAGAACCAACATGCAAGTATTGATTCTAAGATGGAAGGTAAGGGTTAAAAAAAAAAAAAGAAAGATGGGGCAGCTGGGGCTCAGTGGATACAGAGCAAGGTCTCAACACAGAAAGTCTTGGGCTCAAATCTGGCCTCAGACACTTCTTAGCTGTGTGACCCTGGGCAAGTCACTTAATCCCCATTCCCTAGCTTTTACCATTCTTCTGCCTTGGAACACTTGATATCAATTCTAAGATGATATTTTTAATAGATGCCACTCTGTTAAATACTTGAACAATGGGGAATATTCAAGATAT
The DNA here is from genome assembly GCF_027887165.1 of Monodelphis domestica. NCBI lineage: Eukaryota > Metazoa > Chordata > Mammalia > Didelphimorphia > Didelphidae > Monodelphis > Monodelphis domestica. The sequence continues at coordinate 72,374,832 of NC_077229.1, read as the reverse complement.
AGACCTAATAAAAGAAATTATATGACGTCAGACACTTCCTAGCTGTGTGACCCTGGGCAGGTCACTTAACCTCTATTGCCTAGCCATTACTGTTCTACCTTGGAATTCAGTATCAATACTAAGACAGAAGACAAGGGTTTTGGAATCCATATTGAGTATCATTTCTAAGACAAGAGGTAAAGATTAAAAAAAAAAAAAGAAAAGAAATTATAGCCATGTGGGGACAAGACAGGGTCCCTGGTATTCTTAGCATCTTGTCTGCTTTTGGAATCCTTGTGATGAGACCAGAGAAGATAAAATGGCATCATGATGCTCTGTTCAATGGCAAAAGTCTATCCCTTCAGTAGTCCACAGAACATGAAATATTAATGATCTATTACAGGCTGTGGACTGTCCTTGGTCCTTTTCTATCCTTACACACATAATGTCATCTGAGCTCTAAAGCATCCCTGGCAAGCAAGCAAGACTGACGTTCTCAGTCCTCTTCGAGGTGAGGAAACAAGTTTAGAGGAGTTAAGCGATACAGTTAATGTGTCAGAAATTCGTGCCACACACTGACCGGCACCTTCCCTGGGATCTCTGAGGTTTTCTTGAACTCTTATGTTCCCTGTTCTAAGTCCTGATTTTTTTCTGAAATCTCTCTAGTTTTTCTGTCTAGAATCTCTAGAATTTCTCTAGTCCAGCATCTTTTCTGTTCTGCAATTAAAGGACTTGGATTCAAATCCTATCTTTGACATTGATTACTTGTGTGACCTTGGGCAAGTCACCTTAGGTCTCCAGATCTTATTTTCCTCACCTGTAAAATGAGGAAATGGGAACAACTAACTTCCCTTTCAGTTCCAGATCGAGGATCCAGTTATATTTGTTCCTAAATTCTCAAATGGCAAAACTGTATCCCTAGGACTCTCTTGGCTCCATGGTTTTTAGTTTTTATACCCATCATTCTCCTTTAATATGTAACTATCAACCTTTCCTTCTCCTTATCTTCTTTCTCTTTTCATTAAATTTCTCCCTTATGTTTTTTTTTACCCTTTTCTTGGGGGAACATTTAATTTGTATTTTAATATAAATGACCAAGGGGGCAGCTGGGTGGCTCAGTGGATGGAGAGCCAGACCTAGAGATGGGAGGTCCTAGGCTCAAATCTGACCTCAGACACTTCCCAGTTGTGTGACCCTGGGCAAGTCACTTGACCCCCATTGCCTAGCCCTTACCACTCTTCTGCCTTGGAGCCAATACATAGTATTGATTCCAAGACAGAAAGTATGGGTTTTATATATATATATGTGTGTGTGTGTGTGTGTGTGTATAATTTTTATTTTATATATTTTTATTTTGTTAATTTTATTTTTAATTTTATATATTTTATTATATATATAGACACATACATATATATATACATACATATATACATACATATATATACATACATATATATATATATATATATATATACACACACACACAAACACACACATGACCAGTCATTTTCTCAAAGCCTATTTTAAATCCCATCCTTCACTTCCTAGCTGTGTGACCCTGGGCAAGTCACTTCACCCCCATTGCCTTATCCTTTCCATTCTTCTGCTTTGGAACCGATCCTTAGTGTTGATTCTAAGAAGGTAAAAATCAAGTCTTGGCTTTGCCCAGTGTATACACCTCCCATGGCTTCCTCCATGAAGATGCCTCCCCTACACTGGACATTCTGCAGGACAAAGTTCCAACTCCCCAGACTACCAACAAAGGTTCTTCTAGCCTAGCCCCCAGCTGGGTGACTTGTTTCTATCTCCAGTTGTCTCACCTCCCCTCTTCTGAGGACGTCCACCTCACAGTTCCCTCTGCCTGGAATGCCTTTCTTCTCATCTTGGGAAACACCAAAATGCCACAGTAGCGCCATCTTTCCTTGGGCTCTCCTTCTCCCCTACTGCCCTGCCTGTGATCACAGGCAAAAAAGGCTTCAGCTAGCCTGAGCTCCTGGACACTGGCCTGCAGGGCATCGGCGATTCCTGTCCTTTGCTATTCTGCCTCCTACAATGCCCCAGAATTTGACCAATCTCTTCCTCTTTTCTGCGGCATCTAACTAGGCTCTTTAACTATAGCACAGAGTAGATGCTCAATAAATTCTTTAAAAAAATTTCTGTCCTACTTTTTTATTATAAAAATCAAATTTTATTATAAGACCAAAATTACAATATTCACATCTAGATAAAGTGACATTTTTTAGTTTTTTTTTTAGTTTAGTTATTGTTGGGTTGTTGTTTTTTTTTTTGTATTGGCTCCAAGGCAGAAGAGTGGTAAGGGCTAGGCAATGGGAGTCAAGTGACTTGCCCAGGGTCACACAGCTGGGAAGTGTCTGAGGCCAGATTTGAACCCAGGACCTCCCATTTCTGGGCCTGGCTCTCCATCCACTGAGCCACCCAGCTGCCCCCCTGCTCAATAAAGTCTTGCTGCTAGAGCTCCATCCTAGAAGCCGAGATGCCCCAGTTTTGTTTTTCATTCAGTCCCTGGGCAAGTCCCTCCCATACATCCTTGGGCAAATACCTTCTCTCCGGGTCTCGGGTTCTCCCTCTGTAGCGGAGGAGGTGGACTAGCCTCTGTGTAGGATGTCTTCCGGCTCTGATGCTCTGTGGTTCTCTCTGAGCTCAGCTTCCTCTCAAACATGCTCCCCCACCCCCTACAGAGTTTCTGTAAGTCAAAGCTCTTAGGCAGGAAACCAAGAATGTGTAAGAGGGAGGGGGGAGCCCAGTCAGAGGCCGAAGGAAAGGGAGCTCGCAGGGCTGGGGTCACTCCGTAAGAAAGCATCCCCGGGGCTGCTCCCAGCTGCCTTCTTCCTCCACAGGGATGGCGTCCTTCCCAGGAACTCCCAGGCAGGTAGGTGCCCGCCGCTGTGCCATACCGGCAGGCTTGATGGGGCTGGGGGGAGAGCTAGTGTCTAACGGGCAGCAGGAGGACTCTGAAACCAAAAGCAAAAGTTGTTCAGTCCCTTAGCCTTGGGATCAGAAATTCCGGACCAAAAGGTATCCTAGGGGTCACGGTGCCCATTTCCTCCCATTTTAGGGACGAAGAAACTGAGGCCTGGGAGGTCGTGGAGCCCATCTGCTCTCATTTTAGGGATGAAGAAGCGGAGTCCTGAGAGCTCAAGTGATTTGCCGGATGTCACACAGGTAGGAAGTAACCCAGACAAGATCCAAACCCACTTCCTCCCGACTCCAAGGCTGGCCCTCCATCCCCCGTCTGCTCACCACATGGCCTCCCTTTTACTTCTAGTTTCAGGAAAGGGGGAGCGCCTTGGTCCCCCCAACCTCCTCTGCAGCCAGCTTGTGAGGTGCGTGCGAACAGGGGCGATGGAATGTAACTAAACCGTATCTCCGGCAGCCCCCGGCAGAGAACCGTGCGTGGGGTGGACTTCCTTCACCTGTCTAAGGCCATGGCCCATCTTGTCTAGGGTGAGGAGGTAAGCCGGGCTGGGCCCCCTGGGAAACTTGGGAGAGAAACTACCTGGGAATGCTGGGTGCTGGAGGACACTTCAAACAGGTTCCACTGCCTTCCTGACCTTCTGCAGACGAGGAGATGGGACCTGAGGGCTTCTAGGGTTCCTGAGAGTTCTCTAGCCCTAGACACGCAAGAGTTATCCGCGACCAACTTCCTTGCCTTCCTAGACACCCCAAATCCCTTCCTCCTCCTCCTCCCCAACCCCCATCCCCATCTTCTGACCCTCCCTGCTTCCCTTCCCTCCACTCATCCCTTTGACCAGCTTGGTTTCAGCGAGATCATGGAGGCTTTCAATGCCAAGCCCAAGAGTTTGGATTTTGTCTGCTGAGCACCCAGGGATAAGTGGGGCTGAGGTCACATCCACAGACTCAACAGGCCCCTAGACTACCACTCGGGGTTCCTGGGAGAGGGAGGGACTCCTGGCGGGACCGGATGGACGAGGAGTTCGGTTCTCTGTGTGCCAGTTTATTCCCAAACCCTCTTGTCTTCTTCTCACTCGCTTTTGCCCAAGCCACCTCCCTGGGATGCCGTCTCCCTGGCCGTGTTTCTCTTCCTCCTCTACGTTCCTGGTGTGTGGAAAGGGGCGGCCTTTCACAGCTCACCCGAGGCTCAGCGGAGTAGGGAAACTAGGATCCTGGGCTGAAAAGCCAAGGAATAGGGCCTCCGTGCTCTCAGAGGGAGAGGGAGGAGCTGCTGGCACATCTTCTCTTGGGCCACCATCGTATTCTTTCTCTTCTCCTAGGTTTGAGGCTGGAATGGCACCTCTGGGTGAGGACACGCCACTGATTGAACAGCGGTCCTACAGCCTGTCCTCCAGTGAGGCTGGCTCTCTGCAGGTGTTGCTGTGCCCTCGAAGCCCAGGGTCCCCTCAGGTCCTCACCTTCTTCTTTGGGGAATACTCTGCTGAAGAGCTTTGTGTGCAGGCTGCCAAGGCCTGTGGTGAGCAGAAGGGAAAGAGTCAAGTTTGGGGGCTGCCGAGTCCCAACTGGGAAAAGGAGCAGACTTGGGAGCCCCCCATTCCCCTTCTCAGCCCCCATCTCCCTATTGAGCCCCCAGTGAGATTCCATACTCCTATGGGAGCCCCATCTCCCTAGTGAGGTTCTACCCCTTCTCTTTAGCCTCCATCCCTTTGAGCCAAGGCCAGTCCCCCCTCTCTGAAGTCTCTTCTCATGGAGCCCTCATTCTGTCATTGAGCCCTTCCCTGAGCTCCCATCTTCCTTCTTCCAGCACAGAGCCTGGCACAATGCTTCTTGATTTCACTTGATTTACTGAGTCCCCCCCCCCCCCATTGATGCCCAATGCCCTCATGGAGCTCCGTCCCCTTTCCTGGGCTCTACCTCCCCCCACCATGTTCTAATCCCATCACTCATCCGGCCCCTCTCCCCCTGCCCAGCCCCGCACCCCTCTAAGGTCATGGAAAGCTGGAGCTGGATCTCCCTTCACTGTCCTCAGGCTCCTTCCTGAGTGAACCAGCTTCTTTCTGCCCCTTGCAGGGATCCTGCCTGTATGTCACGCGCTCTTTGCCTTGACCACTGAAGACCTGTCCTGCTGGTTCCCACCCAACCACATCTTCACAGTGGAAGATGCTACCAGCCAGATCCTCCTCTACAGGATCCGGTATGGGGCTGGGTGGGAGCGGGAACAGGACAAGTGAAGGGGAAGGGAGGTAGTGAGGGGAGGGGTTGAGGTTTCCTCCAGATGTTATCTGCAGAGATGCCTCCATCACACAAGCCTGCCCCCAGTCCTTGCTTAGCATCTGGGCCAAAATGTCATCTGCTAACTTAAATCACAAGATACGCTTTGTCGAATTGGGGGAGAGGATGCAGTTTAGAACCCAGAATAACAGAGCTGGGAGGGAGCTTAGAGCAGAGAATGTCAGAGCTGGGAGGACCCTTAGAACAGGGAATGTCAGAACTGGGAGGGAGCTTAGAACAGAGAATGTCAGAGCTGGGAGGGAGCTTAGAACAGAGAATGTCAGAGCTGGGAGGGAGCTTAGAACAGAGAATGTCAGAGCTGGGAGAGTCCTTAGAACAGGGAATGTCAGAGCTGGGAGAGACCTTAGAACAGAATGTCAGAGCTGGGAGGGAGCTTAGAACAGAGAATGTCAGAGCTGGGAGAGACCTTAGAACAGAGAATGTCAGAGCTGGGAGAGTCCTTAGAACAGAGAATGTCAGAACTGGGAGGGAGCTTAGAACAGAGAATGTCAGAGCTGGGAGGGAGCTTAGAACAGAGAATGTCAGAGCTGGGAGGGAGCTTAGAACAGAGAATGTCAGAGCTGGGAGAGACCTTACAACAGAGGATGTCAGAGCTAGGAGAGACCTTAGAATAGAGAATGTCAGAGCTGGGAGGGAGCTTAGAATAGAGAATGTCAGAGCTGGGAGAGACCTTAGAACAGAATGTCAGAGCTGGGAGAGACATTAGAACAGAGAATGTCAGGGCTGGGAGGGAGCTTAGAACAGAGAATGTCAGAGCTGGGAGAGACCTTACAACAGAGGATGTCAGAGCTGGGAGAGACCTTAGAATAGAGAATGTCAGAGCTGGGAGGGAGCTTAGAACAGAGAATGTCAGAGCTGGGAGAGACCTTAGAACAGAATGTCAGAGCTGGGAGAGACCTTAGAACAGAGAATGTCAGGGCTGGGAGGGAGCTTAGAACAGAGAATGTCAGAGCTGGGAGAGACCTTACAACAGAGGATGTCAGAGCTGGGAGAGACCTTAGAATAGAGAATGTCAGAGCTGGGAGGGAGCTTAGAACAGAGAATGTCAGAGCTGGGAGAGACCTTAGAACAGAGGATGTCAGAGCTGGGAGAGACCTTAGAACAGAGAATGCCAGAGCTGGGAGAGACCTTAGAGCAGAGAATGTCAGAGCTGGGAGAGACTTTAGAACAGAGAATGTCAGAGCTGGGAGAGACCTTAGAACAGAGAATGCCAGAGCTGGGAGGGAGCTTAGAGCAGAGAATGTCAGAGCTGGGAGAGACTTTAGAACAGAGGATGTCAGAGCTGGGAGAGATCTTAGAACAGAGAATGCCAGAGCTGGGAGGGAGCTTAGAACAGAGAATGTCAGAGTTGGAGGGGACCTTAGAACAGAGAATGTCAGAGCTGGGAGAGATCTAGGAACAGAGAATGTCAGAGTTGGGAGGACCCTTAGAACAGAATGTAAAAGCTGTGTGTGTGTGTGTATTTTAAACAGGATGTTGAAGCTGAGAGGGGCCTGAGAACACAATGTCAGGGCTGGGAGGGCCTTAGAATATGGAACATAGAGTGTCCTGCAGCTCTAGATGAGTCCTCTAAGCATGGAATGTCTGATTTGGAAGGTGCCTTAGGACATAGAATTCCCAAACTGGAAGGCCTTTAGGGATCATGAAGTTTAACTCCCTCCTTTTATAGAGCAGGAAACTGATCCTCAAGGAGGAGAGACCTACGCTGAGACTAAGTTCTAGGTGTCTCACAAGGAGCTGTGTTTCAGGAGAGCCCTGGACACCTTCCCTACTTTCTCTAGCCCCCAATAAAGGAGGTGGCACTCTTCTTATCTCTGAGGTAGGGGTTCAGGTGGAATGTCAGAGAAAAGGAAACAAGTAGATGATCTTTCCCAGCCACCTCAGGACTGATTGATCCAGGCAAAAGAAGGCTCCTTCCCAGACCCCTCTGCCTCTGGGACTCAGGATTTGTCTTGCTCTTTCATCAGCTTCTTCTTTCCAAACTGGCTCGGCCTGGAGAAGTGTTATCGCTTTGGACTGCAGAAGGACAGAGCCAATGCCATCCTGGACTTCCCTGTCCTTGAATATCTCTTTGCTCAGGTCAGTTCCTCACTTCCAATCCCTCCTCCCCAACAAATCAGGAGGAGCCTCCGTCACATCGCTCCTGAGGACATCAGTGGCATCGCCTAGCCCAGAAGCCAAGGCCTCTAAAGTAGTTTCTCAGCCAGGGAGAGGCATTGCCACCAGCCAGCCATACTTTCCCCACATCCTCTCATAGGGAAGGGCACCACACCACTAGATAGCTCAGTTTGGGGACGAGATCAGGGCTCAGCCTTCATTAGAGATATAATACTTGTATGAATGGATTTACTCTTTAGTTCTGCTAAGATGTAATTGGCATCCTTAAAAGGAGTTCATCCATCCATGAGAAACTCACTGAAGAAAAAAGAAAATGTAGAAGCTTGAGTGATGGCTAGAAATACTCTAGAATTCAGCCAAGTAGAGGCGAGTTGGAAAGCAGAAGTGGAATGTTGGTCCTCTGTCCCAGCAGGCAGACTGCTGAGTTGGGCAGAACCACACTGGCACAGAATGGAGTGGAAGTGAAGATAAGGGGAACAAGATGGCGCCAGACCTAGAATAGTGAGATCATGTAAGGGATTAGGTGGTGAGAATAGTAATCTTTTTTTAAACCCCTTACCTTCCATCTTAGAATCAATACTAAGTATTGGTTCCAAGACAGAAAAACATTAAGAGCTAGGCAATGGGGGATTAAGTGACTTGCCCAGGGTCATACAGTTATTTGAACTACAGTTATTTGAAGATTTGAACCCAGGACCTACTGTCTCCAAGGCCTGGTTCTCTTTCCACTGAGCCACCTAGCTGCCCTGAAATGGTAACCATGGGAAATAAGAATACCCCACCATATGTCAGTGTCCTGGGACAAAGTCCTGGTTGCTATACACTCATTATGGTTCTAATGGAAGCCTGGAAAGGCTATCAGAATAAATTTCTGAGGCTAATGCAATTAAATTCTTCCATTTTCCCATCTGTAAAATGGCTACAACAATACTCAAGCCACAAAAGTGCTTCATAAATCTTTTTTAAAAAATGTAATTGTTATTACTATTGCCATCACTGCCATCTACAACAAAACCAACTTACCATTTCAAGACCAAGTAAGGATTTTAGGACTCCCGTACCCCAGTCCCATTTCCCTTCTTAGCCCAGTCCCACCATGGAGAAGAGAAGGAGCTTGTCCAAACCACGATCAAGATAGCAAAGGGGACCAGTTGTGGCCAGCAGCTAGTGCTGCCTCAGTGAACAGGATGGTAGTGTGGTTGTCGTGGATAGATCATGGGGTGATCATTTTAGAGAATCTTAGCAATTATCGAGTCATAGTTCCCTAGCTCTAGAGCTAGACGGGACCCCAGGGGCCATCCAGGACTGCCTCCCCATTTTACAGATAAGGAGACAGAGGCCACAAAGGGAGTAAATGGTGGGGATGCAAACCCAGGTGCCTTCACTCCAAATGCAGTCTTTTCTGGAGGGGGAGTTCATTAGTATACTGGTCTGGATGGTTCCTATCTCTTTCTCCTGTGGAGAATAAAGGGATTTCTTTCCACAGTCCCGAAATGACTTCATCAGTGGGAGGATGAATCTGACGCTGAATCTTAAGGAGCAGGGAGAGTGCCTGAGCCTGGCAGTGCTGGATCTGACTCGGATGGCTAAGGAACAGGGCCTGTGCCCCAAGAAGATCCTCAGGAGCACCAGGTGAGGATGCCCTCCCTCTCCTAGGAAGGCTGAGAGATTCACAGGATGAGCTCTGACCTGTCCTACCTTCTCCAGTAATCAGTCCATGCCTCCTTTAAGAATCTATTTATTGGGGACAGCTGGGTAGAGAGTCAGGCCCAGAGACAGGAGGGTTCAAACTGATCTCAGACACTTCCCAGCTGTGTGACCCTGGGCAAGTCACTTAACCCCCATTACCTAGCCCTTACCACTCTTCTGCCTTGGAACCAATACTAAGTATTGATTCCAAGATGGAAGGTAAGGGTTTAAAAAAAAAAGGGAGTCTATTTATTGAGGACAGCTGGGTAGCTCAGTGGATTGAGAGTCAGGCCCAGAGATAGGAGGGTTCAAATCTGGCCTCAGACACTTCCTAGCTGTGTGACCCTGGGCAAGTCACTTGACCCCCATTGCCTAGCCCTTACCACTCTTCTGCCTTGGTGAAAGAAAGAAAGAAAGAAAGGAAGAAAGGAAGAAAGGAAGAAAGAAAGAAAGAAAGAAAGAAAGAAAGAAAGAAAGAAAGAAAGAAAGAAAGAAAGAAAGAAAGAAAGAAAGAAAGAAAGAAAGAAAGAAAGAAAAAAGGAAGGAAGAAAAAGAAGGAAGGAAGGAAGGAAAGAAAGAAAGAAAGAAAGAAAGAAAGAAAGAAAGAAAGAAAGAAAGAAAGAAAGAAAGAAAGAAAGAAAGAAAGAAAGAAAGAAAGAAAGAAAGGAAGGAAGGAAAAGAAAGAAAGAAAGGAAGGAAAAGAAAGAAAGAAAGGAAGGAAAAGAAAGAAAGGAAGGAAGGAAAAGAAAGAAAGAAAGAAAGAAAGAAAGAAAGAAAGAAAGAAAGAAAGAAAGAAAGGAAGAAAGGAAGAAGGAAAGAAAGGAAGAAAGGAAGGAAAAGAAAGAAAGAAAGAAAGAAAGAAAGAAAGAAAGAAAGAAAGAAAGGAAGAAAGGAAGAAGGAAAGAAAGGAAGAAAGGAAGGAAAAGAAAGAAAGAAAGAAAGAAAGAAAGAAAGAAAGAAAGAAAGAAAGAAAGAAAGAAAGAAAGAAAGAAGGAAAGAAGGAAAGAAAGAAAGGAAGGAAAAGAAAGAAAGAAAGGAAGGAAGGAAAAGAAAGAAAGAAAGAAGGAAAGAAAGGAAGGAAGAAGGAAAGAAAGGAAGGAAGGAAGGAAAAGAAAGAAAGGAAGGAAGGAAAAGAAAGAAAGAAAGAAGGAAGGAAAGAAAGAAGGAAAGAAAGAAAGAAGGAAGGAAGGAAGGAAGAAAGGAAGGAAAGAAAGAAAGAAAGAAAGAAAGAAAGAAGAAAAGAAAGAAAGGAAGGAAGGAAAAGAAAGAAAGAAGGAAAGAAAGAAAGGAAGAAAGAAGGAAAGAAAGAAAGAAAGAAAGAAAGAAAGAAAGAAAGAAAGAAAGAAAGAAAGAAAGAAAGAAAGAAAGAAAGAAAGCAGGAGAAAGGGAGGAGGAAAGAGAAAGACTGGGAGGAAGGAAGGGAGGGAAGGAGAGAGGGAGGAAGGAAGGAAGGAAGGAAGAAAGGAAAGAAAAGAAACAAAAAAAGTAGGAGGAAGGGAGGAGGAAAGAGAAAGACTGGGAGGAAGAAAGGAAGGGAGGGAGGGAAGGAGAGAGGAAGAAGGAAAGGAAGGGAGAAAGAAAGAAAGAAAGAAAAAAACATACACACCTGGGATTAACAGAAGGAAACCTGCCGGGCAAGGATCTAGTTTGGTAGTTTATAGAATCAAAGGCCTAGACTGGGAAGGGCTCTCAGAGACCATCAAGGCAAGATGAGGATCCTCAAGATGAGGAATCTGAAGCCCAGAGAGGTCAAGTAATTTGCCCAAAGTCACACAGGCAAAATGTATTGGTGATGGGATTTAAATCTAGGTCTACCAACTCCAGAGTCCATGCACAATGCCTCATTGCCTACCCAGAGGGGGCTAGAGAGTCACCCTTTTATTGCAAGGGTCCTAGGAGTTTGGAGGAAGGATAGACTTCTCATCATCTACGTGTATGACTCGGTGCCTGTGTGTGTACACTAACTACTAGGCTGGTTATTCCCCCTTACTGGATTCCTCTCTTGAACCTTTCCCAGATATTTCTTTCATGCTTCCCTTTGCCTCATAGTCAGTCTCTCAATCTCCTCCCCTGGAGGAATGGTTTTCCTTTCAGACCTGATAAAGGCAGAAAATAGAAAGGAAGAATGACCCAGGCAGACACATCCACGTGTTCAGCCAGTAAAAGGGCTGTCTAGAAATATCTGGGTCTATGTTTTCTTACAAAAATGAGTCACCGAAGCCCTCAATCGGAGAGAAATCTTTCTAGCACGTGTGGCCTGACATGTTTTGAAGTTTAAAACAAAGCCAAACAAACAAGCCCCCCTCCAGTTCTCACTTTCGGGCTTCCCCTCCATTGTCTGTCTGAGCCACGCTTGTACAAGGTCAGAGATGTAATAGTTAACTACCTTTATCTGGTTTTAAAACAAAAAGAACAGAGAAAGCAAACAAAGTCTCAGGAACGGAGCTGGGGGAACTGGCACGCCATTCTCAGGAAGGGTGCAGAGAGGAGCAGTTCAAAGACCTTGGGAGACTTGGGGTCTGCTCCATGATTATGACCCGGGGCTCAGCCATCCAGTCCCTGTGTGTGTGTGTGAGTGTGAGTGTGTGTGTGTGAGTGTGAGTGTGTGTGAGTGTGTGAGTGTGTGTGAGTGTGTGTGAGTGTGAGTGAGTGTGAGTGTGTGAGTGTGTGTGAGTGTGTGTGAGTGTGAGTGTGTGAGTGTGAGTGTGTGTGAGTGTGTGTGTGAGTGTGAGTGTGTGAGTGTGTGTGTGTGTGTGTGTGTGTGTGTGAGAGTGTGAGTGTGTGTGTGTGAGCTGGTCCCCAACACAGCTGCTGATGGGGAGAAGGTTTTGCTTCCCTCATCCTGGCCTCCTGGTGGTCTTAGGCATCAGGCAAGGGCTTACTTAGCTTGTTTCAATACTTCAGCTTCCAGTCATGCTATCAGCCACCCTGCTTCCTGCTTGGTGCCCCATGATTCCTCCTCCCTTAGGAATGAGAGGGGATAGACAGTCAGGCCCTGGTGTCAACAGCCTTCAAGCCAGATTGTCTCCCCAGTGAGGGGAGGCACAAAAAGCTGTACTCTGGCCCCAGTCCAAAAGGCATGGTCCTCTGTTAAGCTGTGTAGAATCCTTTCATAAATACTCCATTTAGGATCATAGATTTAGAGCTGGAAGGGACCTTAGGGGTTATCTTGTCCATCCCCCAATTTTATATCCTTCCTCCAGTTTTACAAATGAGGAAACAGTTGCTATAAGTACTTGATCATAGATTAGAGCTGGAAGGGATCTTAAGGGCTAACTTGTCTACCCCTCAGCCCTGATTTTACTTACGAGGAAGCTGAATTACATGCACTTCTTGTTGAGTTGTTATTCAGTCCTGTATGAATTTATTATTATTATTTTTTAATCTGAAAATTTTTATTTAAGTTATTAATTTAGAATATTTTTCCATGGTTCCATGATTCATGTTCTTTCTCTCCCCTCCTCCCACCCCCTCCCTTAGCCAAAGTGTAATTCCTCTGGGTTTTACATGTGTCAATGATCAAGATCCATTTCCATATTATTGATGTTTGCACCAGGATGATCATTCAGAGTCTGCATCCCCAGTTATATCCCCATTGAACTGTGTGATCAAGCAGTTGTTTTTCTTCTGTGTTTCCACTCCCACAGTTCTTCCTCTGAATGTAGATAGTGTTCTTTCTCGAAAATCCCTCAGCTCAGAATTGTCCTGGGTCATTGCATTGCTGCTAGTAGAAAATTCTATTACATTCAATTGTGTCACAGTGTATCCATCTGTGTGTACAATGTTCTCCTGGTTCTACTCCTTTTGCTTTTCATTTCTGGAGGTCGTTCCAGTTCACATGGAATTCCTCCACTTTATTATTACTTTGAACACAATAGTGTTCCATCACCAACAGATACATAATTTGTTCAGCCATTCCCCAATTGAAGGGCATCCCCTCATTTTCCAATTTTTTGCCATCACAAAGAGTGTGGCTAGAAATATTTTTGTACACATCTTTTTCCTTATTATCTCTTTGGGGTATAAACAGAGCAGTGCTATGGCTGGATCAAAAGGCACCTGTCTGAATTTTTGTGACCCTATTTGGGGTTCTCTTGGCAGAGATACTGGATTCATCTGCCATTTCCTTCTTCAGCTCATTTTCCAGATGAAGAAACTAAGGCAGAGTAAAGTGATTTGTCTAGGGTTATACAACTAATAAGTGTCCAAGGCTGGATATGAACTTGGGTATTCCTGAATCCAGGGTTGGCCCTCTAGATCCCCTTTCTAGCTGCCCTATATATACTTATAGGTGCATAACTATATGATAATACATTTCCAGCTCTAGGTCTGAGGCCATTCAGCTTTCTGGGAACAAGATCCTCCTTGTTCCATAGGTCATAGATGACCTATGAGACCTTTGTTTTTTATTTTTTGTCTTGTCTTTTTAAAAATTTTAATCTTACCTTCCCTCTTAATTCCAAGGCAAAAGAGTTAGACAACTGAGGTTAAGTGACTTGCCCAGGGTCCTACAGCTAAGAAGTATCTGAGGCTAGATTTTAACTTAGGACCTCCTGTCTCTAGACCTGACTCTTAATCCATTGAGCCATTTACTTGCCTCTCCCTTAGTTGTTTTCTCAATCTTAGCTGGTCCTTAAGCCCAGCTAGAGAGAGACCCAGATATCTTGTCTTTGACTCCTGTAGCTTCTCTGCTCTCTAGGTTCAGAGATGACAATCTCCATCCTGAATTTCCTTTTCGCTCTTTGGGCTACTACCAAGCCCAATTGGGTGTTTAGGTATGCTGCACCATTATTACTATTATTATTGCTGCCCGTTCCTTCTCTGCCTTACTTTACCTGAGCTACCTCGGTTTTCAGCTGAGCATTTTATTTATAAAGGGATAAATTCAGTTCAGAAGTAAGGCATCAGAAGAAGGAGTAGAGAGGCACAAGGTAAAGATTTCTACCAAGAGAAATGGCTTACTTGTCTTCTTCTGACTCACACAGTTAGGATTGCACAGCCTTGCCAGTGCCACAAGTCCCACCTGAGTGGATGGTGCCCCACCTACAGATTTGAGCTTTTTACATTTTTCTCCAACCCTCACCTTCCTCCTTTAGAATCAATACTATATATTGGTTCCAAGATAGAAGGATGGTAGGGGCTAGGCAATGGGATGAAGTGACCTGCTCAGGGTCACCCAGGCAGGAAGTATCTGAGGCCACATTTGAACCCAGGACCTTCTGTACTCAGACCTGGTTCTCAATCCATTGTGCTGCCCCCCAGTTTTGAACTTTTAACCTAAATCCTGTGTCCTGATGAATCTCAAAATAAATCCCCCCAAAGCGATGGAGAACAGAATTAGAAGGACTCGCCCAAATGGCATCATGGGTATGGTGGCAGTGAGAAGAATGACTTCAGTCAAGAAGACCTGGACAGCTCTTAATCTCTCCAAACTCTAGCAATTTTCTAAGGTTTGACGTTGCTGAAGAGTTGTCCATCTGCCTTGGTGGAGGGAGTTTCCAGTCCAATCACAACTGAGCTTCCAAGGAGGGAAAGGCTTCTCCAACAAATAACTGCTCCACCATTTCGAGGCTTCGAAAGTTTCCTAGGGATACTGGGAGAAGAAGACTTGCCTCTGTTTCCTCATCTCCAAATGAGCTGGAGATGGAGATGGAGAAGGAAATGGGAAACTACTCCAGTGTCTTTGCCAAGAAAACCCCCAATGGGGTCGTAAAGAGTTGGATGTGGCTGAAACGACTGAATGACTTCTTGAATTCAGCCGTACCACACGTTAGTCTCCAGGAATGAGTATATATAGACACGTGCATATCTCCTAATACGTCCCTGCATATACATACTCGTTAATTAGTTAAAATCACAGAATTTTAGAGTAGAAAAGGGCTTCCCAAACCAACCAGTCCAACCTAGACCTGAATAGGAATCCCTTAAAGAACATCTCTGACTCAGAGTCTCAACTGGCTGACCTCCAGCGATGGGGAAAATCGATACCTCCCAAGGCAGCCCATTCCACTTTGGGTCAGCTCTATTGATTAAAATGTGTTTGCTTAACTGAAGCTCAGATCTGTTAAAGGATCACCAAGGGAATGGTCGGTTGTTTCAGTCATGTCTTTGTGGCCCCGTTTAGTCCCATTTTGGCAAAGATACTGGAGTAATTTGTCATTTCCTTCTCTAGCTCATTTTCTAAAGGAGGAAACTGAGGCAAACAGGGTGAAGTGACTTGTCCAGGGTCATGTGCTCAACTTGGGATCATAGGATGATGTAGAAAATGGATGGATTTTTTTTTTTTTAAGATGAGGACAGATAGTGCCTTTATTGCTTTTGTGCAATGG